>NW_004955417.1:20122476-20168460 GCF_000276665.1 Chinchilla lanigera
AACCACGACTTGGAGATTTACGATTTCTGTCTGGGTGAGACTTAAGCAGACAAGCTGCAGCAGGGAGCAGCGTTGCAAACCTCTTTTTCTCCCTTCTTCTCTCTCTCTCTCTCTCTCTCTCTCTCTCTCTCTCTCTCTCTCTCTCTCTCTCTCAAGCTTCACAGCCTCGCCCTGCCGCCCTCCAATTTTATGCCCTGCGTAGTAACCTTATTCTTAACATTTCAGATGCGGGCCTGGAGATAAAATGCCCGGGACCCTCAGTTCCCCTCTCAGCCCCACCCCAGATCCAGGCCTCGCAAAGTCCACTTTACCGTCCCCTCGGAGGCGATTCCTCCTGCTGAACCCTTTGTCATTGCCGCTGAGCGCAGAGGTGATAGGGTGGAGGATGAGAATCGACGGGGTGGGATTCCCCTGGCCCACGAGGTTCCCACGAGCGCCTCCCACTTCCCGAAGCCTGCAGCTCGCCCGGATTGGGACCAGAAAACCTCTCCCAAGTACTCCCCAGTCCGAACTGTTCTGTGGGCCAGAGAGCCCAGGACAAACTGCCTTCATGAAAGACAAAAGCAGGAAGCAATCTCAACAAACAATGCCGCCAAAGGCATTGCAGCAACCCTGGTGCACAGGACAGCGTAAGACGGGGTGAGATTGCAATTACAGAAGGAGAAGGAGAATGTGAAGCAACTGTCAAAATCGGCACTGCCGGGGGATTGCGAGCAGATTGAGAGCTTCCACTCTGCAAGTTTCCCAAGTGAGGCAGTGTAGCTGTCTCCCAGGACCAGCTGTGTAGGGTGAATGACTTTATTGGCATTACAGACGTGCGGAGGGTCTGCAGATGTGGATTCCTCACCGCACGCTGTGCAGTTTCCCAACGTCCCTGCAGGAGCTCAGGGATCTCAGCTCAAAGTGCAGGAGCTCTGGGTGCTGGGGAGGGATCCCCTCACCAGTGCCTCTGAGCGAAAATTAACGCGCCTGGCCTTTCAAGCCGCGCGTTTGAATGGGGAAGTACGGTAGGCGCCTGCAGCCCGGCTGTCATCGCAGGCGGCGCGGCTCAGAGGGTCAGGCTGGCGTGCTCGCCGGGCTGGGGAGACTCGCCCCCACAACCAGCTGCCCCCCAAAATATGTTTGGGCTCAACAGGTGTCACCGGAAAACTCGCACTTAGCCCCGGTCATCTATGGGAAGGAGCCACCCCTACGTCTTCCTGCCAGGGCTCCTGCTGTCTGAAGCTCCCTGTCTGCGCGCGTCTAGCTGGCCTCCCGGGGCCCTCCATCCACCGCGACTCCCGAGCGCCGGTGTGCGGCTCCCCACACGCGCAGCTCACGGCCCAGACCCTCGCAAGCAGCCTGATATGCATTTTGAGCTCCAGGGAGCGTAGCGACGCCCAGGCGAGTGGTTTAGCTCAGGGCTAGACTGAGGTTGCAGGAAAACACACACACACACACACACACACACACACACACACACACACACACAATCGAGCTTTTAGGAGCAGGTTGGGATTGCATGGCAGTTGCTGCCACAGAGACCAGGGGCGACTTCCTGGTATTTAAGGCTGGACATTAAAATTCGAGACATGTCACCCATCTATCCTTGGTCACCGTAAAGGGAGAGGTAACTTCTCCAGCTCCCTCCTCCCAAAACATGAGTTATCATTTCCACGGAATGCAAATGCACCGCCTGCTGTGGGGGCAGCCAGCTGCAAGCTGGACAATACACTGTTTCATAGAGACGCGGCCGACTGAGGTTCGGAGAGGCGCTGGGTACAAAGGCAGAAGAGTCCAGGCGGTGTTGACAGCCGGCGTGCCTGGGCCAAACCCGCCCCGCACCCCCAACGCACAGACACCCGGGATCTGAAACTAGCTCCACGGACAGCGACATCCATCCGGTCTATTCGATCTGCCATGAGGAGTGATGGTTCAGAAAGGATGGCGTGAGTCATAAACGCCTCCTGAGTATTCGTGCAGCAATTAATGGTCAGCAGGGTGCAGAAGTTGTGGAAGAGACGTGTAGATCTGTACCCCCACCTGAGTTCTTCTTCCACTGATCCTGACTGTCCCTTGCCTTTGGGCTTAGGAATAAATGTTACATCCCACCCACCCCTCCCCGCGTCTGTACATGTGACACTCACTCTACCTGTCTGAACGCTGAGACTTGCTGAGGATTTTCTTTTTGGTCATCAGCTAATGACTTTCTCCCTACCTTCATTCACCCTCAAAGGTGTATCGTTATGTACTTAGTGGCATCGCAGACCATTTTAAAGCCTCATTTTTCTCCGAATCTTTTACCACCAGACCCAAGGAAGCTCCACTACATTTGTCACCACAGCTTGCGAGCTCTGGTAGAAATAATTCAAATATTATGCAAACCTTCAGTGTTGGTGTGGCGGTGCTTTGAAGACCCCTGTATCCTGCTGCGTGTAAAACCGACACCTTCCTAGCACATCGGTAACTTAGTTCCCAGCAAGGGTTAAGAAGCATTTACAACAGTGTTTCTCATATAAATAATCCACCCGAAGCCTCAGACCCCACGGATCTGACTAGACATCAAGGTAATCCTCACCACCGAGAAAAGTCTTGCAGAGGAATTCTGCCTGGATATCTACTAGTTAGAGGCTATAGGAATCAACTCACGTATTCCTGTGAGCGTACTGCAAGAATATTTATTGAGCACAAGCTCAATCACCGCATTGAACGCCAAATCTGGCAAGCAAAATGCATTTCCTATCCGAGGGGGAGGAAAAAAAAAAAAGAGCTGTGAATCAACTCCTTCATCAGTATTATCATGATCATTTTATCCGTGCAAATTGCAAAGTAAGCCGCCTGCCTCGCTCAGGCGACAAGTCAAGCCCACCTCCATCCGAAGCAGAGGGGGACCCCCCAGCCCGGAGACCTTACCTTTCACGCAGGACACCGTCAGTAAAAAGACCAGGTTCCAAAACGTAAATCCACTTTTAATCCCCATTTTCTTCATCAGGAGGAAGTCGAGGCGGCCACATCTAGCGCATGTCCGCGTGCCAGGCTCCCGGGGCTTGGATTCCTGCGCTCGGCTTTCCCCTTTGCGGATCCCTTGCATATTATTCGCTGGCTCCTGATTCCTGCCGCTCAGCCCAGCCCGGCGCAGTGGAGTTGCTGGTGGTGCTGCGCGGTCACAGCTCGGAGTGAATGGTGTTTCTGGGATACCACAGCAACCTTGACGAGGACTCAACCATCTCTCCGACGGGGGCACAAAGTCTCCGCTACTCTGGATTCTGCCTCTGCCTGCGCGATTTTCCCCTCCACCAAAACCCACCCCGGTGCTGCCTCCTGACAGCGAGCACCAGCGAGCCTCTTAAAGCCCTGCTCCGCTCTCTGTTCACTCCCCAAGATATTTGCAATGAAGGGGCTTGGTTTTTTTTTTCCCCCCTCCCCGAATCGATCAATTCTGCCTGTAAAGAGCAGCCCGAGAAATATTAAGGGAGCAAGCTCTCCATCGCTGCCTGCGCGCGCGGAGCCTCTGGCGGGGAGCGCGGCGACCACGGGTCTGCGTGGCTCTCGGGGAGGCGGCGGTGCTCGCGTCTGGCTGCTCGAAGCTCGCGTCGCGATCGTGATCGTGGGACGTGCGCTACTACAGCGGTCACACGGCGCTTCTGCAGGCGCCTCGCGTGTATTGGTCTCTGATTTAATTGGGGAAACACACACACACACACACACACACACACACACACACACACAAAAAAAAAAAAACAAAAGCAAAAGAAAGAAACCGTAGAGAGGAATTTACTTGCACACGTGCATTTCCACACTCAAGCACCTCCGTGTCAATCCGTGGCAGGGATTTTACGCTTCGATGGGGGACATGGGTCCGGTAGGGGTACGGTGGGCTGGGGCGGGGGGGGGGGGGTCGGAGTCCTTTTTTTTCCAGGTTCCCAAATCCCCTCCAGGCTGGTGTGTACCGCAGCCAAACTGCTTTCTCGGTGAGGGTTACCTAGAACACACTCATCTGTCTTAATTCTGAGTCGGTCCCAAATATGTAAATGGGAGGTTTCTTTCAAAATGCGAAGTGTATGCATCTGTACATCTGGAGCCGGCGGCTCGCTGCACCACGCAAGGGTTAAGATTGTGCAAAGGAAGAGCTCTTGCGCCATCTACTGGCCGTCTGCGAGCCACCTGCTTCTTCCGCCCATCCACAAGGGCCCCCGTCTCTCTTGCCAGGGTGCGGAGGAGCTGCGTCCCTAAGACCAGGGTGTTTGGCCGGTGTTTGCTAATTTCCTCCTCTTTTCCCTCAAGGTCCTGACCGAGATCATTCGGCGATCGTGTTCATCATAGCGGGACCCCGACAGATAGGTGACCTGATCCTTCAGGAATCCGGGCTGCTGTCCGGAGTGGCGAGGGCAGCAGGCTGGTTCTGGAATGGGGAATTGCTGCTGCCTGTGGCCCTGTTTGCATGCCGAGGGCTGAGCTTTATCCTACAGGATTTGGCCGAAGCACTGGCCAATTTGAGTTTGCAGCTCTCCTCCATACACCACACAATCCCTCGGTCAGCTTTTGTCCCAGGGCTCTCGCTGGAGCTGCCAGCTCAGTGGACCAGGGCGGTCGCATCTGGGAGATCCCGTTCGCTGGCAAGTGGGCACCCTGCGAGCGCCCGTAGTGTGAGTAGCCAGTGAGTTCAACGCACAGTAAGGATTTTGAGCTATGAGGGTACGTGGCACTGTGGGTCTGAAAGCCTAGAGAAGAGAGGCGGAGAGAGGAAAAGAGGGAGCGGTGGAGAGAGGGAGAGAGGGAGACAGAGAGACAGAGAGACAGAGAGAGAGAGAGAGAGAGAGAGAGCAAGCGAGCCGGCTCTGTAGCGAGGGGCAAGGGTGCCGGTTTGTGGAAGACCATAGTGTGCTTTCTGTGCCCAAGTGTGCTTTTGCCATAGATGTACACATGCATGCGTGTGCTAGAGAAACATGTCTCTGCTGGGCAGAGGTAGCAATAGGTAAATCTGCAGAAGCCCAGCTGACCTCATTAAATTGGGAGAGGTACATCTAGGAGTGCAGGGGCCGGCTCCTGTCCCTTCCCACCTGCGCTCCCTCTCTTAAGGTCTGCATATGTAGATTCTGAAAGGCAGTGGGTGACAAGGTTGGGACTGGAGCGTGATTGGAAGGATCAACAAGGACAGCGTCATTAGTCTGCTCAGCCACCTCAGCAGCGGCCCTGGCGCTGATCTCAGTCAAGATGTCAGGATATGTTTGCTGTTGCTTTTGCTGAGATGAAGGAGTTAGACGCTAACAGGTTCTTGGTCTTAATGAGGACACACAACAAAACCCTCCTTAGCAAGTGTGCTGAGGTTATCACCTCAACTTGGTTCACCTGAAATAAGCCTGCATTTGTGGCATCTATTTCAATACATGACTAAACAGTCAGCGTGAAGGGCTTTAAAAAACTTCATTTCTCAAAAATCAGTGGCATTTTCATTGTTAACTATGGGGCACAAAACAAAGTTTGATTATGGTAACAAAGACTGCTGCTAAGATACCAATTTCTGATATTTATTTTGCAAGCACATTGCTAATCCTATAATCCAATTATTTTTCCCAAATGAATGTTGACTATCACTTCAGCATGAGCATGGTAAAAGATTTATCTGGTAGCTTATGATACGTTGAACAATGCTATAGTTTCTAGGTTCTACCGCTCCAATGAGTCACAAATCATTCTTTTAATCACATCTTTCAGGATTGAGACAGGATTGAAAAATATATTGTACAATCAGAAAAAGTTAAAACATGAGGAAATGAAGTGGTTTATCCAAGGTCATCATCAGAAGCATTAGCTTTTAGTCCCAAGTGTTTAGTGCTCGAACACATGTACCTTTCATGTGCAGTGGTTTTTGTCTTAAAAAAACATTTCCAGAATGTTTCCAGAAACATAAAATTATCAGCTGAATTTTGGGAAGAGAAGTCCCACAGTTTCTCCAAAAATACAGCTACATTTGGGAAGAAGGCATCACCTATCGTAGCCAATCTGTAGGAAAGCAATATACTGGGTATAAAAAATAGGGTTTTCTTGACCACTGAAATAGAAAAAATATAGCTAACATAATAGCAAACATAAGTACTCAGCTTATAGAATTATGTTTACATTGTGTGTCTTATTCAATCCTCACTAGACATGTTGAAGCAACCACTGCAATTATCCTCACTTTATAAAGGACAAAATTGACATGTGACAAATTGAACGGACTTGCCTGGCCAAAAGTAATATTGATAGGGAAATATGACCCCATCATATGTGATTTCTAAGTCACCACCCTTCCTTCCTTTGGATATTCTATGCAAACTGTCAAAGGTTCTTGTTTTCAATGGCTAGTGACAATGGGGAAAAGATTTCCATAGTTAAGTTTCACACAGACTCATACAAAAGTAAGGATTTACAAGGTAACTTGTAAGTGATCAATGTTAAACATGTACACATCTAAAGAACATCTACTATTTTTATAGTTTTCAGTCACTAAAATTCCTTTCCTTTCTCTGTCTTCTGTTTCTCCTTCCCATCACCTATTGATCTTTTCACATAGGGATCATGGAAAAAAGTTATTTGGTAAAATTCATCCAGACAATCAGCGATGAAATACCCTGAAGACATCTGAAAATGTTTAGAAACAAATTCTGTGAACTGGAAGTGCCAGTTCTCTTTCCTTTTTAGATTTTCCCCCCAAATACCTACAGAATGAAATTAATGTTGGCTTTAAGACAGACTATGAGTTGCTACTAAGAGGGAAAAAATAAGTCACATTCAAAAATTGCCCTCTATTAATATAACCTCTCAAAATTTATATACGCTCTCTTAGTAACACAGAGGCAGTATTAGAAGCAAATGAATGAAATGACCAAAATAGAATGAGTACGTTGAGGAAAACTAATGTTAAAAACTTGGCAAGGGGATTATCCTTAAATTTGGAAAGAAAATTATAAGCTTTATGAGCTTGCGAAGTAGTTTTATTTTCCCCAGGTTTATATGACACTGATTGCCCATGTAATGTCTTTATTTTGTTATAAAAGTGTCACTGTCTATTAAAGCTGAGTGCCCCTTAAATATACTTTGCACATTTAAATTAAAAGACTCAAATTCAAGCCTATGTGTATGAGGGAAAAATTTTTTAAAATAGCTACCGTAAAGTAACATTTTTCATGATTTGCAAATAATCCAGTAGGTATTTTTCTTTTCCTTCACAGTCTGCTTTACTGTTTTTATTTATATTTTATTGAACTCACTTCTACGAAAGAAGGAAGAGGCTGCACTGGTTTTTCACATTTTCCCATCAATGCTCATTCTTAGACCACACATGCTTGACTTCCCCAGCACCTGGAAAACAGATGCCTGCATTTAAATGTTTACTCTAGAACAGTAAGGGAATTCGAATTCCAGTTTATGCATTTGCTTTGTTAATAGTCTTCCTTATTTTTTGAGAAGAAAGATAAAGAGACTCAGTCATCATGATAAAGTCACTCTTTAAAAGGAGAATAATTGCATGTAAGGAGGGAACTTATCAGGCAGGGATAAATGTATCTGTGCCTGCTGCTAATCAGAAACCCGGAAAAGAAGACACAAGCTTCTTGAAGTGCTGCCCAAGGAGCCTTCCCGGGCAGTTTATCTCTTGACTCCTCTGAAGAGTTTCATTAACACTGAGACTTAACAGGCATTTCAGTCATTTTAAGCTTCTTACCACATTAAGTAATTCAGAGAGTGAAGTTTATATGTCATGTACGTGTAATAATATTGTATTTGAAAGAGCAAGAGAGCAGAAAGGCATTGGAACGGAAGGCAAAGGCTATGGTCCTGGCCATACAAGCCAAACATGCTTATTTCGACACCAAAAACAGTTTTTGATATAAAACATAAGTTGAATAATTTAATTCTTTTGCTTTCAAATTTTTTCAACTGCTGTTTTCCTTAAAATGGACAATGCAATATTTGGCATATATATATATGGTTTTAAAAGATTATATACTAATCCATTTCCGTAAAGAAGACTAGTAATTGTTGGGAAGATGTGGGTAATCATCTTGGAAGAGAAAAAATAATAATTTTGCAGAACTTTCTCTCTGTCTTGAGTGTGTTTCATTATTTTGATCACATGAAGCTGATATTTCTTACCTTGTCTCTGTATGGACATATATAAATAAGCTAATTAAGCTAAATGTAGCTTTTCTATATAATTGAGGGAATCCAGGTCTCTGTGTTTCATCAGTAATAAAGTTGTCTTGCTGACATTATATGAAAACACCTTAATTGCCAGGGTAGCAGGTCTTTTAATTATCATTAATTTTTATCACAAATACAGGTCTGGAGTATAAATTTAAAATGCACTGGAGAATGCACAAATATTGAGAGACTATAAATCAAACATGAGCATTTCACAAGATATCATATTTATCAAAATTATTCTCAAAATGTATATGTGATTTTATACCCAGAAATTATCTTACTGCTAATTATTATCTTCTAAATTTTAATACCCTATAATCTACATATTCTGTAATTTCTGTCTTGAGATAATTTCATGTTATCATATATTTCTAACATAGCAAAACCATTACTATATTTTAGTTTATAAATTTTTATTGTAGCATAAATTAGATGCTGTCTGTATATTTTGTTTCATTCGTCTTCTACCAAAGGATTAGGATTTTTGAAATTTTGCTGAAAATTATAAGCATCTACTGCAAACAATTTTACAGATGAAAGTCAATATAGAAAAGTGTTTTAAAATAATATGGATCAGAGGGCTGGGGATTTAGCTCAGTGGTGCAGTGCCTGCCTGAGAAGCTTGAGGTGATGAGTTCGATTCCCTGTACCAGAAAACAATAACACCAACCCCCCCAAAAAAACCCCAAAATAATAATAATAATATTGATCACAATACCAGAAACCTCAATGAAGCAAAGCATAACCCATAGGTAGAAGGCAAGTACCTTTCACCCATGGTTGGAATTTCTTCTGGCTTCATAGTAAATTGCTCTACTTATGATAACAATGGATTCTTCTCTCTTTACCTTTGTGAAGCTTTTACCTGTGACACTGGTTTTGCTAAATACTTATGAATTATCAAGTGAAAGGAAGCATTTAAAATGGTACTGGTAGATGTTTCACAGATTTGAAATCCATGCTATATGAATGCTCTTACATTTGAAGTACCTTCATAGTATGAATGCTACAGTACAATTTGACTAATTTTTAAAATTCCCAAGTAATTATTAACAGCTCTGCTCTTTCATTTGTTTTCCAAATGTATCTCAAAAGTAATAAATGTTGAAATGCTTCCCAGAATAAGCCCGCCGGAAGCCAAACAATGCAAGCAAACTTTTTTCGGATGGGAAGAAAAGAGTGACCTTGACTTAGAATGATCTTTTTGGCTTCAAAAGGAAAGAAAATCAATGTAGCTGATTTTGATTTGGCTACACATAATACAACTTGGATTGTAAGTACAAATATCCGTCT
Source organism: Chinchilla lanigera (assembly GCF_000276665.1). Lineage (NCBI taxonomy): Eukaryota > Metazoa > Chordata > Mammalia > Rodentia > Chinchillidae > Chinchilla > Chinchilla lanigera. The sequence goes on from NW_004955417.1 coordinate 20,131,936, forward strand.
CGTCTGGACAGGGATCAATTTCATCTTTACTCTTTGTACAGCTAGTAGCATTTTCATTTGTGTGTTCCTTCATTTATTTAAGAAATCATTTTGAGTTCCTATCGCAAGGAAACAAATGTAGGAATTACACACTACTCTATCCTCAAGGAGCTTCCAGTGCAACAGAACGGATAGAATACATTCTCAGACAACAATAGCGAGTGGCAGTACAGTATAACCATTTTAAAAGAGATGCTTGTTACATGCCAGGATGGGGAGAGATCATTTACAGCTGGGGAGTTGGCGTACTCTACACGGAAAAGAGAAATAGTTGAGCCATTCTAAAATCATGTGGGGAGAGTTGACGGGAAAAATATCCTAGTGGAAAGAAAGTTTCCTGAAATGTTCTGAGGAAATATAGGAAAGTTATATGCACATTTAAAATTCAGTCAACAAGGGTATGATATTTTCAGTAAAGACACTACAAATGAAGTCAGAAAAGTAAATTAGCCAAGTAGAAGTGGATCTCGGGAGATGAGAGACCAAGTTACAGGTTCTGATTGCATGTCATCTTTTTTAGTAGACCATAACAATTCATCAATTAATAGATCCTCCTGAAGTACACTTCTGAGCAACTGAATCAATGGATCATTTCATTGAAAAAGCAAATCAATTTGTTCTTTTGACATTTTATTAGCTGTGGTTTATGAAAAGAATCAATGTAACCCTTAAAGTTGATTGAAGATATCAGATATTCATTATGAGCATTCCTCTTCTGGTCCAACAAATATTAATTGATCATAAAGCAGCAGTCAAATTTATATTGGTTTGTTTATGGATATTCATGGTCACAGTATGAACAAGCCTATATTTATAAACATATCCAGAATTTACCTATGCAGTGTATGAATCTGACTTTGGGACGATTTCACATATCTGGGCTAGGTTTAAGTGGAGCAAAATACTGGTGCAAGACTAAAATACTTCTATGAGTATAATACCAACATCATCTCTTAGGAGGGTAAGATATCCAGAATTACAATGTGGTCATTAATCAACTTCATAATTTTAATTTTTTAAGAGTGTGTTTTTTTCCTGGGGAAAAATAATCTTGATTTCTTTAGAAATTAACTTTGTCTTTTTCTAAGTCTAAAACCAAGCATACAAACACAATGAAAGCAAATCAAATAATAACAAAACAGGAAACATAAAACTCTATATGATTAGAAAAGTTGCTATGTAGATACAAAATAATAAGGGGAAAGTGTATGATAAGATAATTACAAAGTCATACTCACAAAGGAAGAGTGATAATTTTTTTTCTTTGTCTGGGTCAATATGTGGTGGTACTTTTGAAGCAAGAATGCTTTTTGGATAAGAAAGTCAGTCACTTTTCAAGAGCATTGTGACAATATATATACTATATTTGAAAAACTTCTCCAAGCTTTCCTCATTATCTCTAAGTTATGAGTAACTCCTCATCTCAGATAATCTATGTGAACTCTCTGCAATGCTATGAAAGTGTGAGAGATTTTCTTATAATGTTCCTACTCCACACTTTGGGGGTAGTGCTTTTAGTGGGCTGAAGTGTAGCTCTTCAAACTCCTCAGCCCTGAAATCTACTAATGTGATCTTGTTTTTAGAAAGGGACAAGTTTGTGATGTGCTCGTATGTTAATTTACACGATTTATTCATTACACACCATATAAATGTATGAAAGCATCGCATTATATTTCCTAAATGTATGCCGTTATTGTTCGTTAATTAAAAATAAAATGACAGTGAAGAAAACCATTTTTGTCAATGGAACCACATTAATGATGTTGAGATTCAATGATTCTGAATTTAAAGCCAGTGGAAGATACCCTTATGAGAGACAGAGTGGAAGAGAGAGAGAGAAATTGAGATCCGGAAGACATTGGATAAAATGAAGCAGAAAGGGAAGGGTGAGTCTGTAAGCCAAAGAATACAAAGACCTTTGGCAAGCACCAGAAGCTAAAGAACAGAGTGGATTCACTCTCAGAGCCACCAGAAAAAAGTCATGTCTGCTAATTTGTGCTGGGAACTGGCAAAGACCAGGGTCTTGTGCGCAGGGCGACTGCATTTCCATGTGATCTCTGATGCCGCTCTCTTTTTTTTATTCCCTGTAGGATCTTCTTTTCCTATTCCTGCTCTGATGAGAGACATTCTCCTCAGGAACAATCTATGGCCTCCAGAGTTTCCATTAGTATTTTTAAAATTTCAAAACATTTGTGTATATTTATGGTCATGTTTTCCTCTAGGGTGATTTTATATAAGTCTCTGTGTCTGATCTAGCGTTGCCAGGCATTGTCTTGAGCCGTAACAGTGCCTTTTGTATTGTTTGCTAGAAGCTTATACTAACTGTAACTAAACCCTCCTGTATCCTTTCCATATAATTTTCCCTCCTTAATTTTGCTGCTGACAGAGTTCTGCAGTCCCTGCGTTTGTCTTCCCACTTTCTTAGAGCCAAAACTTTAGTTTTCATACCTCTCATTATTTCTTTTTTTTAAAATTTTTTTTTGTTTTGTTTTTTTTCCGGTACCAGGAACCGAACTCACGACCTTGCACTTGCCAGGCAGGCGCTTTGCCGCTGAGCTAAATCCCCAGCCCCACCTCTCATTATTTCTGAAACAATCTCCTTTCCTCTTTTTCTTCTCTTTTTCTGGGAATCAACCTTATGACCTAGTGCGTGCCAGGCAGGCATTTGAGCCACTGGGCTCTCTTTCCAGCCACCCTACTCCTTTGTATTGAAATCTACTGTGTTTCTTTCTAACAGGTGTGATCATAAAACAGTTGATTTTTAAATTTAAAAAAATCATTATGAAGTACATACTGGCATTCATCCCCTCAAAATCTCTCTCCCAGTTTGAATACATTCATCCCAATGTTCCTGACACTTTCTGAAGCAGCTCTGAACTCCTCACTCCTTGTTGTCTTTAATACTAGTGTCGTGGCTTTCTCAGTGTCCTGAATCCCCCAAAACATCAACCTTTCACTGTGATCTTGACTTTGTGGAACAGCTGCAAATCGCACAGTGCCACAGCCAGTGAATAAGGTGGGGAGGACACAGTGTGCTGCTTAGACAAGCATAGCTTTTTGTTAGATCATAACTGACTGCAGCACTGACCTTTTTTAGATGATGCCCAGTAGAGACTAGGAAAGACATCAAAACCCGCTTCAGATGATAGGAAGAATGAGAAGATAAGGTTGTTTGAAGTGAGGGAGAATATCTTTGAGGGGGGTTAGTGACAATGTGTCTTTATTGTAATTTTTTTTTAAATGTCAACATTTACTATATAATTTGGTGACACATTTTATCTCTTCTAAGCCCAGCCAGTAATAGTCTTATGCATACGCTACCGCAAAGCTCGCTCTGTTACCTTGTCTGTCTTAGATTACACTCATGCTCCATTTTCTACATTGAATGTAACCATTTCGTCATGGCTCTGATCCAACAAACTTTAGAGTTTTCATTACCACTATGATGTGTGACAAGTCCTACACTTACGCGCCCTCAAGAAGCACCCTCCTCTGGTGAGGTCATGTCCTCAATGCTATTGCTGGCAGCACTGCCTTTTCTTTATTGGACCCTTGAAAATGCTGCTCCCCACCTTTCCTTCCATCCTTCCTTATCCTTTATCAGCCCATGCACAGCCTGTGTCACAGGGTTCATTCAGAATCCTGAACTCTGAGCTTAGCTCTATTTTTTTCCAGTTTTGTTACATTTATCTATTCCAGTGGGCTTTAAGAATAGGCTCCTTTGTATGTCTATAGATTACCTTATTATATTTATACTACTTTTCTTTGCTGTTGCTTCATTTTATTTATTTTTTTCTCATGCTTTCATTGCATATACACTCATCATTTTCATAAATATGTTGAAGTACATTGGAGTTTTGAAAAATTTTTATCTTTAAAATATCAACAATAAATTCTTTTTATTCTTCATGCTTAGTATATATTACTTGCATGGCTGGTATAGTGCATTTAAACAAATTAACTCCTGACATGTATTCTTTAATTTGTGCAAACACTGGTGTGTGTGGACATACATATGTAGTATATGCGTGATTATTTTAGAGGGTGGGAAAGAAGAGAGAGAGAGAGGCTAGAGCAAAGACAGCAATGGAAGGTTTGTGTCTACTAACATTAATTATAATAAAAGGTTTGATAATCGATGCCAAAAAGACTACTCTCATTTCTTCTTTGGCTCTGAGATACTCCGATTTCACATGCAAAAGCAGTTCTGTCTAACCGTTTGGCAGATTGTTTGAGCTGGAATTAAATGTGCACAGCTGGTACCATCTGCTGCAAATTCCTTAATTCTTGTTATCTCTTAAACAGCTTTTGGTTTTGTCTTATTCATAATTCATTTATGGAGGATGAAGGAGACCTATTGGGGTCTTCACATTGTTTAATAAATGCATTGCTAATTCTCAGATTACTAAATCACAGTAGACTCCGATTTACTAATATTGACTAAATGTCTGCCTAACTTTGCTGATGACCAGATTGTGTCTTTCAACTAAAAGCAAGTTCAGTTTGGGGCAGTTTAATAAAAGAGTTCCTAAGAATTATATATTATGGTAACAATAATAATTCAAATATTTCTTTTTCACTTCTTTTCCAAGTTGTTTTTCAATGGAAGCAGAAAACTTTGAATCATATTTTCCTAGCCAGAGATAAAGCCAGAAACCTGAACCCTATACCATATTTTTTTCCCTTTCACTCACTCCCTTTCCTTCTGCTTCCTTAATATCTCTCAAATCTAACCTGAGCAACTATTCTGAAGATAACAATATGCAACATATGAACCATTGTTCATTTTCTGCTATTTTGTTTGGAAATTCTGTAACATTGTTTTTATTGTTTTTCTCTCTCTAAAATAGAAAAATAAATAATTTTCCTTTTCAAGATGAAAAACAAACAAAGAAACACAGAAACAAACCCGCACCTTCCGATCACTCTCCGATCACTGGCTTTGTGCAGCATATCAGCACGTCACTCCTCGATCCCATTTCGGTGCACCTCCTCTTGCCAAAACATAATTCTGTTCAATTGATTCTTTTACTGAAAATCTCTCCCAAGTGTTTACACTTCCTTCAAACTACACAGAAAAATCAGTGCATTTCTACCAGATACTCCTGCCCTCTTTTCCTAACATTTGTTCCCTGACGTCCACTTCTACTTGGCCTGAAAATCTCCAGAATAGGCTTTAAACCAAAGCACGGGTGTTCTTTTTCTTTTTACAGAACTCATTTCTAGTTTTGCTTAGTGTAAGCAAAGTGAACTTCTAGGTTCCTATACTAAAATGTGCAGAGTTCTGTTTGAATATTTAACATAATATCTTGCCAGTTTTGCCTGTTTATTCGTGGGTTCATGTTTCAGGTATCTTTCTTCTCCCAAATTGTGCATACTTCCCCAATGTTCTACCATGTTAGATGTTTGATAAATTATTTAACAAATGAATGAATGAAAAACTAGACAGATAGTGAAATTAACAAGAAATGTTTTAAACTCATATTGTGTAAGAAGAGATTTTCTTGTAAATGAAGGCAAAGCAAATGTTTATATATCTGATAATATACACATGAGGACACATTAAAAGTGCATTTTTCCTGTTTTGTTGTAAACAACTCAGTCAAGGGGAATAAAGGCACCCAATGTGGCTACTGGGGACTTTTGTTTCTAAATTTAGTTTAGTATTGGCAGAATTCATGTTAATTGGTTCTTTGGAGTTTATACTCTGTACAGAGATAAACAATCTGCTTCTCCTTTAGTCTGATATATGTCTGATCTGTCATAGATAAGATATATTATGTTCAGGGTGGCAGAAAATATATGAGGCTTCTTCACCAAAGCAACAAAATGTGTACTTTTCTCTGAATAATATTTGAGAAGAGAGAACATGTAAAGATAAACTACTCAGGAAAATATAGCAAGCTTTCCGGTACTGTAGAAATCATATCTAAAGCCTTCCTGTTTATGGCATGGTGAGACGCTGGCTGTTTATTCTGCAAAACACTGGAGCGGGTGTTATGCCTGTGTGACTATTTTCTGGTAAATTAAGATTTTTGTGCTAGTCCAATCCTGATAATGCTGAAGGGGTTTCTTTCTAAGGGTAGTAACTGGGTTTTTCTGTGCATGAATAGGGAATGAAGATTTTGGCATCTATCAAAATGACCTGATGATTTTACTGCCATACACACAAGTCACAGGCCTGGTCTTGTAAGTCAGAGGGAAGGGAGTGAGACCTCTGAATTTTGATTCGCTTCTTTAATAAAGACAACACCGGGATTCACATGGTTCAGTTTTCCCAGAAAGACACAAACTCCCCAGCCCTCCCTGTCTGCACAAGAAAGCTTCCACGTGCTGTGGCCTGTTTAATGAATGGTTACATGAGTACACAAATATTAAATCTAAGAAAAACATATCTGCTGTTATAATGAACTATGTCATGGATTTTTTTAAAACCCTATTTTCTCAATACAGATTATAAATTTGGATATTTGAATGCTGTCATAATATCTGACAGTCATACTAATCAGCCCTCATATATAGCAATCCTGGGAAGCTCAAACAGACAGTAGCAGGGAAAGATCACACTGCTGAACTGTTGACAAGTAAGTTAAACTGCTGCTCACTCTGGTCTGAATCAATAATTTGACACTACTGAGATAACATGCATGCGGCAGAATCTTAAAACAGACTGTCTTCATACACTTAGCATAGCTGAAGCTTTAGCGCAGTTGTAGGCTTTCATTTCTTTTTTTCCTTCACATAGCCAACCATTTTTTCTTTTTTTTTTTCGCTCAGGAGTGATACACAACCAAAAGCTTCTGGAATTTTTCTCATGTAGAAAAAGGTTCAAGTATTAATTTCTCAGAAATTAATGAATATTGGCTACTGAATTTCACTGAATTATAAACATTGAATTTAAATGTCGCATATTTATCAACTCCTAATAGTTTTAAGATCATGAATGCAATTTTGACATGAATATATATATGTATATATATATATATAATATATACATATATATACACACATATATATAATGCCAATAATGCAATGATTTATTTTTAGGTCATAACTCTTTGGAAATTGTTATGCTTAAATCATATAATTTGCCAAATATCTGAGAATATATTGATTTAACTGTCATTTAAGATGTTCATTATGAATAGAAATTCCTCCATCATCAGCACACAATTTCTGTCTTTAAAATCATTTTGATGATTCAAATAGAAGGCATTGGCATCAATTTCTGTATAGGGATTATGGATCTCTGATATTATTCTTTGATTGATAAAAATAGTTGAATTCCAGTAGTAGCTCAACTCTCATAAACAGCTTAGGAGCTTCTAATTTGCCTATTTCTCAGTCGTTAATTGTTAGTTAGTTCTGCCAGGTGTTACAAGTAGATACACAATTCCTCTGCCATTTACTCCATGTGGTTACTAACTTACAACTCGTTTCTAAGACATTTGTTTTAAATGCTTTACTTTTTAATTTGTTTTGTTTTTCAAACTTGTCTTGTGTTACAATATAATTCAGATTTTATTTTTTTGGTTATGGGCTTTTTTGAATTTTTTTGTTTTATGGGAAAAAGTTAAAAAAATTCCATACCAAAGTAATAGGAGAATAGCAATAAAACGTTACATGTTGTTACCTTTAAAGTAGTTGCTCAAGGTACAACATATGGGTATAAAATTTCCCCAATTGGTATCAGCACAAACCTTCCTTTCTAATGAGCTATGAGACACTAATAGTATCAATGACCGGCGTTTTTTCCCTTCTCCCTACTGTCTTTTCTTTCCCCTTTCACCCAACCTAGTTCCTTTTTCCTTTTGAACAATCTCTTCTCATCTCACAATATCCATTGTATATTTTAGACCTTATTAACTCTTTCGCTTTCTCACTCCAGGGAGACAATATGATATTTACACATGTGACTCATACTTATTTCAATTATGAGTATGACCTCAAGTTGCATCCATTTACCTATAAAGTCTCAAGTTTATCCTTCTTTATGGTTGAGTAATACTCTATTGTATAAAAATACCAGGTCTTTTTTATCCATTTCAGTTAATGGGCATTTGGGTTGTTTCCAAGATTTAACTATTACAAATTGTGCTGTTATAAACACGGATGAGCCGGGCGTGGTGGCGCATGCCTATAATCCCAGCACTCGGGAGGCTAAGGCAGGAGAATCATTGCGAGTTTGGGGCCAGCCTGGGTTACAAAGTGAGTTCAAGACCAGCCTGAACTGTATAGTGAGACCCTGTCTCCAAAAGACAAAAAAAAAAGAAAAAAGAAAAAAAAAAAGAAAGAAAGAAAGAAAAAGAAAAAGAAAAAACATGGATGCACATATATTTCTGTGGTATGTTTTTAATTCTTCTAAGAAATACTCAGGAAGGGATTAGCTGGATGGAATGGGACCTCTAATCTTAGTTTTTTGAGGAGTCTCCACTCTGATTTCCACAGTAGTTACACCAGTCTACACTCCCAAAAACAGTGGGGAAGGGTTCATTTTTCCACACAACCCAGCCAGCATTGGTTACTGGTTCATTTCTTGATGATAGAATTCTTTCTGGGGTGAGATGGAATCTCAGTGTTATAATTTGCATTTCTCTAATGACCAGTGATGCTAAGCATTTTTTCATATACTTATTTTCCATCTGTATATCTTCAGGTGAGAAGTGTATATTCATCCCAAATGCCCATTTTTGGATTGAGTCTTTAAATTTGGGGGTTCTGATTTTTTTCAATTTTTTTAATTTGTTTTTCTTTTTTTTTGTCACTGGGAATTGAACTCACAACCTCATGCTTGCCAGGCAGGTGTGTGCTGCTGAGCTGTATCCCTTAGCCCTCAATTTTTTATATGTTCTAGAAAAAAGTCTTATGTCTGAAAGACAATTAGCCAAAATGTTTTCCCACTCCGTGGGTTATCTTTTTACTTTATTGGTGCTTTCTTCTGCTGTCCAAAAGCTTTTCAATGAGATCTTGTGTAATGTCAGTTTTGCTGATGAACTTTCTACCTACCCTTATGTCTTCAAGATTTCTACCTACTTTCTCTTCCAGTAGATTTAGTGTTTTTATTTTAATATTTAGATCTTTGATCCATTTTGACTTTAGTTTAGTGCATGGTGATAGACATGGGTCTAGTTTTAGTCTTTGGCATGTGGAAAGCCAGTTTTTCCAGCATCATTTATAAAAGAAGCTATTTTTCATCCACTGAACATTATTGGCCCCTTTTTGAAAGATAAGGTGGCTGAATGTGTTTGTAGTTGTGTGTGCATCTTGCAATATGTTCTGCTGGTCCTTGGGTCTGGTTTTTTTTTTGTTTTTTTTTTTGTTTTTTTTTTCCTAATACCATGCTGAGTTTATCACAGTAGCTTTGTTGTATAATTTCAAGCCATGGATTGTGATGCTTCCTGCTGAGAGGAAATAAAACGAATATGGAGAGCAAAGAAAGAAGTTAAATTATCATTATTCACAGATGATATGATACTTTACATAGAAAACCCCAAAAGCTCCACCAGGAGACTTCTAGATTTAATAACCAGATTCTATGTCATAGCTGGATACAAAGACCACACTCAAAATTCAATAGAATTGCTGTACACAAACAACAAACTCACTTAGAAACTAGGGAAACCACACCCTTCACAAAAGCATCATAATAAAAGAAATACTTAGGAATCAGTGTAACAAAGGAAGTAAAAGATCTTTATATGGAAAATCATACAACTCTGATAAAGAAGATTGAAGAAGATATCAGAAAATAGAAAGTATCCCTCACTCATGGATAGGAAGAACCAACTTAGTGAAAATGGTCATACCTCCAAAATTATTGTACTGATTTAACGTGATCCCAATCCAAAATACCATTAGCGTATCTCACCTATCTAAAGAAAACATTCCTAAAATTCATTTGGAACCAGAATAGAGCTAGAATAGCAGACAGTCCTGGGTAACAAAGGAGAGGCAGGAGGCATCACAAACCCTACCTATCACATTTTGATAGCTTTTCTATTTATAACTTCAACCTTGTTATCTGTGGTTCTCATTGAGCTGTCTGTCAAGGTTTCTGAGCATCCCAAGCTGTATGGTCATTGTGTTCATTCATTTACTTTGATTATTTTTTCATCTGTCAATTTACTTTAGATATTCTGAATGTTGAGCAGCATCACAAAGGCTGAAAAATACTTAGAGGATAGAAAGCAAGTAATTTTGTGAAGTATTTCCTCTTACATGAATCTTCCAGCTTTCCCATAATTGTGAGTTACCCTGCATTCTCTGCGTCCCTCAAATAAACACATATTTTTTATTTGCAAGACAGAATTTACTCAGTAATAGATTCAAGATGCCTACTCAGTTAAGACAGGAAAACAAAAAGGCCAAATATTTGAAGAGTTTTCTGAATTAATTCATGACTAGGTTATATTTTGACTTCTTTTTCAGTTAGATATTCCCTAGAGGTCAGAAGGAAAAAAAAAAGTCTTGTCCCCAAAGAAGCAGACTTTGTCTTTATATGTATGAACTATTTTGTTCAACATATGATGTCAGCTCCATGACCTAATGCCAACTGCATGACTCTTGATAACTGATTGAGCAGAGTTTGGCAACCACAACCCACAGCTCCTGCTTCCTGGCCTCAGGAACACCTCCACTCTGTGCTCCTGACTCTACAGCTCACAGCCCAGTAGATCTTGTGAGGACAGTACTGGCCAGGTGGTCAGAGAGCCCTGTGTCAGGAGTCCCTGCTACTGGGGAAGCAAAGAAATTCTCAGTTCTGACTCTAAAAAACCCGTTTCTCGACCATCCTACTTCTGAGTTTCTGAATGAATAGTTCTTCTTTTTCTTTCCTTTTCTATTTCATTTTACAAATTTTATGTAAAGTTTATGAAACTTTATTAATATGATAGAAAGTCACTGCTCTGAATGTGTTTAAAAGCAGAAGTTGTACCTTTCCAGGGTCTCATGGCTTGTTCTTTAAAGTAGCTTTTGAAAAATAAACTTATTTTACTTTTTGTGATAAGGGAGAGTGAACACAGGTTTTTCACACTGAGCTACATCTTCGGTCTCTTTACTTGTTTATTTTGAGACAGGGTCTCCTTAAATCAGTAAGTTGTCCAGCCAGGACTGAAACTTGCTATCTTCCTGCCTTTGCTTCCCACGCTGCTGGGAATATAGGCATGCTTCAGTGGGCCTGGCTTTTTAAATTTTTAATTGACAGATACTAATTGTGTGTATTCATAAGACAGAATATGAGATTTTGATACACATGAGCATTTTGCAATGATCAAATCAAGCTAATTCCCATATACCATTTCACATATTTATCAGCTCGGTCTGCTTAAGACACTTCAAATGTTATCTTTTAACAATTGCAAAATACACTGTCATTAACTATAGTATTGTGAGTGTAATGTGTCAGCAGAAGTTTTTACTCCTGGCTAATTGAAACTTTTTCCCACTGGCCAACATCTCCACTTCCCCAGTGAATCTTTCTTAGCCCCCTACAAGCTGCTGGTGACCTATGCTCTGCTCTTACTTGTATGAGTTTGAAGATTTTAGATTCCACATTTAAGTAAGACCAGTTGAAAAAATATCCTCCTATGCTTTATTTTATTTAAAATAGCATCCTCCACATTCATCCGTTTGTCCAGAAATAGTGTTCTCTCGATATTTATTCCTTGTATTTTTTTTTTAATTTACCTGTCGATGAGGACTTTGGCTGCTTCTGTATTTCTGCTGCTGTCAATAATGGTGGCATGGCCAGGGGAATGCAGACATGTACATGTATAAAAATGGATGTGAGAGTTGAGGTCAGGTATAGAATTTCTACGTTTTCTAATTCATAGTTTTCATCTTTGTCTCTACTTCAAGCTGTCTGATTGCATGCAGGTCCTTGGGAGCAGGCTTTCTCTGGCATTATTTGTTTACTCTAATTATGCAGGAGCTTTGAAATCTCACAAGTACATTCTGTAAAGTAGTAAGTGTGTGAGTTTCAGTGTGTGCCATTTTGAATACTTATTTACTGAGAACGCATTTAAGCTCTCTTTTCTGGCTCCTATGCCTGTGCTGTCTTTAATAGATATTGTTAAATAAATAAATATGACAGTGGTGAGTTAATTTACTGCCGTATGTCATTATTTATCTTACATTTGTTAGACGATTAAGATAGGAATTAACTTTAGGGAAGTTGGGTTGCTTGCTGAAAATCACAGAACAAGTTCAGTGAGCATCTAAATGACTTTGATTATTGTCCTGGCAGGATGGTTTTCTCCACTGAATCTGTATGTTTTGCTTTAAGACTTGCAGCTGCAACTTTCTTGAGGGAATCATCCTTAGACATCTAGGTGGAAAACCTGAGGTAGCTGAGAGTGTCGTCTCACAGTCTCCTGGATTGCGCCCATTGCCTATGCTCTTCTGATATTGGACATGAAGCCCACCCCTTTGTCTGAAGACGCTAGTGTTTCTCAATAGATCAGGCTGGATCTGAGACTTTGGCACAAGTAGCATCCTTGTTTAGCTTCTTTACCTCGCTGTACTGTGCCAACACTTACTGGCACCAGAAGCAAAGTAAAAAACTTTGCACCCAAACATAAAATTGTCAAAATATTCTCCTCTCTTTTAAACCAAGTGGAAGAAGTTAATATAAACATTACAATAAAAGTAGAATATATAAAGTCTTGTTTTGAACCTTTTATTTGCATGCAGTTGTCAGTGTCATAAACCTATCTGGTAGGTGGGGATCCCCGGGTTGATTGATAATGGCTAATCCTCTTATATAATAGCAGCATTAAAAATGAAGAGTGGCACAGCAGGGTTTATTTTCAAAATTGATGCTTTCTTTTCTGTGACTTTTTCATTAATTTTGATTTGTACATAATATGGTAATATAATAATTTGTCTTGATAAACTGAGTTTTGTGATGTCCACTTATACTTTGGACCTGGGGTCCTCACCCTAAGCCAAGTCTTACTTCTCCAACTCCCTTTCTGATTTCCACGGGTAACTCTTCCAGTATAAACTGTTTGGGCTCAAATTTCTGTCTCAGTGTGTGTCCCTGGAGGACCGGGTTTAATATCATTTGTGTAAGCACAATTTAATTGTGTAAGCACAATTTAATTCACAGATTGGGGGCCTTTGGTCAATAATTTTTGTACAATAATATCCTCTACTTTGTGTCCTAGTGCATTTTGTGCTCCTGTAAGGAGACTGGGCCACTTATAAAGAATGTAAATTTTTGCTCAGAGCTCTGAACAACCCAAAGTCAAGGTGCCATCACATTTTGTCTCTGGTTCCAATATGGCACCTTGTCACTGAATCATCAGAGAGATGGAATACAGGATTCTCACATGGCAGAATGCAGAATGGAAAAACCTATTTCTTGAGGCCTCTTGAGAGTGGTGTTAATCCACTCATGGTTTGCCCATGACCTAAAATATTTCCATTTTTTCCAACCTTTTAACACTATTGAATGGAGATTAATTTGCAACACGTGAAGTGTAGGGGTCACCTTCAAATCATAACACCTTGTTAAATAATTCTTTCATAGTTGAAACTGGCTTTGAATTTATACATCTGTACATCTGGTTAAATTTTATAAGTAATGAATTTACCTTTTATCCAATTTACATTAATTGCATTTTGGTTTTACATAAAACTTAGTGCTTATATATTTGCCCCCATGAACACTATTCATTATATTCACTTCAGTACATTATTATTTTACATTCTATTGTTTATATATCTAAACCTATCATATCATCATAAATAAACATTTGCTATTCTAAAATTTTAATACCTTAGGCAGCATTAGAAACAAATAAACATTTGCTGTTGCTTGAATTAGAACACTTTATTTCAATAAAAATGCTCAAGTTGCATTAAAAATACAAATATATTTTCACCAATTAAATTAAAAATGAAACCTAATATTCCAAAAATGAGATAATATGATTTAGATTTATGGCTTTAAATAAGAATGCATTAACCTGGAAACTTTGAAGAATATGAGATTCATTTCAGGAGCTGAATTTGGCAAAGTAAAACATTTTTAAATTATGTAAATTTTGTGGTCACTTAACACCAAGCAATTGGTGTAAGTAAATTTGAAATTTTTTTTGTGGCTACAATACTGTACCCTATTGAATTAGACATTTTAAACTCAAAAGACCTATATCTTTACATACAATTCAAACCAGATACAAGTGTGAGAACTTAGGTTTTCAGATGTCCAGAAAATACCCAAGAAAACTAGTTTATTGAATGTGGCAAAAGACAGAGTGATTTTCATTTATTTCATGACTTCTCTGTGTTAGATATTGTATTACTACCTGAAAGATCAACAAGTAAACACAGTTGGGCAAACTTTTGGCCTTCAGGAATTTTACAATCCTGTGGAAGAAAAATTTAAAAAACCCACAAACCCAGAAAATTATAATAAACATTACCGTTAGTATAATAGGAGACTATAGTGTTCAATGACAGCACATCCATCAGTCTTTTTTTAGAGTAAGGAAAACATCTTTAATTTGGAATTTTTAATATGAGTAAAATGTAATCATAATAAATTGCACTGATAACTTGGGGGAGGGAGTGGCAATTGATATGCTGATGAAATTGAGAGTTTAACATAGAGCATAGTAATGCAAAGAAATGAAAATGAAGTTTCTTTGATATTTTATTTTGTGACCAAGTAGTGCAAATCACAGCATTTATTCAAACATACTAAGGTTTTAAAAACATAATCTGTTAATTTTTTCGAGGTATTTGCAAAACTTTCCTAATTAATCTCCTTATATTTTAATAGCATAATGGGCAAGGGACATTGGCAAACATGTCTGACATGACAGCTTATAAAGTTGGATAGGAATGAAAAGTCAAGGATACAGAAAATAATATAGAGTTTTAATCTCAGTTATCCTATTGGTTTGTTTTGAAATTTTGTTTTATTTTTTTCCATGAAAAAAAGGTAGTACACACCTCTTTGGATAGCATGATCACAGAATAAAATGGTGAACTAGTCTCTTTTTTGTCTCTGGGACAAAACACCTGCCACCTACATCTATGGAGTCGAAGCACATTTTGTCTCACAGTTGCTGAGGGTTCAGTCCTCATTTATCCTGCTACAGAGGTAAAACAGCATGGAAGAAGGATCTAATAGAGGAAAAGTAGTTTAATGTAGCAGCCAGGAGGCAGAAAGAATAGGAAAGAGTCCAAACAAGAGGTGAATTCTTTAATGACATATACAAAGTGGCCTAGCTTCTCCAACTGTGCTCCATATTTTAACAGAAAGAAAAGGCTGCAGTTGTAGAAGATGTATTTATGAGCAGAAGTAAAAACTATGAAAAAGAATTTTAATGTTAGCTGCTAGAAATGCAGATATAAATACGAGAAAACTACTATAAATGTTCAAAACTATCTGTATAAAAATTTACAAGGTGTTAGTTTAAATGGTTATCATTCACATAAATCTTTGATGTTTGGAATCATATACATATATATATTTTAAATTATGACACAATACTAATTAAGAAAATTACATGATCTCTAGGGTATTAGTTACTTTTGGCCTCCCAGAACAAAGTACTGTTGCTGTGGTGGCTTAAACACTGGAAATTTTGTTTTATAGCTCTGTAGACTAAGTCTGACCTCAAGACACCACCTGATTTGGATTTAGATGAACGCCTCTTCCTGGCTTAGATGGAAATCTTCTTGCTGTGCCCTCATGTGAGCTTTTGCTAATGTGCACACCCCAAAATGCGTGCCTGTGCACATATGCACAAAACTTCCTTCTCTCTTTTCCTCTTCTCCTAAATCCACCCATTTGATTGTCCTACCCTTATGAGATCATTTAACCTTAGTTACTTCTAATATCCCTGTCCCCAAACATGGTTACAATGGAGGGCCAAGTTTTTATGTATAAATTTGATGGAGAGTTAAAAATGGAGCCCAAGCACTCAGTATAGCCTAAAGTAGTATACACATTTCTGAAAAAGAGAAAAATTCCAAATGTCATTTTTTTACAAAGGAGATGAAATGAAAATGAATGTAAAATTAACTGTTTTAATATAACAGATATATTTTATTATTATAGGTGAATTCAGTTGCATGTTTCTTAGGCTCCAGTCTCTGATGAAAAAAAGAACCGAAATTAATAAACAAATACAGATGCACTTTATTAATCTATTGAGAAATTCCTTTAAATTTTGTACTAGTTAAATATATTAAAATATGCTTTTCGATACTGAGATGATTATGTCAACAAAAAATAGAAGAAATTTAATGATGTTTCTTTAAACTGAATGACCTAAAATGAAATCCAAGAGCTATCTGTTGTAAATTAAATACAAAAGTAAAATAAAATATGATAAGCTAAGTAGATATAATGTCATGTGATAAGGGGGTATTTAGGGGGCTGGGGATTTAACTCAGTGGCACAGCACCTGCCTGGCAAGCATGAGGTCGTGAGTTCAATTCCCAGTACTGGAAAAAAAATAAAAAATAAAAAACAAAAAGGGAGGATATTTAAGATAGGAAATATTTTTAACAAAGAAAGCAATGGGGAAAGGTAAATAGACTGACAAACTTAAATACATAAGACACAAAAACATTCTCATGTCAAGATATCAGAAACAAAACTAAACAAAATTTACAAATAAAATATTAGAAAGAAATATGACCAAAAACCATTGTCTTTTACATGAAAAACATATTATAAATCAGTAAGAAAAACAGGTGATGACCAAAACTAAGGGAAAAATGGCCTAACATTCTGCATAACTTAAAAATGTCAGATAAAAATAGAAGAGTAAAACTCATGGAACAAAGAGCCAGATTATACCCCCAACTTTAGTTTGTGTACATATATTTTATGTTGTACTCACCACATTTGAAATGTTAGTGTTCGGAAAAGTGTCCAAAGAGAAAATTTGTGAATTTCATTCAAACAATTGAAGTGTACCAAGACTATATATGTCTGTTTCACTTTTTCTCTTCACATATATCCTCAAATATATATATATATATACATATATAAAATACGTATATATATAATTGCAAAATTGAAATCTAAATTGAAATGTTCAAAGTTGATTTAGTAAAACATACCAATTCTTTGCATTTTAAGCTATTTTTGCCCAACAATATTTTAGATATTCATCGTATAGATTTAGTCTGATGAACATATATTTATGTGTACATGCATAAAGTTTAATACATAAGTTTTTGCTTTTAAAAAAAATGAATCTATCTAAATTTTTGTACTAGCAATTGCTGAAATGAATTATGATACATTTATGTTAGCATATGAAGCAATCATTAAAGTACATTTTAAGGAAAACTTAATAACAGGACAGAATAAATAAAAACTGATGTCAAGTAAGAATAATGCTACATATGGACTAACAATTCAATCTTAGCTTGAAGAGAAATACAAAAATTTAAAATATTCATACAAAGTCTAAATTAAAATTTAACAAATGTATTTCCATTTAGGTGACTAATTCTGAAACATTTACCTATTCAAACTGTATTTAGAATCCCATATATGAAGATAAGAATACTAAGTGAATGCCAGAATCATCAATAAAAAGTGGCTGTATAATTATTGTCTGCTGAGGAAAAGGAGTGCATATTTGTGAAAATGACAGTAATGCACTGCAGCACATAATTTACAATGTATAGCAGAAAACATTCCATGTCTACTACAGTCCATATACCTCTTCTTAGAGAGAGATTTTTTGTTTGTTTCATTTTTTGTTTTTCTTTTCCGGTACTGGGAATCGAACTCACAACCTTGGGCTTGCCAGGCAGGCGCTGTGCCGCTGAGCTAAATCCCCAGTCCCAATATATACCTCTTCTTAAAAAGCAGAATTAGTATTAGTCAAAGGAGCTAATCACCAGTCTCCTCATCCTCCCACGGGAGGACCTCCAGTGAGTGAAACGTGAGTGGAAACGCTTCTTCTCTGATAGTCTAGTGGATTTGAGAAGCAGCGGGAAGGGGGCGCCCTCTTTCTGTGCTGGATACAGAGGTATACAAGAGCCTGGGGATTTCATTCTTGCAACGGAGGAGGCCTCCCTCTCTGAAAGGACACCTCCCCATGTGTCCTTATGTGAAACATATAACTTATGTGAAACATTATATAACTTATGTGAAATATAAGTTATACAAGTTATGTTTCACTTGGATAATAAGCATGTTGATATAACAGCTTTAAATTCATTTCTATTATGTCAGTCCACCACAGTTTGGATTAGTGTTACCCACACTAATATATTTTGCATAGCAAAGCTAATGTCTCATCTTTCATCAGTTACCCAAAAAACCACAATATATATTAAAAACTTTAAATAAAGCATAGAAAAATGACACTACTAGAAGAAAATACAAAAAAAAAAAAAAAAAAAAACACTCCAGAAGATTAGAATGCGCATTTTTGGCTCTGACTCCCAAAGCATAGAAAACAAAAGCAGAAATGTACAAATGTGATTTCATCAAAAAAAGAACTTTGCACCATGAAGGAAATAAATATTAGTGTAATTAGGTAGTCTGCAGAGTAGGAGAAAATGTTTGTATATTGTATTTCTGTTAGAGGGTTAAAATACAGAGTATACAAAAACTTAAAACACACAACACTAAAAAGCAAAAACAAAAAGAATAACTCAGTTAAAATGGGTGAAGAGTGAAATGCCAGTAGGGAGTAGAGACATTCCTCACTTAACAACCTAACTGTTTAATGACCATTCAGACTTACGATTGCTCTGTGCAGACTCATGACTCACCATGTGGATTTAAGACCTGTCTTTTTTTTTTTTTTTTTGTGCACTTCTCTACAATTAAAGAGTTGCAATGCCTTTTTCTTTTTTTTACTGCAGTAAAACTTGCTTATAGAGTACTGTAATTTTTTTCTTGTTATACTGTATGGTACAGTAGTTTTATGTCTTGTACATAACAGTATTATGTGTAAGAGTTATGCAAATAAAAACAAAAATCTTCAGGCTTGAATTTCTTTTAATGATTTCTTCGTTGTTCTGAATCTTGTAATGCAGATACTATATACAATTCCCCACTTAGTGACCAATACATTTGATAGCTTTATCGCATGAATGGAACTCAGTCTTAAATGAAAAACATCTGTATGAAAAAATGTGCAGTTCTTATAATCAGCATGACAATGTGTATAAAAACCACATGAGCTATCACTTCAATCCAGGCAGAATAGCTTTTATCCGAAAGACCAATGACAAAAACTTTGCCATGGATGTAGGAGAAAGGGAATCCCTGTACTCTGTGATTGAGAATGTACATTAGCACAGGTATTATGGGAAAGAGCATGGTGATTCCCCCCAAATTAAAAATAGAATTATCATATTATTCACCAATCATACTCTGGGTATATATTTCAAAGGAAATAAATATCAGTCTGTTAGAGCTCTATCTATACTACAGCGCATACTGCAGCACTGTTCATCTAACTATCCATCAGTGATGAGTGGATAAAAACAATTTGGTAGAGAGACACATGATAACAACATTCCGCACTGTGAAAGGCTGAAGTACTATCATCTGCAATGATGTGGATAGAACTGGAGGGCTTCTGATGAGTGGAATAAACCAGACACAGAGGCACAAGTATTACATGCGGAACTTAAACAATATTGATCTTGTGAAAGTTGAAGGTAAAGTAGTCATCAGAGACTGGTGAGAGTATGGTTATAGGATGAGCTGGATAGCGTGACCAATGGGTACTAAATTATAGTTAAGAGTAAGATGTTTTGGTGTGTAATGACTTAGTAGGCTGACCACAGATAATGGTGATATACTAAATATTTTGAACAGCTAGAAGAAAAATTTTTGATGGTTTGTCCAAGAAGAAATGATGCTTGGCAAGATGGATATATTTAACCATTATACAATGTATGTATGCATGCACCAAAATATCATAGTAACCCATAAATATGTATAAATTTGTTTCCATATATTAAATCAATATAATTTCAATGTAAAAACTCAACAAGTACTACTTAAATATGAACAGATAAGTAAATATAAAGCCATTTAAAGTGTAAGTGTCTTTCATAAAAATGCTACAGTTGACTGTTAACTCTCATAGATGTATAAATTTGAAAGGGTAGTCTTCCATTCCACACCTAACAGATTGACAAGTTTGTTAGTAGTAAGCATTAGCAATTGCATAGGGGAAAGCTGAGAGCTTATAAACCATTAGTGAGATGTTAATTGCTACACATTTACCGACAGATAATTTTGTAGAATTTAGCAAAAGTGTATGCATAAACTAATTCAGTATTTCTCTTCACATAATCTTGCTTGAGAGACTATTCCCAACAATATATTACATCAAAAAAATACATCCATTGGAGTCTTGAAGTTAAGAATAATTAACAACAACCTAATACTCATCATCATTCATAATTGTTGTATTGCTTAAATTGTTTAATACAAAGAAGTTAGATAAAGGGTATGGAAACACACTTACAAAAGAGAAAATAGTTCTGGTTTTCTTTAGTATTATAAGGTAAGTAACTATTGGCTACCACAGTGCGTTATGCATCTCAAAATAGCTAGAAGACTATGAAGACCCCAATATATTAGATGAATAATATTTGGTGGAAGTCCTTGTTACCCTGATTTTTTTCCTTAGACATTAAATGTATATGTTGAATTATCACCATGTTCCCAATAAAGATATATAAATATTAGGTCATCCAAAATGGCTTAATTTGTGCAATTTCCATGAATAGAATTAGTATCCTTTTTTTTAAAAAAAAAAAAAAAAGGCCCCAGAGGGTTGCCTTAGTCTTTCTACTAAGTAGGAACACAGAATTACCATCAGTGAGCAAAAATGTGGTCACTTATTCCACACAGAATCTGCTATCACCTTGAATTTGGATTCTTAACCTGCAAAACTGTGAAAAGCAAGTCCTCAGTGTTTATAAACTGCTCAGTTTATGGCATTTTGTTATAGCTGTCTGAATGGACTAATAGAAAATATTCATGTGTGTAATGTTATCATAGTGTTAATCACTACTTGAAAAATTTTTATAAAAGTCTTCAATACATTAGTTCCTTTGAGGGTAGCAGCCACCATTCAAACATGGCAAAGGTTTTGTGTACAGGCAGGGACAAATATCACTAGGATGAAACTTATTTCTGACAATCTATTACTTAGTTTAATAATTTCTTATACTTAGTTGCCACTATTTAGTGATTATTGCCACACATTTTATATGAAAATGAAACCTATCTTATTTGGGAGTTCACCCTGAACCACTTAAATAATGCAGGAATTTTTGGATATGAACCCTTAACAAATAATATACTTCATGATTATTACAATAAGTCATTTAATTTCTATGATGTTGAGTAGAGGTCAACTATTTTTACTGGAAAACAGTAGAGATGTGTTTCTCTTCATGTTTAAAGATTTCTAATTGTGTCACTGTCATCCTTTATATAATAAGTAAACACTATGATACAAAGCAAGGTTGGTGTGTGCATTAATCTGTATTTCAGTAGATACTGTCTTCTAGATTGTGGTAGAAATAATACTACAAAATATTATGTACTATGATTTGGTCATATAATCAGAGATCTTTGTAAATGTTTAGAGGAACACAAAGTGTTTAGAATTAAGTTCCATATTTTTTATTCACAGAATTCATTTATTCTGAATCCATTTATTTCCACAACATAACAATTCAAATTCACATACTTAAAGTCAATAATGAGTTAATGATAACAAAGTTCACAAACAGTAAGTTATTTGCCAACATTTCCATAGTAACTTACTTTGCAAGTCAATTCCAGAAATAAGGACTTGGGACTTTCCATATTTATTTTATTGCTATTCTATATTTCACAATGTGTTCAAATAAAAATGTTAGGCTGTAATTTCTGAAAGAGTATAATTCTATAATTAATTAACCTAGAAAATTCATTACTTGATAATTTTTACCTTTCCTCAGAATAAAAATGTGTTTATATTTATCCATAATCAAGCATGTGGATATTTCATTTTATTTTATTTTATTTTTGTCTTTTTGAGACAGGGTCCCAGTATGCAGTTCAGGCTGGCCTTGAGCTCACTTTGTAGTCCAGGCTGGCCTCGAACTCGCAAAGATCCTCCTGCCTCAGCCTCCCAAGTACCGGGATTACAGATATTTAATTGTTGATGCCCTGTTTACTCACATACCCTCAACACTTGGTACCCAAAGTACATGGAAGCTAAAATCAGCCATTCTTGCTTGAAAGTAGAGAACACAGTACATTGAGAACTAATTCCACACTTATGTTTTAATATTACTTTTATTAAACAAATGAGTCTTGACTTCTGCTAATCCACAATTTCATGCTTTTCTTCTCTCTTTATGCATGCATTCTTTAAGTCTCCTAGACAGCCTTATCTGTCTCTTGTGTGGTCTGCTTCTACAATTGCATCTCTCTTCCTAATTTCTTTTACCTCAAACAATTTTGTGCCTGTTGTCATAGTATTTGAAAGTTGTCAGAAACCATAAATTTAGCATGTGGGAATTAATTTAGCAATTTCCTCTGTCAAATGCATTTATTTCTTGCATTTCTTATTATGTTCATCGAATCACTAGCCCTCTAGTAATTCCGACTTGACCATCAGTGTATTATTTCCACTGCCCTTCTTACCCATTCATTCAGTTAACACCCAGAGAATGGCTTTCGTGTTCCAAATACTGCAAGACGTTAGAACTTATAAGCCACATTCTGTGCTTGTAATTTTCAATCCAGTAGACACAGAAAAGGGGAAAGACAGAGAGACAGAGAAACAGAGAGGGAATGAGACAGAGTGGGAAAGAGAGAGGGAGGAAAAGAGAGAGACAGAGAGAGAGGAGAGGAGGCCAGAGAGGAAGATGGGGAGGGGCACCCAAGGAATCATAGTGCTGCAGAATAATACTGTAGGAACATATCCGGGTTACTCTAATGGCATACCATCATTTCTCTTCCCTCTAAACAACTCCCTTCCTTGCCTATATTTTTTTTTTCCTGTGACTTTTCTTTTTAAAATGCGTTAACTTCCCTTTCTTGTTATTTAAAAGTCATCCACTCTTCAAGATCCAATTTATCTGCTTCCTCCTCCATGAGATTCTTTCCTCATTCTTATATCTAGAAGTGATATTTTCATGACTGTTATGGTTTGTGTCTGGGTGTCCCCCAAAGCCACATGCAGTCATGGGGTGGGCTTTTAGAGTTTTGATGGATTGAGTGTGAGTGCTACACCTGCCCTGGGTCGGATAGTTTGCGAATGTAAGGGAAAGAGGTTTGCTCTTCCCCCAGCTTCTCCGTTTTATTCTTGTTGCTTTACTGTGCCCCACCGCCATGAACTCTTGCCCTCTGCCACGTGCCGCTCTGCCTGGAGCCAGCCAAGCATGGACTGAAACTTGCACAAGCTGTAGGTTAAATAGACCTTTCTTTCCTTCATTTTGTATGTCAGGTGTTTTATGTCAGCAACGAGAGAAAAGTAACCAAGAGAATTACTTAATTTTAGCAATTTATTCATCTCCCTTTGGTACTTACCATTTTTTATCTTACATTATAGTTATCTACATACCTGTTTTATTTCTCCACTAGGCCATACGGTTTTTAACCATCACATTTTATTTACCTTCACATTTTTTACAATATTCACCATCTCCTTCATATAGTAACATATGTTCATGGAATAATGAGATTTTAATTGAGTTCATTTTTAATATCTTTATATGGTATTCATATTTATATATTTTTAATCTTGAGAGAAACATTTCTAATGTGAATAATTGAATACTTAATAGGAAATATCTGAGGTGATGTAATTTTATCACTTTTATGTATTTGTACAGAGAAAAAATGCTTAAAATATAATTAATCCTTATCTCTTAATTAAGGTACATGTAATTACTATAGTAGATGAGAGAAATCCCTATTGGCAGAAACTCACGGCATAATTTTTATCACATAAAAATAGATTCTGTCAGTATTTTACTTCGACTTGACATTGGTTTTGAAAATATCATTAATCCAGGAGTATTCCAATATTACTTGTAATAAAGCAAACTCTCACAAATATTATTTTTTAAATCAAGTAGGCTCATATTTTCAATAATTTTGTTTTTAGTCACATTACCAATCTTTATAGATAACTGTACTTAGAAAAAAATCCTAAAAATAGAGATATTAATGTTGAGTTATTTAAGTCATAGATCCTCAGTTGAGAAACAGATATTTATGAAATCCAAATTATTTTTCTACAACTAAATAATATGAAACATGAGTCTTGCTTCCAGCACTATAGGTTTGAGTTTTTCTCATTTTTCTCCAGGGGCTTTGTGTAGGTTCCTGAAGATTTGGAAGGTGCAAACCATCTCCAGAATAGGGTCTGTGTGGACTCACGAACATCATGAATGTGATTCACTATTTCTATCTACATTCATAGATGTCATGAGTATCATTCATTATCCTTCCTATCTTCTAATTCTTTTTTCTTTTAATTCAGCAACAATATTGATTCATATTAGTTTTCTCTGTATCATTTTTGCTGCTTAAGCAAACATTTATTCTTATCTAGTTCACCCTCTGCTTCATTATGTCCTTACCAGGGACATAGAAAACATTCTACTCCTTAGATCCCACTGTGTGACCATTTAAACTCATGGCTCTGCCCAAAGTTCTTTATTAGTTTATGCCACTTTTAGTAACTGCTGTGGCTGGAATGCCTATGTCCCTCCAAATGTATTATGTCAACACTGAAAACCCAGAGTGATAGTATTAGGAAGTGGGACAATGGGGAAGTCATAAAGTACTGAAGGCTCCACCCTTTCAAGGAACTAATGCTCTTATAAAAGAGATTGGAAGGAGTGTTCCAGAATCTTAGCTTTTTGTGCTTCTGCCATCTACGAATCCCTAACACATTATCTTGGAAGCACAGAGTAGGATTCCCCAGACACTGACTGGTGGTACCTTGATGTTTACCTTCACAGCTTCCAAAAAGGTGAGAAATCAATTTCTGTTTTCTGTAATTATCCACTCTCAGGTATTTTATATAGAATCACAAATGAACTTAGATGACAGCTTAGTAAATATATTTTAATCATGATGATCCTCAATGCTAGAAATTCTGAAGATATGTCTGGGTTTTGAATGAGGGAAAGGTCCTTAGACAGTTGTATTCTCTTACCCCTTACCTAGCCTAGTCATAGACAACTCCGAGACTGTGCCTCACACTGGGATTTTTTGAACAGCATTATGGCGCACCTCTTCTGCACACTGAAAATCCCTACGATGTTCTATCCTCCACTCCAGCGTACCACTGCAGCTCCACACTGGATCACATGTGTGAAGTGAGGATGGGACTTACCTGTACTTCATTTGATTATTTTTTACTGTTTGGAGATTCATTCAGTTCTTTAACCATTTCACTTATTCTTCCAAGTTATTTTCTTAATGAATATGCTTTGAAACATAAAAGCCAAGAATCCATTTCTATACTCTGTGTATCATCTTCCCTTGGAGGTAATGAATGTTGGAGTTTGAGCTGCTTACAAAACGGGAAAGGAGGAAAAAGGGAGTCTGCTGACAAGAAAGACAGCTCCTGAATACCAGCCCCCTGCCCCCACAGCATTGGTTAATTTATTCAAACCATTTTCCCATCACCACCAATTTTGACCCAGACTCTCTACTGAGAACTTTGTAACATCAGCTAAAATTTCATAATGATCTGTCGAGCAGGAAACCTGATATTTCATCTGAAATGCAAAGTAGCTCATGCTAACGCAACTAGTAAGGAAGACATGAGGGACTTGGACCCACACCTTTACTTTCCAAATTAGGTAAGTAATTCATATTGATCTTTGCTGACTAACGTTCCTGCATTAACATTTCCATAGATCATAGACACACTCTTTAATTTCTCATTCTGTACAAATAGCACCAGTTTTGAAAAGCTTTTTTAGCATTCAGCAAATTGAATGAATACAGAATACAGGAAAGTTTTCTGTATTTCTCATTTCAGTATGGAAATCATTCCCAGTTAATTTGCTACTTTGATGTTGAAAAATTGTCTATGTAGCAATTATAGGATTTATTATAAGAAGGTAGAAATGAAAATATATTTTCTTTGTTTTAATTTTCCATCATAATATGAAATTTACTTAACACAGTACAATTTATGATTAGATTCAGATCTTTATGTACTTAAAAAATCTATTTCTTAGTTCTTTCAAGTTGATGCAATGAATTCCAACAAGGTATTTTGTTTTTTAAGAAAAATATTCTCAATTAATTTTTAAAAATTATATCCCACCATAGATAAGCATACCACTAAGTAAATGCTGTATAAATACACATGCACACACACACACATACACATATATATGTGTATACACACACACACATATATATGTATATATACACACACACATATATATATATATATCCTGGGAAAAATCATGATAGGAAATATTTAACTCTGATAACTGCAGTGAAGTCACTTCATGAGAAATAACATTAAAAGCAATGTTAGATGTAATGCAAAACCATTTAAGCTAAACATGCATATCTAAGAAATACAAGTTTCATCCTGCAACATTCATGTCTCTTCAGCTTTCTCATATAAAGATGTTTCTGAAAGATAGGCATTGTCAAAGTAATCCTGACAATCTCAGAGTATCAAGAGAGTGAAGCATTTCTCTCCTCTCCAAAGCTGTGATGAATATCAGATGTAAATTTTAAAATTTATCTTTAAAAACATACAGATATTCAGGCTATTTGTAGCTCAGGTGAAGCGCACTTACCTAGCACATAAGTCCAAGGTTTGATACAAAGGACAGCATAGATAAATAGATAAATACATAAATTATTCACCTAAAATTGATAGTTTAAGAAGGAATGTATCACTTCTTAAAACATCTTTAACACTGTTGCATGGAACAAATTTACTTCTGAGAGAAGAAAAGCTGTCAACATAATAGGGATAATCAAAAAGCCTAAAAATGCATCTCTATTAAATACATCACTAAATATTGTCATAGTTGATACATTGTGTCAACTCGGGGAGTCTAGAGATTTGGCTAAGTGACTCAGCAGTTCTGCCTCTTGGGGTGAAAAGGACACCCCCTTACCCTTCTGGGATGTTGTTTATTGTGTCAATTTGAGAAGTTTAGAAGGTTAACTATGTGACTCAGCAGGGACAAGGGTTCTTACTTTGTATTCATCCTGAGCCCTGCAAGAGGAAGGCATGCAGAGGACGTGGGTGTAGAGGACTACCCCGACCTCTCCAGAGCAGGTAGACTGCATAAGAAAAAAAAGAATTGAGGAAAGACTGGCTGCTGGGTTTTCAGAGGAGCTCCAGTCCTCACCTTCAGCTTGATCATCTCCTGGCTTATGGTGCAGACTGTTCGGCTTCTGCCTGGGACTCTTCAGCCTTCTGCTGTAGCTCTCCGGCCTTCGTCATAGATTCTTCAGCATTCCATCGCAGACCCATCAACCTCCTGATACGGACTTGGACGGACACTGCAGTGAGCTCCAAGCCCAGAGCTGAGCTTTCCAATCTCCAGAGTGCAAACACCCTCTGCACGCTTCCTCATCCAACGTTGTCACTGACCATGGTAAACCAAACTTGTAATTTCTTCTACATTTGTATATCATGTTTATATTTGTTTCTCTAGGAAACCCTGACTAATACAAATATAAAATGAGAAAATATGAAAATACATATTCATCTTGTCTATGGATATATAAAATGCTCATTTTATTAAAAATAACTCGGTTTTGCAAAAAAAGGGAAATGTTCCTTCTGAAAATAATGTTGAATTAATATTGCAATGTTATATTAGAATGACAAGATTTTCATGGATATTTTCAGCCTTTTTGATTACCTGAAAACAGATATTTTTATTGCACTTTGTTTGGGCAGATGGTTTATCTTTGATAATAATGACATAATGACAAAAATAAACAGTGACCTCCTCTTGTGTTTAGCTATGTTCTTTATTGCATTAAAGGCTTCTTCAAGTGAAATGTACCTGGTAATCAAAAGCATATAAAGGAAGAAAAAAGTTATTTCCAACCTGGGAGTTGCCGTGTTCTTCATTTTTACTATGAGCCAATATTAATGAAAAAGATAGCTAAAGATCTAGCTTGAAAAATCTCACAGCATATTGTAGGAGACTAACATAATAATAGACCATATGATCAAGTGTAATGTTCATAATTGTGGGGTGAACAAAAGTTATCACAACATGAATCACATTCGTGACAGTACTGCCTGAACCATCAGGTGAACTGACACTGCAACTGCTTTTAGCACAGGGAGAATTCATTTCTGTGATGTTGAGACAGTGAAATGCATCACAAACAGGAGACAGTACGTGGAAATGAAGAATGCCAGTGTCATCTTGAATGTGTTTTCTTAGAGATGATGCTTCTGTTAAGGTAGGGTTCAGTATTTTATCAGTATAATTCACATCTTTCTTCTGATTTAGGGGAATGTGGAGTCTGAAATAGCTCCATGGAGTTGTAATTCAAATACTGCACAACTCATTTACTTTAAACATGCAGTTCAGTGATTATAGTATATCCATAGATACATGCACCTATCACTACGGTACATCTATTTAAAAAAAAAAATTTAAAAATTCTTCTTTAAGGGCTACATTAAACCATAAGAATTATACATGTTTTTGGAGTACCATGCGATGGTTTGATATGTGCATATATCAAGCAATGAGTAAATCAGATTAAATTTAGTATCTGTGTCCTCAAACATTTTATCATTTCCTTGTGATAAAAGCCATTCAAAATCCTCTATTCAGGTGTAGAAATGTTCAGTCGATTAGCATTATCTATAATTTTGGGAGGAGCACACCAAAGCTTCTTACCCCTGTCTACCACGTAGGAGCCTTGTATCACCATCTGCATCTTACCCTCTACCTTACTCTCACAGGCTCTGGTGGCTGTTATTTTACTTGTAACTTCTATCAGATTTTTTTTTTAAGATAGCACATTGAAGGGAGATCCTGCAGTGTTCATTTTTCTGTTCCTGGCTTATTTCACAGGGCAAATAGGTATCTTCCAGGTCTCTCCATGTCATTGCCAATGCGAGGATGTCATCCTTCCATAGTATTGAAACATGTTCACTGCCTGTACATTCTGTATGCACCTTAGGAACCCACTATTGTCCCGAATCTTCCTATGCAAGGTATTTCTATTCATTTATCTGTTGATGGACACCAGTTGTTTACATTTCTAAGTTACTGTGAGAAGTGCTGTAATACACACAGGAGTGCATATATCTCTTTCACATACTGATATTCTCTCGGATATATGCTCAGACATGAGATTGATGATTCACGTGCTAATTCTGTTTTACTTTTTGGGGAAACTTCATACTGTCTACTGTAATGACCCTAGTGGTTTTCACCCTACCTGACAGAGTCTAAGTGTTTTAATCTCCACTTGCTCATCGGTACTCCTTGTCTTCTGATTTCTTTATCAGATATTCTGATTTGATTGAGGTGATCACTCCTTGTCCTTCTGATCTGCATTTCCTTGATGACTACAAGTCATTTATACTCATTTACTGATGTTGAGAGCTTTTTTTCCAGATATCTAGTGAGCATTTGTTTGTATTCTTTTGATAAATGTGTATTGGTCTATTGCCTGTTTTCTAATTGGATTATTCAGAGATTTGTTTGTTTGATTTGTTTTTGGCTGTTGAATTGTTTGAATTCCTCATATATTCTGAATATCAGACCTCTTGCCAGACATACAGTTTGCAAATATCTTCTAATTTTTACACTGCCGCTGCACTCTGATGATTGTTACTTTATATGTACAAAAGCTTTTAAGCTGGTTGTAATCCCATTGGTGTATTTTTGATGCATTCTCCTAGACTTTTGGGAACTTTTGCAAAAACTCCTTGCCTATGACAATGTCCAAACGTGTTTTCCCTGTGTTTTATTCTAATGGTTTTGCAACAACTTTTATTTAAGTATTTAATCAAGAGATAGTTGAGTTTTGTAACAGGTGAAGGGAAGGGAAGCTTCCTTATTTATTATGATTGCGTATCCAATTTTCTCAGAACCATTTAGAGAATAAATTGTACTTACTTTACTGAGCTACTGTGTGCTTTCAGCACCTTTGTTGAAAATCAGTGGGCTGCAGAAGTGTGGGTTTAATTCTAGGCTGTCTGTTTATTCCATTCCTCTATGTGTCTATTTTTATTACAGCATTGTAATATACTTAGATATCTAGAAGTGAAAGATAAACATGCATCATACTTTGTTCTTTTCTCTTTAAAGAAGAATATTATTGGTATTTTGATAGAAACTGTACCAAATATGCAGGTTTCTTTGAGGCACGTGGATATGTTTAAAACTTTCATATTTTCTATCCACAGACATGAGCATTTTCATTATTGTTTCTGTTCTTGTTTGAATATCTTTTTATCAATATTTTATAATTTTCATTATACAAATCTTCCATGTCTTTGATTACATTTTTCTAGTTATTAAAACTTTGTAAATGTAATTTATTTCTTTACTTTCAAATAATTCACTTCTGATACTCATATTTGTATGTTGATTTTGTTTCCTGCACCTTTTCTAAGGGCATTTGTCACAAAAGTTATGTGGTCGATTCTAGAGTTTTATATGTATAAGATCATGCTAGCTGTAAACAGCAGCAATTTGATTTCCATCTTTCACATATAGACACCTTTTTTTTTTTTTACTTGATTGTTCTGGCTAAGAATTTTACTATGCTCAAAAAAAGTGGTCAAGTAGGCATTCTTGTCTTGTCCCAGATTTTAGAGAGAGAGATTTTTTTAAGCTTTTTCCAGTCAGCTTGATGTTTGCCATTGCCTGTATTATTTGCCCTTTACTAAGTTGAATTATATTCCATCTTTTGCTCTTTTTGTTAGTATATATTTCCAATATATATTCATTGTGGAGAATTGATATATCAAATATATTCATTGTGGAGAATTGATGTACATTTAATTATTTTCCTTGATCTTTTTTTCTTCCCACTTTCTTCACTCTCCTCTTGCAAATCTCCAGATACCCTTTTCACCACCACAAAACCTATTACTCTGTTTCCTATCTTCTAACTTTTATTCCACTTTGAAATTATTTACACTTTGGGTTTTTCATATAAAAGAAGTGAGGGAATATTCATCCTCCCCTTTCTAATTTATTTAACATGGCATACAGTCTCAAGGTCCATACATTTTTTTTTTTTTCTACAAATGACTCAAATTTGTCCTTCTTCCTCGCCAAGTCATGGCCAATTCAATATACAATCTCACATGTTCTTTATCCTTTCATCTGTTGATGGGTATACAGGTCACATCCAAAACTTAATTCTTGTGAGTTGCGCTGCTATAAACATTGCTATTAATGTATCACTGTAATACGATGTCTTTAATCCCTTTGGAAAGATACCCAGAAGAGGCATAGCTGGGTGAAATGCAATTTCTACTTTTAGTTTTTTGAGGAATCTCCCTAAGGATTTTCCCAGTTGTTTTATTAGTTTACATTCCTACCAACAGTGAAGAAATGTTTCATTTTCCCCACATCCTTGTCATTCTTCCCAGATTAAGATGGAATCTCAGTGCCGTTGCGATTTACATTCTCCAATGGCCAAACATGCCAAACATGTATTGGCCATTTGTACTTCTCTTAAACAGTGTTTATTTCAATTGCCCAGTTTGGAATGTATGTTATATATGGAGGGATCTATTTTTTTTAGTTCTATGTGTTCTAGGTATTAGTTCCTGTCCAAGGAGTAGCTGTCACCTCCGTTTTGTAGGCTGTGTCTTCATTCTTGTTATTTTCTTTATTGTGCAGGAGTCTTTTTTTTTTTTTTTTGTGGTACTGGGGATCGAACTCACAACCTTCCACTTGCCAGGCAGGTGCTTATGCCATTGAGCTATATTTCCAGCACCCTCCCTTTTTTTTTTATTTGATAAATCCCATTTGTTGATTCTTGGAGTTATTTCTTGTGCATTTGTGGTTCTATTCAGAAAGTCTTTATTATGCCTATATCTACAAGTGTCTTACCCACTTCATCTTCCAGCATATTCAGTTATTTTCAACTTAATATCTTGACCTTTGATCCTTTTTGATTTCATTTTAATACATGGTGAGTAATATGCTTCTATATTCATTCTTATGCATATAGATACCCAGCTTTTCCAGCATCAATTTTGAAAGAGGCCATCTTTTCTCCAGAATGTTTTGTGGCTCCTTTAACCATATGTCTGAAGTACTTAAGGTTGTTTCTGCCAGATATAGGAGTTGGACAGTGAATCACAAGGAGGGCCTATTTTATTTCTAGGCTCACTTTATCTAGGTGAATGCTGTTTGCCCCTCTCCCGTCAGTTTGGTCCATCAATGGTGCGGTATCTGCCTTACAGCTGTACTCAACCCATCCCTTAATGTTTCTGCTATTCTGTGTCCCCCAAATCACTCTTACTTCCAACTAGCTTTATGGTCTATGGATTTATGGTCTGTGTCTCTCTGTCCATGCACCCCGGGAAATGGCAGCTTTCCAAGTGGAAGCATATCTCTGACTATGTTAGCAGATGGAAAAATCAGAGACTGCTGAGCTCTGTGCAGGAAGCAGGCAGCAAGGGCTGCAAAACAGTCCACTGGACTTACTGTCATCACTTTCAGATCCACTGCTCAGAAAACCACATATAAGTGGCCTTACTTCTCATCACAACCAGTGTGACCACTGTGTCCTCCATAACCTGAGCTCACTGCTCCTTAAACATCTCCAGTGGTCTCTGACTAGCTTACACTCACACCATAACTGTCTTTCAGGGCCATCCCACAGTCGCTATGGCAGGGTGACCCCAGAAACATGGAACTGTAGTTGCCCTTGATGTCTGATTCCCAGAATAGCTCAATGTTAAACAGTGAACCTCTTCTCAAAATGACTCTTGATTGATTATATTTCTCCAACATAAGACAGGTGTTGCAGTGAATATATTTCCAAATGGTCACTTGTTATACAGATGGAGTCTCTTTCAGAGCAAAACCCTACTCTATTTACAGCTTAAAATATTCCTGTACTTTCTTTGGGTACAGTGCCACCAGTCAGGTCTCTTGTTTATCCCTAGGGTCGTGTTTTATCACTTGGCCAGAGATCCTCTCTGAGCTTACCTTGTGCTTGCAGAGACAGGCTCTCCTCCCTGAGCCCCAGGGTTAGCGTCACAGACTGCTTCATTCTTTTCTCTCCATGGTTTTTGGTTTCTCCAGTTTCTCTATGATTTCTAGTTTTCTTGTAAGCTCCTTCTTGATTCTCAGAGCTTCACTGCTTTTGGTCTTTTCTAAGTTGTGGTTTTCCCTGGGTATGATTCAGAGTCCCAGAGAAGCTGTCTGAAGTATTTTCCTTCTATAACTAATGTTTCAAAGCTTTTTGGCCAAAAAAGTACGTCAAATTCAATATGGCGTGTCTGAGCCTATGGAGATGAATGCATAGTTTTTATCCTTCATTCTGTTGATGTAGTAAATAATGTTTATTGATTTGTATATGTTGAATCATCTTTGTAACCCTACAATGATTCCCATTTGATCATAGTTAATAGTTCTTTTTATTAGGCTATTAGATTCAATTTGCTAGTATGTTACTGAGGATTTTTGCATCTATTTTTATCAGAGATACTGGGTTGCAGTTTTTCTTTCTCTCTTCTTTGTTTTCTTTTTCCCTTTGGAATTCTGGGCTTAAAGTCAGGGACTTATCCATAGTACATTTTTTATTTGTTGTCATGTTTTTACATAAATTTTGTGTCAAACTTCTGAGTTTGGAGGAAGTCCCTCCTTTTAAATTTTTTGGAATAAATTTGAGAATTACTGCAATTATTTTTTAATACATTTGCTAGAATTTAACACACTGATCCTGGGGTTTTGTTTAATGAGACTCTGTGTGTTATTTATTGAAACTCATTACTCATTATGACTCTGTTGAAGCTTTCTCTCTGCATGATTTTCTCTTTCTTGGTAAGGCGAATGTATGCAGGAACTTCATTGCTACTAGGTTGTTGAATTTGCTGGAGGATAACTGCTTCAACACTAGAGGGCTCCAGAAGGCTGAAGTGCAGCCCAAGTCTGCCGATGTGCTTTCTGCTGGAGGGGATGGAGAGCCTGCTAAGGGAAGTCCATCTCCACAGGTTTCACCTGGGGCCTGGGTGAGCCCAGTTGCCTGGTCCTCAGTCACTAGTACTGGAGGATCGTGTCCAACACTGAGCCTCATCATGAAGGGATCCACCTTACACTTGTCCAGCACAGTCACCTACAGCGTTTGTCAGCTTTCTGTCACTGTGATGAAATACCTGACATAAAAATCTTTAAAAAATTGAAAGGTTTATTTTGGCTCCTGGTTTCAGAGGTTTCAGTCCATGGTCACTTGGCTTTGTTGCTTGTAGGCCTGGCTGAGGAAGAAGCATCGTGGAAAACCGGTGTATGGTAGAAAGCCTCTCATTGCATAGCAGCTAGGAAGCAAAGACAAAAAGAGACACTGAAGAGGGGACCAAAGACAAGGTATAGTCACTAAACTCATGCCTCAGTGACCCACTCCCTTTAACTAGGACTACCCAAGTTTCCATACTTCCAAATAATGCCATCAGATTGTGAACTCATCAGTGTATTAAAACACTGATAAAGTTAGAGCTTCACTATCAGATCACTATCCAAGAGTCCCACCTCTGAACAGAGGAGACATTAGAGAGACCTTTTAGATTGGAAACATAAGCCCTTTTCTTCCCCAAGCTAACAACTACTCTCCTTGTCTTGTCCTGGGTTTAGTGGGTGAACAAGGTGGGCAGTTCTATGGTCATCAATACTGTGACAGTAGGTCATACCTCACACCAACAGTCCACGGAGGCCAGTGATGCAAAGGAGCAAGACCGAGGGCCCTTCTGCTGTGGTGTCCTTGCGGCCTGGAAGCACTGAAGTCAGATGCAAATGATATTGTCCACAATGTTAGTTTGTGGAACTGACCAAGTGATGGGGGGGATCAAGACCTCTGCAGGGGACATTGGTTTTGGACAGGTGCCACAGCGTCTTCCCTAGTTCTGCGTTTCACTGGCCTGGAATTGTGTTGTAGGATAATGTCTTTTGCCTACTTCGTCATTCTGTTTTCTAGCACATGGAGTCTCTCTCTGGGCTGAATTGCCTGAGGTTGAGGGGGCGCTGGTGAAGACAGTCCTTTGGCTGTCAAGCTAAGGCAGGTCCAAAGACTCTGTCTATCAGCACTGGGGGCTCAGTATCTCACCACGGAGGGCCAAATAGAAGTTCCAAGTTTAAAGCCTTCACCTAATGCCCTTTCCCTCCCCTCAGCTCCTTATCATGATTTGGGCTTTTCATGACTCAGCAGCTCTTAAATTGGAGCCTGAACGGTAGCACATCATCATCTGATGGATGTGGCATAGACGTGATTGGGAATAAGCAATCCCTGAAGGCACAAGTAAATCACGTGAACAAGCACCCCACAAACCCGTGGTCCCCACTCTTGTTATATTACTTTTCTCTCTAGCTTGGTAATTATGGCCTCATGAAGTCCCTATCATTAATTGAAAGAAAAAAAAAAAACCCTCAGGCCTGGATTGTAGATGTTTCTGCATAATATATGGGCATCTTCAATTTGACAGCTGTAGCCCTATGATCTCTCTCTCTGAGACATCCCTGAAAGGTAGGGAAGAAGATGTACATTCCTTATAGGTAGAATTTTGAGTACTGTACCTGGTTTCTCATTTGTTTAGAAGAGAAAATAATCAGGCATATGATAACATCAGTTCTTTGCCTGGACAGTAGTTTGAATAGATAGTCAAGGATCTGAAAGAAACAAGATTAGATATTGGTGAAAGAGAAATTTGGAGATCAAGTGTATAGCTTGATATCATTGAATGACCAGAAAACATGAAAATATGTGTGCACTTTTGGGATGCTTACCAAGGCATGAATGCAGCAGAGGAGGATTTTAATAATCAAATGCCTAGAATGGGTCTCTCTGGGGTAACAAAGGGGCTCATTCCCCAGGAACCCCTATCATTGCCAGTGGGGTCCTGAGCAAAATGCTCATGTAGTAGGCATGGAAGTTACAGATGGGCACAAAAGCATTGACTTCCACTCACTGAGGTTAGCCTGGCCACACACACTACCATAAGCAGAGATCAACTTAGATGCTTTGATATGGCAGCATGCCCTGGCGTGACTTGTCAAATCTCTGGTGGCAGACTGATTATATTGAACTGCTTTGGTCATGGGAAGGGTATCATTTATTCTCACCTAAACACTTATGTAGGATACTGATTTACTTTCTTTGCACATGATGCTTTTTATCACAGCTACTGTTCATGGATTTATAACACATCTTACCTGCCACTGTGCTCTTCCATACTGCATTGCTCCCGATCAAGAACTAACTCTACTCTAAGAGAGATGTGGTAATGGCCTGTGCTCAGGGAAATCGCTGGT
>NW_004955417.1:20180038-20189323 GCF_000276665.1 Chinchilla lanigera
TTTTTTTTTGGTTTTTCTTCGGTACCAGGAACCGAACTCACGACCTTGCACTTGCCAGGCAGGCGCTTTGCCGCTGAGCTAAATCCCCAGCCCAGTGCTCTGATGTTTTGAAATAGGTATTCATAGCTATAATCTTCCACTGTAGCAGCCACTGCTGTATCTCACAGATTATGGAACGTTGTGATTCCATTTTCTTCTTCTTCTGAGAATATCTTAATATCTGCCTGGATTTCACTAATAGCACACTAACTGTTCAAAGGGAAATGCTTCACTCTCAATGTGTTTGTACAGTCTTTGTAGTTTGTCTTGCCATTGATTTTTAGTTTCATTCCATTGTGATGTGATAAGATCAAGAAAATTCATTCTTTTTGTCTTTATTAAGACTTATGGCTGAAAATTGGATCTATGTGGTAGAAAGTCCATAAGCTGTCGACAAGAATTTGTATTCTGTAGTTATTGGATGAAGGTTTTGTACATGCCTGTCACTTCCAATTGACTTAGGGTGTAATTTAACTTTGATTTTATTTATTGATCTTTTGTTGGGATGCCTTATGTAGTGGTTTGAGTGGAACAATAAAGTTCATTTTGTTGGAATCCATTTTTCCCTTATGTTGAAGAGTATTTGTCTTATCAAATTAAGATATTTATTTATATATGCTATACTTATTTGTGTAAGGCCTGGGGGTTAGTTAGTTTAATATCAAGTCTCTGGCAGATAAGGCATGCTGTGAAGTCCTCTTCCCTGGTCTTTAGATCGTCATCTTTGAGCCATGTTCTTACTTGGGGAAAGGGAAACAAATGCTTTTGAAACTTAGAAGAACGTGCATCTGGGCTCTTGTTCGCACGTAATCCTTAATACTGTAGATTGGTTGGGTCTCTATCTCTTTATCTCTCTATCTTTCCTCTAGCATGTATCATCTATCTACCTACTATCTATCTACTATTTATCTTCTATCATCTATCATCTATCTATCCACTCTCTATCTATCTAATTGTCTATCTATCCATCTATCTAATCTATCTATCTTATCTATCATCTATGATGTGCACTATATATCAGGAAAAAATGAAACAAATTTGAAGCAATACCAGCAGAATTCAATGTAATCAATAATTCAAATACTAAATTATGTGTGATGGAAGAAACACACAGTAGTACAAAGTATCCAACCTAAACTGACAAAATAGAGAAATCATTTTTTTCCAGAAAATTCTATATTCATATCAATATTTTATAATTGATTTCACACTTAAAGTTTTAGTAAAACAGAAATATTTTATATTTATTTTTCCTATTAACTTTAATGTACCATTATACATATTAATAACTATAAAATTATTTAAATTATAGGTTGAATCCTCAGATGAAAAATCATTTTTCCCCTTTGCTTTGTACACTCAGACATTCTGGAACTGGCTCTGAAATCTAGACACTCTTTTTGTCTATAAATTTAAGAAATTAGAAAAAATAAAAACCTGACCAAAGACCATAAGTACATGTAAGACCTAGGATCTCAATTAGAATCCCTTGTCATTAATACACAACAGCCAAAAAAAGGAACAAACTGAAGTCTGTGAGTTTGTGTGTAGAACACCTGCTCTTTCCCATTTGCACTTGTGTTATTTAACTTTGATCACAGAAAACCTTAATGCTAAACTTTAATTGCTAAAAATTTGGCAATATATATATGTCTATTGTCTGTATCTAACTTAACAATTTAGCATGCTTGAAAATACAGCTAATATCTAGGATCACTATGATATTCTACAACTGAACTCAAAATTTTTATGGAGTGATGACTGACATCCATATTTTCACGAAATGGCAATGTTTTACGAGATTCAATTCATGAGGGACACTAATAAAGTTGTTTCATATTTATGTTCATGTTACATTTCGATATCTCCCAATGTTCTATTAACTTTATGTGATTTCAGATTCAACTTTAGAGGTTTTAATACCCATAGAAAATATAAAATATTCAGTAAATTATTTTTATGGAAATATCAGTGCAGATGTTTAACATTTTGCACAAATTAAGACATTTTCTATCTGCATGCTTGATTTTCCTTCTGTCAGAGCCAAATTCGTGAATTTAACACAGAAGGAGCAAAATCACGCTATCTAGAAATTGGTAGATGAAAAACAGTTTTGTCAAATTTCAAAGAGTTGTTGATGTAGTTCTCCCCTGACAGGCAAGGTTACTGCATAAGGCATGAAAGAACACTGAGAGAACCTCCAGTGGAGTAGGTGCTTTGTGTTAGAGCTCCTATTTTGCTTGTCAAATTATTATCCATATTCCATTGTCATCAATGGGAGTTGTCTCCATTAAAAGCCTGATCTCTGCCAGGCAGCGTCCTTGAACCACCACTTGAACCAAACTATCTAGTAGCTTTGCATTTCCACATCTACACTTTCTTTCACTTTCCTTTCAAGCTCTTCTTTTCACCCAGGAGGTAGAGTGCTATCCTAGTCTGTTCAAGCTGTTGAAACATAGTCTAAACACAGACTGGGTGGTTGATCAGTAAAGAAATTCATTTCCCACAGTTTTGGAGATTGGATTAATATCAATCTCTCACACATTCAGAATCCTAGGAGGTCCTGCTCTTTGGTTTGTAACAGTCCTCTTCTAGTCCCCAAGGAAACCCTCAGGGAAGCAGGGCAAGTGCATGCTCTTGCAACTCATAAAAACATGCATCCCATCCCTGAGTGCCCTGACCACATGATGTCTCCTATCCCCAGGCATGGCCCAAACATACCCACCTTCTAATACCATCACCTTAGGGAATAGAGTTTCAATATGTGACTTGGGAGTGGGGGTGAGGACATTCAGTTCATCCTGGTTCACAGGATCAATGATTATTTTTGTTACTTCTTACATGGCTTCTCTCTTTTCTTAACCCTTTTCATTCAAAATTGAATAATTTCATATTGAAAGATGATACATATTTTTACCACACAGATCCCATTCAGCTTAGAAATTGCATCTTCAATTCATAGTTTTTAAAATCTAAAAAAAAAGTAAAAATTGCTTTTCTTAGGATATGTCACTTTGGTGAGGATTAAGCGGGTACTGCTGACCTTCATCTCAATCTTACTACATTGCGATTGGCTTCACTCTACAGAAGTCATTTCCCCCTCACCAAATATATGACTTTAGTATGCTCACAAGACCAGATCATTTAAACAAACTAGGAACCACACATGGATCAGAGTTTGTCAGTTTGAATTCATTAAACACTCACTTAGTTGTTAAATTCTGTCTTTTATCTAATTATGTGGAAGTGCTTTAGTTCAGTGACTGTGGACCCTGAAACAATGATATCTCTCAGGGAGCAAGAGGCAAACTGTCCACTCATCTTCCACTCTGTGAGAGGCTTCTGAGCAAAACTGAAACACACTCAGAATGAGAACAATGCCGACACCACATACCTGGCCTAATTCCATACACAGATCCACCATCTTTTAATCCGAAGTTTCAAAAAGGAATTGCTTTTCGTGTACTCTTACCAATTAAAGTTTTCTGCCTCAATTAAGCACTTCTACATTTGCACTTAAAGGCCACCTGTTCTAATTAGGAAATTATATCTGATTCCCAGTCTTCTGAATACCATCGTTTTGTAACCCAATTAGCTTGAATAACTCACAGTGCTCCAAGGTCACTGTGCTCAATTCAGCTGCCTGCTTTAGCAAGAACAGTTCACACATCTGAAAGCTGAGTTACAATTAAAATTAATTCGAAGACTTTCCATTATTTGTGTCTTCTCTGTGATCTGAACCCCCTCCCCAAGCCTTTTTTCTCCCCTGCAGTTAGAATAGCATCAATACGAAGTAAAGCACTTCGTAGCTCCTTCAGACAACTTTTCCGCATCAGACACTTCAGTAGTTTGCAAATGTATCCCTAGAAAGTCATTTCATGTTAGGCTGGGCTTAAAAGACCCAAGAGAATTCTGCCTTCATCAGCACCATCACTGGGGCTGTCTCCATCTCAACCACCGAGATCACAAATTTAGTATTTGCTTCCTGGCCAACCAGACAGTTGATCTTGTGGTCTCCTGGTTCTTTCTCTTTTGGAAAACCTCAGATGCTGCTTCTATTGAGCTAATAGAAAACCACAGGGAAATTATACATTTTGCTTATTTCAGATTCTTGTTTACCGTTTTAATACCAGTGCACTAAAGAACAAACTGTCCAGAGACAAGAAAGAAGAGAACAAACTTCTGCAGCTGGTCTTACTTCTCTAACTACACAGTTTTTGTTTTCTAGCAGTGTATCAAGGATGATGAACTATATGATCCCTGGCTTTTCTAAGGCCAGCTTTCCAGTTTCTCTGCATGTGTCTCCAAGTTAATACAGCTACAAAGTAGGGTCCCTTGTGGTCAGCTGACTTTAGGCATCTAATTTTAATGCTTCCACCTATGGCTGGTGATGGAAATGTGGTCATGGGCTCAACAAAGTGGCACAGGCCTGTTAGTAAATATAAAACCACTACACGAAATTAGGAAGAAAAAATAGTGTCAGTCTCTCTATCATTCCTTCAATCTCTATGTGTCTAACTCTGTCTCTTTGATAGTGGGAATGTGCTTCTGTTATTATGGTACCCTTCAATCTGATGGCTGCAAGCAGGAAAAGCAGAAAAGCCAGGGGTGTCATCCAGTCTGAGCCCTATGGTCGGAGAACCAGGAGGTCCAATGCATGTTTGAGAGCAAGAGAAGAGATCTTATCCCAGAAAGACAGAGACAAAAGGTACACTTTCTCTGGGTCTATTCAGTGAATGATGCCTGTCCGCACTGGTAAGAATGGATCTTCTTTACTCAGTCTGTAGAGTCCAGTGTTAATCTCCTTCCTAAAATACTCACAAACAGATGTTTCATTGGCTTTCTGGGTATTCCTTTCCCAGGGAAGTTGACACAAAATTAATCATCACAATTGCCTTTGGAAGAATGTTACTGAAGTACAATGATTATTGCTAAACAATACAGCATGTAAATGTTACAAATTACAATATTTAGTTCATTGTGAAATGCATACTGGAGATTATGCCCTTGAAATTGAATATTTCATTGACACTCTTACAATGTCTCATCCCCTAGCAAGTCAAACAATTGGCGATGTACATTTTAAATAAACTTTAAACCAAATGGACCTAAGGGAAAATGACAAAAAAAGAAGAGGATGTCTCTCTGGACTTGGAACTCTGTGGTCTGGGACTCATGATTTTCCATGAACTATGAACTCAAATGCTCGTTTGGACCCATGTGTGTTTTATAGAGAGCTGTAGCCACATCATGGATCTTTGGAGGTACTCCTTCATTGAAAGTTGGGCATTCTTTTTAGTTTATCAACAATATTGCTAGGACTTCTTGATCTTCCTATCAGAATACTAGTCCTACGATGTGCAAATCTGGTGAACTCAGTCTCTATGCCAAAGTTATTGCCTGAATTACTGTGATGTTATTAAGTTCCCTGACTTAGAGCATAAAACTTCCACTCTGGTTTCTCAGATTCAGTTAGACCATATGATTGTTCAGCTGAGTCATGTTACTTAGTTCCTCAAAAAGTGCTTGATTTATTTTTATTGTTATGCTTTCATATCAAGAATTATTATAGAAATAGTGAAGTAGATAATCCTTATGTACTTGTTGCAAAATAGCAATACTACTTAAAGTTTTCCTTAGTCTTAGTAACAGAAAAAAAATGCACTTTGAAAAATTCTCATGTTTTCTCATTATTTGTAACAAAAGTCATTTTGACCTTCAAAAAATGCACCTGGCTTTTAGGCAAATGGATTCCTGAAGTGTTTGAGGAAGTCTTATTCTATGATAGTATAGGTATTTATTGTTGCATAAAAATTATCTGCAAAGAGCCATTTTTTAAATCACAACTCTATTGGTTGCCTGGATGGTTCTGTTGCCTGGGCCAATAAAGCTCATCTATTCAGCCAGGGTTAAACCAGGCTGAAACAGCCAATGAGACCTTCTCATATGTTTGGTCCTTTCTCTCTTTCCTGTCTAGGGCAGGAATCTGCATAGCAAGGTGAATTATCAGGCCTCTTGAATGGTCAATACATTCCAAGAGGCAGGGAGAACACGCCACAGCTCTGCAGCCTGGACTTGGAAATGGAACGACAAACCTTCAGCTGCCTTCCATTAATCAAAGCAGGACTTTCAGTTGCCTCAAAATCAAGATTGAAAGGAAAATGGATGGCTGCTTTTCTGTATCGCTGTGGCATTTCCTGAGTCTTATTTTATCCTTATTAAAAATGTGACAACAAATATAATTATGGAGTTGACCCCATTTTTAATTGTCTGTATACTAGAATACAGATGCGTTTTCTCAGGCCTGTTTCAAAGTCACATAACCTAACCCAAAGTCTATAGGGCCTTCTAACACTCTTGTACTGAGAAGCTCTGCAGCTCCCCATGATATGTGTTCTTCCTTATTGCAACTGTGACCTTTGTCTTTGTTGAACATGAGCACATGATCAGAAACAGTGATTACCAAGACAATGGTAAGCATTAAAGATGCTATAAAACGATTTTTCTCAAGAAGTTTACAGGTCCAAGAAGTGGAGACCAACAAGAAAATAAGCAATTTCACTTTAGTACAATAAGCACTTGTGAGAGCTCTTGAGAAATGCTTCTCATGTTGCCTAGTACAAAAGTTCCATGGTTACAAATGTACTGAGGTATTAAGTCTAGATTGTACAGGTGGCGGCTGATTTCCTTTAACATCAGTCTACTCAGTCTCAGTTTGGAGGGGCCAAGTGAGTTTGTGATAGGTATAGTCTCATGTTTCCCTTCGAAAAGTTATGTCGGTCTGCTACAGTTCACTTTTGAGAGGTTGTCTCCTCTCAAAATGATGCTTTATATTACCAGATGTTTATTTTGTTGTTCTTGAGTGTGTTTGCTAATAGGATACTTTGTGTTGCTAAATATTTATTTCTAGCTTCTTCTGTCAATACCATCTTCTTAATCATCTTTATTGCTTTTTATTTAATCAAACTTAGGAAGCATGACTAGATTTAAAGTGACAGTTAACCATGACTTGAATATCTCCTCCTAAAATGTTGGCATTTATTTGTTAATTTTTTTATTTCAAAAATTAAAAAACTGACAAAGCAACAATGAAGACAAAATCAAAACAACACAAAAATGTCAAAAATGATACATGACTTCAAGACAAAATGATAGAAATTTACAATGGCTGCTAAATTATACACTATTATCTTCAACGAAGTTGCTCAGTCCATTAGATGTAAGAATATAAGATTGATCAATCAAAGACAGTAACAAGTAAAAAAAAAAAACCAAAAACTAAAAAAAAAACCACTGGAAAAGATGCAGAGATTCACTGTAAAAAATAATAGGAGTTCAAAAGTGGTTCTTATACTGCATATTGTTTTGAGATCAGTTTTTTATTGTTGATGTTAGATATAAATATATGAGGTGAGCAACAAATACAGTAAATGATTAAATTTTTAAAATTACAGTAAAAGACACATGACCATTACTTTCTCACAAAATACTTGCCCTTGCTTAGAACGCACTTATCTCATCACTCTTGCCAATTTCTGAAGTGGTTCTGAAAGTCTTCTTTCATCAGTGTCTTTAATTGTCCTAGCTATCTCAGTGTCCTGGATTCATTCAAAACTTGAATTTCATGGTCATTTTGACTTTAGGAAAGAGCCCGAAGTCTCACAGTACCAGCTTTAGTGAATAAATGACAATGTGTTTTTTACTGTAATAAAATTTTAAAATTTAAACACTCCTTGCATATTTTGATCATGAGTGTGTTTGTGTGTGTGTGTGTGTGTGTATGTGTGTGTGTTTTACAATGCATCTTAAGTAAATCTCTACTCCAGTGCTCTTCATCTCTGAGATGCAAGGTCTTTTTGTGAGTGTCTATTTGTGTATGAGTGTG
This sequence comes from Chinchilla lanigera, assembly GCF_000276665.1. NCBI lineage: Eukaryota > Metazoa > Chordata > Mammalia > Rodentia > Chinchillidae > Chinchilla > Chinchilla lanigera. The sequence continues at coordinate 20,187,963 of NW_004955417.1, forward strand.
TGAGTGTGTGACATAAACACATATGTAGAAACCACATTTTTCAAACTTACACCTGGAGCAATTTAGACTTTGAATTCTCTTTAAAATGATGAGAGAAAACTCAATACAGTTTAAAATATGTTATTCACATTTCCTGGAGTTTTAAGAGTTCTACTAATTGCATTGCATACTAACTTACATTAAGAAAGCAGGCTTACATTTCAATGCCTTTGCTCTTTAATCCTGTGCCCTATTACTAAGTAAGCTAAATTTTCTGAATAGAAAGGCAGGTGTGTCTTCATCCACGTATCTTGTGTCAAAATAATCACATGAAATCTGTCTTAGATCAAAATGTAAGATCCTGAAATATTTTTGTCTTTTAAAGTAGTGATTAGAAGTTTGATAACTGGAGAATAATTTGGACATGAACCAACTCACTAAAAATATTGTATGGGTGAGATAATAAATTAACTGCGATGTTTGATTGATTACTTACTTCTTTCATTGTTTTGCTGTTCGTCAGATCCTACAATGGGGTACACACTGCTATAAGTGAATGAGATGAGACTTTGTTCCAAGTAAGAAATGAACTTAGTGGAGAAGACAAGGTCCATCGTCAGCGGCAGTCTCCCATGGAGCACTATTAGGAGGCATACAGGGTGCGAAGACTGGAGTATTGTACACAGAGCTCCGAGAAGGGCGAATGCCTGTATCCAAATGGTGAAGCTGCCTACGGTTGATTAAACAGCATATGGAAGAGTGTGGGGGTAAGAGAAAGAGTGGAACATTTGGGAAATTGTAGGCAATTATGACTACAGCACAGAGACGATGCGGCTGGGAATGCATGTTCACAGGGGACTTTATTTGAGGCTGTTTATTTTTAGTCAAAGATAGTCACTAAAACCTTTCACTCTAAGAGGAGACATGAGTATGCCTGCACTGTGAAATTTTCTTGTGTGCTACAGGACAAAGGATGTAAGGACAGGGTGGGCGACCCAGTGCAGGAGCCGTTGCTGTACTACAGCAAAACTGCGAATTAGGTCTGAAAGCAATGTAAGTAAGAAGGGAGAGAACTGATTGATGGCAGATTTAGGAGGAATGTGAAAAGACTTGGAAATCTTGTGGATACACTGGATAAGGGAAAGGGAGCCTGGGAAGTTTTCCTGCTCAAGCAGTCGTTTGCATGACCATGCAACTTATATAAGAAAACAAGTTTGGGAGGAGATACAGATAATAGAACAGGAGGCCGGACATGTTGGCACACGCCTGTAATCCCAGCACTTAAGAGGCTGAGGCAGGAGGATTGCTGTGAGTTCAGGGTAACCTGGGCTACAAAGTGAGTTTGAGGCCAGCCTGAACTGCATAGTGAAACCCTGTCTCAA
>NW_004955417.1:20189538-20327811 GCF_000276665.1 Chinchilla lanigera
AGAGACAGGAATCAGCATTACCTCTCAAGCATCATTCTCTGATTCCTTCCCTAAACAAGGCGATCTGACCTCACGGGGCATTTCGCCTTCACTGGTGCCATCATTATGCTACTCAGTTGAGTGTGTGCATTAAACTGACAGGTTTTTTTTTAAATCACAGGAACTATCTTTATAATGTGTTTAGCTATCCAATGATATGTAGACGCTGACAGATACATATTAAACTCTCCCAGCTCCTCCTTTCTGTTATCTCCCTCCTGTTTGCCTTATTTCTTTCTTCATTTCTTTCATTCTTTGTTTATATCCTTTATTCATGTCCTTTTTTTGTCTTTTTGATATGGGCACTCCCTAGGCAGTTCAGGCTGGTCTTGAGCTCACTTTGTAGCCCAGGCTGATCTCGAACTCGCAACGATCCTCCTGCCTCAGCCTCCCTAGTGTTGGGGTTACATTTGTGCACCACAATGTCTGTCTATCCTCCTTCTTATTTCCCTCCTTTTTCTCTCTTTTCCTTCTCTTGCTTCTTATTATTATTGTTTCTTTTTTTGGCAATATCTACTATATAATAGTATTAAGTAGGTAGGGGTCAATATCAAAGTTCCTAAATTTGCAGAAATTTTAGTTAGCGAAGGAAAGAGGAAAGAAAACAATGACTTAAAACATGTATGTATTCTTAATTGCTAAAGTCTTGTTACAACCATAAAAAGTACAAGTTCTTGACATCTGCTGCCTACAAAGATCTCCATTCAAGACTCCCCTGCATTTTGTTAGCATTTGGCAAAGATATGTTAAATGAAAAGATAAAGTTCAGCAACAAATGAACAAATGGTAAATAAATAACTAAAATCCAGGCACAGCTACTAGTTCAGTGAAGTCCTAATTGGAGCTTGAATGATAGAGCAAAAATTGCTTACTTGCATTGAACTCTTAAGTCTAACTTGTATCAGTGCTATTAACATAATACTTCATGATAATTGCTATAAATTTCAGACCATATATTTGTATAGCAGCTACACATCCCACAAAATCCCTTCCACATACAGCACATTTGGATACTTGCTAAAGTGTCCTATACAAGTAACTTCCTTTCATTTTACCTTGATTTATTTTCTTTATGGAGGCTCCACTTGAACTATTCTTAATCATTAATTTCTCTCATTTAACTTCTTCCAACTCACATATAAAGTTCAAAAGAGTAGAACTAACTCTTGCCTTGTCAGTTTTTGCAATTCTAAATAAATTATAATTGAATGAATAAATTATTATGAAACATACTGCAAAATTCTCTATGAATTATAAATATTCTAGTGATTTTTAAATTAGCAGCAATGACAAACTTTTATGTATGCTGTATTGTTTTACTACCAGAAATCTTTGAGCTTTCAAAACATTATTTTTGTCAAAGAAGTTGTCTTATGCCATGAGGAAAATCTCTTGTTATAGAGTAAGACTGGCAGATGCAGGGATAAACTTTGAATCCCTTTATGGAGACTTTTATTTATATATAAATATTTTATCTTATCAAGGTCTCACTTTGATATCTGACAGAATAGTGTAGGTACATTTTTGTTTTAAATGTAGAATTAATATTTAATGCTTCTTGAGCCATGCTTCTTTATAATAAACAAATATTCAGGCTCCGACTGTGGTTTTATTCCTCCTAAAACACAGCATCTAGGGTTTACAGTTTTGTTGTCATGCACAGAGCTTTCAACATTTTCCTTTTCCCAGCTATATTTTTTAACAGAAAACTTTATCTTGTTGCACTCAGAACCCATAGCACTTCACTGGTTGTCAAATCGTGTACTTAACTCCATTCTAATACCCTTGATTAGTTTTAAAAACAGCTTTAAAATGTCATGGCCACATTTATTTAGAACCACTGAGCACGTTGTGCATTTTTGCAGTTTCAGACACTTTCTTACCTCACAATAATATAATTAACTACCTTCCATATTGTTCTCTTCCAACCTTTGAACGTTAAAGAAATCAGAGTAAGTTTTTAGCAATGTGATGAGTGCGTGCTTGTTCGGCTTGAGTCAGCTCTGTGAGCTTGAGACTTTGTGCAAATTAGAAAGGCCAGCCAAGGGTCTGGAGAAATTGCACAGTTTATTTTATCATCATAAGTTTAATCATTGTGGAATATTATATTGTTTTCTTCTTTAATAATTAATTCCAAATTCTCTCTTTTTACCCAATTCACCAATAAAGATTTTTCAAATTACTTTTGTGCTATTCATTTTATGTCTGCAAACTAATTACGATTCCCCCATAGGATATTTTACAGTGAAACAATTTGTAATAGTTGCCAGTTTTAGTCCTATTCATTGATGATCAATTTCTTGCTCTCCTTCCTGAGATACCTCATAAATGTAAAGTAACAATTTATTTCTTTTTTGCATTGTTTCACAGAGTATGATAGAATGTGTCGAGATATAGCTCAATGATATTCTTTTTTGTTTTGTTTTGTTTTGTTTTGTTGTTGTTTTTCTCCGGTACCGGGAACCGAACTCACGACCTTGCGCTTGCGAGGCAGGCGTTTTTGCCGCTGAGCTAAATCCCCAGCCCTCAATGATATTCTTATGATTTTTCTATAGTAGATTTTGGTTTTTGAGACAAGGGCTCACTATGTAGCCCACAGTGTATGCATCTTGAGATACTACTACCTCAGCCTCCTAAGTGTTGGAATTATAGGGGTTATCACCATGTCTGCCTTATAATAGGACTTTATTGAAGTTTTCTTGTGGCTTCAGCTATTGCATATGGAAAAACTGAAGTTCATTTAACATCCATTTACTGTGGAGGTAAGTTACAGACTGTTGGAAGAGAAAAGACATTGAAATTGGCAATCCACTACATCCATCAGTCCATTTTTGTTCTGCTTACAGGCATTGTGATAAAATAAGTTCAACGCTTTTGGTAAATCAAGAAAAATCCAGGTTATATTCTCTTAATAAAATACTAGCAACTAATGCATCCTTAAAAGCTAGACAGATATGGGTTGGAAGTTAGAATCAGGCAAACATCAGTTGTGGGAACCTGGGTGATTTGTTGAAATTTTTTGTTTATGATGAGCCCTGTATGAGTTTAAGAATCTGGGTAGAGAGGGGGAACTTTAGCATAAACTCTCATTTATCTCTGCTCTTATAAAGAGTGATCAAGTGACTTCCTCTCTTTCAGCAATTTAGGAAGTCAAACGCTCTCCAACCATCATTTAATCAAAGAGCTTGAACTTTTTTGCAACTGCAAGTTTGATTATTTTAATAATATATTTTGCTGAACCACACTATCAGGAATGACTTGCAGTGGTGCATCTGTTCCAGGGATGTGAGTGCATCTAACTCTTCACTCCTGCATTGCCGGAGTTCCACAACAAAAGTGAGGGATCTTCCCCTCATGAACTGTGGGTTCCATCACTTGGTATACTGCATTGGTAAAATGTTTGTATCTTCATCCATTACTCTTTCTATCTCTTCTCTCTTCCCATTGTCTCAGCTGCAGGTAATGATGACTGGGCTTTTGAGAGATAAATAGCTTACACAATAACCCCTGGAGGAAACAGGCAATCCATGCTGTCCTACTAAATTTTAAACCAAAATTAATTTTAAAATGGATAAAAAGCTGAAAATACAGCTTTTGTATCAAAAAGGGCTGTTTTGGTTACTTTTGTCTCATTACTGGGACAAAATACCTGATACCCAAAATTAAGGAAGGAAAGGTTTATTTAGCTCACAGTTTGTGGAGGTTCAATCTATAATCAGCTGGCTCCAAGGCAGGCTGGCATACACAGAAGGGCAATCGTTCAAGGCAGCAGAAGACAGCAAAGGCAGCAAGAGCAAAAGGATGAGAAAGCAAACCTCTTTTCCACCCTTGTATCGTATGCTGGTTATCTGCCCACACCATCTCCATGCCATCCTCTTCCAAAAGCGCAAAATGTTTATATAGTAAGGACCCTGGCTGCCAGCTGAGTTACACTTCTAAACTTCTCAAGTTGACACAATGTATTAACCATGACAAGGGCTTAATCCAGCTCTCATAACAAAATGAAAAGAACATAAAGAATCACAGAGCCCTCAATATATAGATCTTAGTATTAGTCATCTTAAATTTATTTGAGTTATCATATTGTATGGAAATCTGGAACAGTATATAACAGTTTGAAGAAAATGCCTGTGAAATACATTTAAAATGTTTTAACATAGAGTCTTATTGATAATTTTTTTACTTTTTGTAATTGAACCTATGCTTGGCACATTCTAGTTTCTAGTTGTCTTTAATGAATTAGTCAATGAAAAAACTGACTGACTTTGTGAATTCAAGAACTGAAGATTATCGGGAGAACTCTATAATTTCTTTTCACTCAGTGGGAACATTCTGTATGTTTGTAATTTGCTGTAGAGGCGTATACACTAGTCACAATAACTTCTTTGGATGTAACATAAGAAGAGTAAATTGAATTCTGGCTCAGTGTTCAAAAGTGTGGAAAGTCTGTAAGTCCACAATCCACTAATTACTGGCTGATAAACCACTTGGAAAAAATGGGAATTTGAAACATAAGTTACAATTTGAAGTGATCAGGATAACATAGACAGGAATAACATACTAGAAACACAGTCATTATCATTATGATGTTAAAAGGCTTAAAATTGTTTAACACATTTAATAACATCAATAATAAGTAAATAGTGCCTTAGTATAAAAAGGATTTTTCGATGTGGAATTATGCAATATATACCCTAATTATGCAAAAATTCTTTCATATCATTAAATGTTGCCACTTTGCTTTTACCAGAATAAAGAGGAGTCATGGTTAATCAAAGCAACAAAAATAATTTTGTAAGAAGTATACTGTTATTTAAGGCTTGAAGATACCAAACCGAAGATACCAAAATGTAGAAATAATGCTTTCTTGTTATTATTTTGTTTGCAGTTGTTCTTTGGTTTTATTCTTAGTAGATCGCCAGTTTTAGGAAAAATGGCTATATTTTTTCTACATCAGGGTATCTAATTTGTGGTTTGGTTCATAATCTACACCACAAATGTTCTGTGCTACTTTGGTGTCCATTAAGCAATGAGCCTGCGAGTGTGTATCCCCTCCAATTTCTCATGTTAAAATTTAACCCTCAAGGTGAAGGTTTTATCTGGTGAGAGATCCCGCAGATAGTTAAGTTTCCAGGGGAGTCTTCCTGATAGGAATAGTGCCCTTACAAAAAGGACCCTAGGGAGCTTTCTCACCTTCTTTCAGCTCATGGATTTTCCAGGAAATGATGTTTGTTTGCAGCTTGGAGGGGGAAACTCACTAGAACTTCAAAAGGGCTGGCACCCTGACCTCTTGGACTCACAGCCTCCACAGTTGTAACAAGTAGACTTCTGCCAATTTAAACACCATCTGCTGTACAGTACCCTGCTGTATTGACACACAGCAAATAGCTCCAACTCACTCCTGTTCTCCACTCAACAGTTACTTGTTGTGGGGCTAGGTTACTGCCCGGGACAAAATATACTTGACTGATTACAATTTGATGGATTTAAAACATTTCACTTTCATTATATTGTCTTTCCTTTACCCATTGTAACTACAGGATTTCATCACTTCTCTCCTGATACAATATTTCCACGCTATTAACTTAAATACTGCTTCTTTGAAAGGAAGGAGCTCCTGAGTGTGCTGAACATTTAAAAACCACACGAAAGCATATATTGGAAGTTAATTACTGATTGAGTACACCAGTCCATGATGGATTTTTAGAAGACTGTCCTTGTAAGCTCTGTACAACTTGGAACTATACGGCTTACTCTGTGACCAAATTGTCTTTAGATGAGGAGGGGTCAAAGAATGCTGTACACAGGTGAACTCCTTGATCATTTTGTACCAGTAATAGTACTTAAGAATAAAGTAAATCATAACAGTTGTTTCAAGATAGTATTACCTCATTATTCTAGGTAATATTTTAAAATGTGCACTACCTCATCTTAGCTGTGTTTTAATAGTAACATATAGCCTTAGTAAAATATTATTTCTTGTACAGCATAGAGAGGGTAGGATTCTTAAATATCCACAAGTGTGAAAGAAGATTAACTTATCTACTCTATGAGTTTATTATTTGGAAAGATCTGTGTTGATAATCCTGGGATTTGCATGAGTTTCTATTCCTTGAGAGTAGAAAAAACATTTTAAAATTTGATTAGGGCCTATAACATAGAGATGGTCCAAACATGTTGAGTAGAAAATGATGGTTTTACATATAACATTTATGGCATTTCCACAATGGGTCATCAAAGTCACCAGACCCTAATTCAGATAAAATCTTGTAAGGACTCATGTTGGAGAGAATAAAATCTCTACGTGAACAGAAATAGAATCCCATAAAAACACTTTATGAGATCTGTTTTAAAAGGAGAATAAAAATCATCTTTTAAAAATATTAAAAGTTTAAATATAAAAGTAAAGGCAAAAAACTGAAGGCCATAAAATGAGAGTGTATTGTTACAGTCAGGTAACGGTCCTGAGGCATATTTAATGAAACATCCTAAAGTGATTGAAAGCAAAGCGGCCCACTTGACATGAGGTGAGCATCTGCATTACCTGCATTTGGACCACTCTCTTCAGGCAAATTGTCTCTTATAACCTTTCCCGGCTTTTGATGTCCTCTTTGTCTCTGTTTCCTGCTGTTTTGGCTCCTTTTAACCTAATGTGGCTGTCTAAGTCTTTGATATTTTCAAAACATTCCTAGTAGAAAGTCCTTCTTTGTGTAAAATATGATTCTGAAAATCAAAATATGAAAAGAGAGACGCCAGATGCTTCAAGTCCATTAGCCGAATACATCCTAGGGCGGGATCTCTGCAAGAGCTGATGAATGGAGCTCACTCATTCCCTCTGTGGTTATTTGGGATATTAGAAATGAACGTAATTCAACATGAGAATGCAGCGAAGGTACACAGTGAAGCTAGGAAACATCCTGGAGAAGTTCTGCAGGAGGTGTCACCTTAGATGAGAAATAATTAATTTACATGTAAAATATTATACTTAAAATCTATCATGATTAATACAATACTACTTACGTGTCCTACATCAGCCTAATAAAAGTAGGTCATAATTTCTCTCCATGAATGTTTCCATCCCCTCTCCAACTGTGTGACCCAAACAGGACAAAGCCTCACAGCTTATCTTTCTTTTCTTTTCCACGTTCCACCATCTGTGCCATACCAGAGATAGCATTGTCTACTAGCCCTCCGAAGTCCGTCTCTCACTGAACTATTTCTACCACTGTCATTTGGTATCTACTCAAAAATGATTTTTACCCAACCTACTGTTCCTGCCCTGTTCCTCAAATTCAAGCTTCTTTTTACTAAATTATCCAGCTATGATATCTTTAAAGAATAAATCAAAGTAGAACACTCCTCGGATATTGCATTTAGAAAAACATTCCAAATTCTTCCCTGTGCCTATGAGACTCTAAGAGAACTATATCCACCACTTCCTCATGCTCATCTTTGATGATCTTGCCTTTGTTAATCATGCTTCATGCTCACTTCCTAACTGTCACTATGCACAGCAGAATTTAACTCCATTAGGTGTTTGGTCTCTGCCTGAGCCACCACTGAATCTCACAAGGCTGTATCTCTGACTGCATTCCAGCATCCACTGAGGTGTCAATGTTTTCCACTCTGAAGCTTCTCATCATCACACTGAAAGTGTCTGCAGAGTCTGAGAAGGCCGCTGAACAATTAATAATTTCATATTGTAATCTTCCTTTCTTTCATTCATTCCTTCCTTTCCTTTCTGATTTTGGTGTTGGATAGACAACCTCGTCCACTGACAGGACCCACAGCTGTACACGTTTTCTTACTTCATTTTGTGGCCCCATAATGGAACCCTAGGCTGGACAACATGTAATGAACTTACACGTATTGGCTCACAGTGCTAGATTCTGGACAGTTGATTGTCTCGATCCTGGCAAGTCTGCTGGCTGGGGAGGCCTTATGCTTCTTCCAGGATGGCACTTCTTGTGCTATGCTCCCCAGAGGGAAGATGGCTGGATCCTTACATGGCAGATGATGGACCAGTCACAGAGAGTAATGGGACAGGACTCATCTTTCTTCCCGCATGCCAGTCCCAGCCACGCAGGGGGAACCAGTCAGCTCATGGGCCAGTCAGCTCTTAAACGTCTCACGTATGAATAGCAGCACAAAGGCAAATACTTTTCACTTAGAGGCAGTTCTGGAAGGTAAAAATTCAAACAATATTGTTATGGTTTGTGTCTGTGTGTCCCCCCAAAGCCTCATGCAGTCATCAGGCAGGCTTTTAGAGTTTGATTGATTATGGGTGTGACAGCTACACCCGCCCTGGGGTGGAGAGTTTGCATGTGTAAGAGAGAGGAAAAGGCTGCTTGCCGCCATTCCTCCCTATTGTGCTTGTTGCTTTGGCTGTGTTCTGAGCTGTAGCCCTCTGCCATGTGCCACTCTGCCTTGTAACCTGCCAAGTATGGACTAAAACCTCCACAAACTGTAAGCAAAATAAACCTTTCCTTCCTTAATTTTGGGAGTCAAGTATTTTGTCCCAGCAATGAGAGAAAAGTAACCAGGACAAATATCATACATCAAATTGTGCTTTTCCCCATTTGAAATTAAAAATAAGCAAAGCAAAAAGTATTATGCAGGGCCATTGGAGGGTTTATATGCAGGAGTTGACCAGTTTTATGTTCTAAAGTGATCATTTTGAAACTGGGTGAAGGATGAAAGAGAACAGGGTAGGACTACCAAACAACCAGGCAGGCAGTCCAGAGGCCTTTCCATGGCAGGAGCAGAGATCCTGAAGGCTGGGGTGGCGCAGATCCATGAAGATTGGAGAGGGGAACTGGCACAGGGTATGCACAGGAAGTTTAACACCAGCACATGTTGATAAATGAAGAATATGTGCAGTGTTATGTAATGAGAGGAAGCGATATTGCCTGTTTGTAGTGTTTATTCCATGTCTGGAAATTCTCTGTATAGTTTGCCATTTTCCATGAGCTATATGCTCTTGGCAAGAAAAGAAGAGTGGAAAGTAGCAAGCTCTTACACGGTGGTTGGCATTGTTGTATATCACACACTTCCACCCCATAGAGCTATCTACTTCCCCCTCTTTGTCTTTCTGAGCACTTACTCCCATGCATTTCACTTTGAAGGCACAAGGGGTAAATCAATCTAATATTTAGCAGGTTTTGTGGCTTCCACGAGTCACTCACTATAGTTTAAAATGCCTATTGATAAGGAATGAATTAGAATAGTCTCATTGAGGCTTGAATTTATATATATATATATATATAAATTCAAATATTTAAATTAAAAAGTCTCCCTAGTAAGCCTTGCAATATGTTAAAGTTATTTGTATTTCACTGAGCTTTTTCTCATCTCTTGATTTGATATGTGAAATGAAGGCTACTGTGCAATTTAAAGCCCCTTTCTCTATATTTCTTTCTGTGTGAAATTCGGTGCTATAAGAGAAATTCTAATTTACTGCTTCCAGGTAATAGACTATACCGTTACAAGGACAGATTTCTGAGGCAGCACAGCAAAGACATTTGGCACTTATTTTCAATATTATATAAGGGCTGGGAAGAAATTCAAAAGAAAAATGTTTGTGAATAATGTTATTTAGGGATAAGAACCAGTCCCATTAGGTAAGTGAGAGGCTTGTGCTTTGGGATGACTCTTTCTCTTCTGTTTCTGCTCAGTCAGATCTTTTTGTCTTCCATCACATGACTATGTTTCTACTGAAGAAGACAGGAGATACCAATGCTATGTCGTGGACTAAAGGCCAGAAGAATAGAACTGATACCTTAAGGTTAACTAAAACTGGAGTCTCAGCTGCATGATTATTTCTGCTATCATTTCCTTAAATACTAAATAATTTTTGGTCTAGACCTTTAAGATGGGTATGTGCCATTTAGACTTTTGAGAATCAAAATTATATTTAAAATATTATATTTCTTTTTATGTGCTAAATATATAATTATTTTTGATGATATGATACAAAAATGTACCATTGCATTCCAGACACTGAAAACCTGGAGACAACCCAAATTTACATATCAGTGCTGCAAAAGTAATTTGTATTATCTATTCATAAGGAATAGTCATGAGATTATTTGAGAAAGTCAATCTGTAGAGTATACTGACTTTGATAATAACATTATAGTTTGATATTTAAAACAAGGAGAATGGGATACTTTCAATCTTAAAAACAAGGAGAAAGGCGTATTTTTAATCTTAATAGCATTGGAGCTGAATGACATTAGGAAAAATTCTATTCCTCACTTTTATGAACACAAAAACTACTCCTGAGCCTCTCTGTTATGATTGCAATCCCCCAAAATTCACTCCAAACATATACTAAAATGTACTGTATTTGACCTACATTAATACCAAAATTAACTCTATAATATTCTTCAGAGGAATTTCACCCAACGTACAGTACCTCTATGAGTTGAAGATTTTAATTCATTCTCATTTTCAATGATCTCAGTTGTTGTGTAGCTAAACAATATCTCCTATTCATCTCTATTTTTATCATTAATTGTACTCAACTGACCAGTACATTTTAGCTCTATTATCTATCTCCCACTCTAAAACTGAGAGCACATTTAGCCTTTTTCTCCCGAGCAGGTTCATCTGTAACCACTTTTGTTTTTAAAGTGTTCCACCTTGTTCGCTCTGTTCCTCCTTTGCAGGCACCATTCTCTCAGGCTGAAACTCTCCTTCCCTATACCTCTGCATTTTCCCTATCTCATCTCTGCTCTAGTGAAGTCCTTCACAATATTTGCTTCTGGGGGCCAAGGATTTAGCTCAGTGGCACAGTGCCTCCATGGCAAGTGTGAGGTCCTGAGTTCAATTCCAGGTAACTTGCCCCTCAAAAGCTGAGATAATATGAACTTCTCTGGAAACTCCACTGTCTCTACACCACCAGTACACATTATGTTTGCTGGGCTTATAGTTCTCATCCCTGTATATTGGGGAATAATTTGTTTATTTGTCTAAATCCCCTACTAACTTGAAGATGATTTCATCTCTTATGTGCGCTACACTTAGGAGACATTCTAAGTGTTTTGAATGATTCAAAAAATAAACGAATCGTTAAAAGCATAAATTGGCTTTTTTTAAAGAGTTGAAGAAGAAAAACAATCAACCATAGATGTCAGCAGTGGGCTGCCTTTTTGGTTGTGGGTTAAATGTTACACAAAAAGGACCAAACACGGGAAGAATGGCCCCGAGGTGGTTTAGGAGGCAGTTTATTACACTGGTGTGCTCCTGCCTAGGATTTCTCCAAAAGAGTTAGAGCTTCTTCCAATGGGGATTTGGGGCTTTTAAAGGGAAAGTGAGGGAGGAGGTATGGAAGCAGATTTGGAGGACTGGGTGATGTCATGGGTCGTTAAGGGGGTTTACATATCTCTGGTCATATTACAAGGCCATTAATTAAACAGGCATGAGTTACACAAAGAAGAGTGTATAAGTTTTATTTGAAGTACGTTGCAAGGTCATCACGTAGGGGACAATGAATCATAGCATATTATTTTAGATAAAGTAGTTTTAGTGAAAGCCTAAGTGGTGCCTTGGGAAGCTGCCCGGGACATCGTAAGAGCTGATCCCCTAGTCAAACTCTGCCTGGGAATGTCTCCCCGAGATAAGGGGGCTCCCAGGCCTAGGTAACCCTCTGTCACCCTGCCTGGGCAGTTCCATCTCCAGGCCCAGGGTGAACATTTGTAACCCTAAAGGAATGCATGGGTTGTAAAAAAGAAGACAAATGGAACATAATGGGACAAACATCTATCATGGTTAGACACGCAACCTGCAACTGACCTGGGGTCCCACAGGATGAGAGAAAGACCATATGGCCACCGGGGTCAGCGAATGTAACATCCCAGTTCGTAACCATGGAAACCCAAAACCTATTTAGGATCTGAATCAGAACTAGCTGATGCCCACTTGCTGATTTGCAAGTCAGGGATGAAGAGTGGCTGGCCTCAAATTAAAGCTCCGCTTGCTCCCAATAGAATCTTCCTGGTTTCTTGTAGAATACAGCCTGAATTCTGCCATTACAATCAGTTACAAAGGCAGCAAAGACAGGGGTTACGTAAAGGGAGAAGTGTTCCTTTATAGGGCCTCCCGGACATGTCCCCTTGGCCTTGGTGGGCATCCTGGATAGGCTCTTACTTAAAATGTTAATTTTTTCCCTTCAGAATCAAAATTCCAGCAATAATGGAGAGGAAAACAAAACAAAGAGAAACTGAATGGTAGCGAGACACAGTCTAAAGTTTTCCCACATGACATTTATTTGAGGTATTTAACTTCTGTGGCTATTCTGCAGCTATATCCTCAACATGAAGAAAGCCACACAGATCAGACAGGACTTTCTCCTTTTGTTCTGACTGGGACTACACTAATAGTTCACAGTCTGATGGAAAGAAAAAGAATTAAATCATCCCTAAAATTCTGTCCTAATGTACAAGTTCATTAAAAGCTAGGCAGGAATGAATTTAAACTTTTCAAAGGATTCTCTGATCCGTCTAAAATAACAGGCCTGAGAAAGGATTCGTTTACAAAGAACGCTGTCATTATGAAGTTATTAGCAATAGCTGTAGTGGGTCTTCAAACACACAGACTTCCTTTCTCCCAAACTTGGAGCTTTCATGAAGTTTAGAAGTTAAATTAATCTTGTTATTGCTTTTGATTCTTTCTTTCCTGTTTATTTCTAATTCATTACAGGATGTGACTCACACAGAGTGATAGAATTCAAACTGCCTTTAAATTGACACCCAGAGCTCAGTGTTGGATTCACTGTCACTTGTCCTTTATAAACTGATCCCATCCCCACAGTCTTACTTTAATTCTGCAAATATCTAGTACATCACTGTGCTGTGTATGCAAACTGCCATACTAGGTGATGGCCCATTGAAATCGTTTTAGGAAAAAGTTGTAGAAAACACATCTAGCTTTCTAAAAATATCTCAAATCTATATAGATTAGAGGAAACTTTTTTTTCTCCAACTAGTCATGTTATTGACATATGGAATTTGCAGAACTAATCAGTTAAAATGCAAGGAGACAACTTTAAATTTTAGTAGAGCAAGCCTAAAACTCGGAATCTAAATTCCAAGCAAAACCAAGGAAGGGAGGTAAGAAGGATATTTATTAAAGTATTTGAAAAATAATTTTATGAGCTTATTTATACAAATAGAGACACATTAATAGCCCAAATATTGAAAAGAGAATAGTGATATTTCGGTATATCTCACCATTTAATATTTCTGTAATTTATTATCATACATACATATGAAATCTTGAATAACATTAATAATTGTATGTTCAAAACTGTAATGACATATAGTATATTTGTTTTCTCTACTAGTAGTTATGAATTGTCCCAAATTCTACAGTCTCTTGTAATAATTTGGTTATTTGTGACTTGATTAACTGACATTTGATTAATATTAAATAAACCCATACGAGATCAAGACAAATCTAATCACCATTTTGAATGATGTCATCATTGATTTCACCCATGTGTTCTGGTCATGGGGAATGTAATTTTTTTTGAAAGATGCAAGATTCACTGATAAATTCATATTCAAAGTGAGTTTTGGCATTGATGTTTGTGACTTAAAAGATAATCTTATGTCTTCAATTTCTTTCTCAATAAATGTACCTAGTGTTATTTGTCATTGAAACCACACATAAAATTTGTGAAGCACTATATGCTAAAGTACTTTCTAAACTCTCAAAAGCTATTTAAACCTGTTTTAGCTGTATGCTGGCTGTATGTTTTAATTCATGTGGACTACATGCATATAGTTTATGTATTTTAACTTTTTTGGCAAAAACAGTAAGGCCACCCACAATAATTAATGTAGGTGTTTGGAGGTATTAGAAATAGAGACTTATATTTTATACTTTGAATCTAAATATATAAAATTCAATGAAATGTGGTATTTAAAAATATTCAGACATGAGCATTAGAAAACCATTTTAAATTCATGCATTCTTTTATATGTGTCAATTTTAGAAATAATTCATTCAAAACAAATGATACCACTTTTCTTTTCTTTCTTTTTTTTTTTTTTTTTTTTTTTTTTTTTTTTTTGGTACCGGGATTCAAACTTAGGATCTTGCGCTTGCCAAGCAAGCACTTGTGCCACTGAGCTACTTCCCTAGCCCTGATGCCACATTTCTAGGGTCACACATAAGAAGACATAAGCTTGGATTACAGTGTTTTGCTGGCACAATAACCACAAGTTGAAAAGGACCATTAAGCCTGGGAAACAGACTTGGTCTGGTTCTTCATAGTTTTACACATAACAGAAGTTAAGGGTTGTGTCTACAGGTATTTGTTTTTTGATGTTGTTTTACCACTAGGCATTAGAATTTTGCTTTGTACTTCTTCAGCTGGTATATTCAGGAGATCAAATCATACATGCAGAAGAGTCACATTACATTTCACATGGTAAAGTTAAGCAGGACAGTTAACTAAAGTGTTCCTGGTTCTGGAAGTTTCATGAAGGAGGAAATTGGGAGATTAAGGCTTGAAACTGAATGGATTGTAAAAGTGTATCAAGATTTCATGTGTCATCCATAACACAGCTGTACTAGCTCACATCCAACCACCCTCCCTATCCTCCAAACTCCAGCTACTTTGAACTGCTAATAATTCCTGGAAAAGCTCAGAGCTTTTGAAATTTTTCAGTATTCCCACTGACCATTCACCCTTTCTACAGGAAAATTTCAAGGTTTCATTTTAATATTCCATTAATTTCATAATAGTTTTATTGCATTTGCAAAATATTTCTTACTGAGCTTTTCGTAAGACTCTATCTATATTTCATCCTTATTGCTTCAATGCCTGTATTATAATACTTAACATTTAAAGGATAATAGATTGAAATGTAATCTATTCTGCAACAAAAAAGAATTAATGTCCTTAAACAAAGGCAACACTGGATTTTCATCTGGACTTTATCTTGTTTATAAAACTCAAAATACATGTTGTACCTAAATTTCAATTGTAAATTATGATAAATAATCTTTATACCAATTCTAGGATTACAGAATCCATGTCAGTTTGAAAGCACCCATCAGGTTTTGATTTTCTACTTTGTTTTATTGATATATTTATGTAATCATAAACATTTTACCAAGTATTCAGAAAGTAAGAATTTAACAATTTGGTCAAGTGATTTAGCATAATTTTACCCAGCTGGTGGAATATGAACCTATCTAAGAATATATTTACAGGAATTTGTTGTCATTCAGTTTTTGTTCATTTTTTGGACTCTGAAATTCTTATTCAGAAGACTCTGCTTTGGACCACCTCACAGTAGCCTTTGCTGGAGTGCTTCACTTGTTCTCTGGGTATTGATTTTTTTTTCCCTTTGAAAAATTCAATTTATGCCAAAAATTTAATGCTTTAAAATCAATGCAGTAAGCAATGCAGGTAAAAGCTTAACTTTGTCATCATTTTAAGCATCTACTGAACCATTTTTGCAGTAAAATGAAATCGCATCTGAAAAAAATCAACCAGAAGTCAAAAGGGAAGTGCGATGGAAGGCTGCAAAGAGAACAATAACACGTCAATAAGTTGTTCACCGAGGAGGCTTTAAGCGGTATGATGGAGACAATAACAGTGCCGATGGGATGATAAATTGAAACACAGAGAGAAGGTCAGAAACAACACAGCTCACTTTCATTCTGGGCTGGTGCAATCTTCCATTCATTTCCCTCGCACACCATAGCCCTCAGAGTGGGCGAGCAAGCTATACATTCTGGAAAAGTCTTTACTGTACTTTGATAAGACAACTGATTGTCCTGTGTGTGTGATATAGCAAACCCCCTGATCATGTTTATCTCCTCATTTGACAATTATTTATGTTCCTATTTTATGCTGAGGGCACATAGATGCTTCCTCAATGATATGTCTACACTGGAGTGCTTGCCTTTAGTTTGTTAAATGCTTTCTCTACCTCCCTCCCTTTGTTCCTTTAGTTTAGTTTGAGGCAGGTTCTTACTAAATTACCAAGGTGACCTTGAACTTAAGTTTCTCCTGCCTCTGCCTCCCAGAGTGCTGAGTGTACAGGCCTATGCATCAAACTGAGCTCTTTCTTTCCTTCTTATACTTAGTTACTGCATTGATAAGGTGGCTTTCTGGTCAGAGGAAAGATTTCTCTGTTTTAACCAAGTTAATCAGTCTAAACGGATTCAAATCTGGACATCACAAAATTTTCCTTCTTAGGAGCGGGTTTTGGTTTCTGTTTTGTTTTGTTTTTCCATATCTGAAAACTGCTACAAAAGTCAAATTATACTCGCTTGATAATCACGTTAAAAATGTAAATTTTCAAAACCCACCTCCAAAGAGTTTCATGTTGTAAGTCTTGCTTTGGCGCTATGGATGAATCCCACACAATGGTTCAAAAATCTATACTTTAAGCAATACAATTTTAAGGTTTACTATGTTCTTTTTGTAGGGTTGGAGATATATTTCTAGGTTTAAATGTAGCTTCTCCCATAAGACACTCAAAAATGTTTAAGTATGGCTATGTCTTGTCTGGTTATGAGATATTTTGTTATAAAGTTTATTCCCTCTCTCTTTTTCTTCCCTCTCTAAACACACACACACACACACACACACACACACACACATACACTTTTAAAATCTCAAATAATTGTCCATATGAGAAGAGAATATAAACTCTCTTGATTGTATAAAATATACTGATGTGATAGCTAGAACACAGTAAAAAGGAGAAAATTTTTGCAGAGAACATCTCTAAAAGTTATGATTTTAAGTTGGACCATTGCACAAGTCCAGAGGTTTTTATGTTTTTATTTTTTTCAACACTGAACCTACAAAGTCATGTCAAGCACAAAGGACTGGGAATGTCAGCACCCCGATTAACCCAGGTTGTCTGAATTGTCATCTCTTGGAAGTGACATTTCCCTTTCTGTTGCTGTGACACACTTCTTGGATAAAGTGTTCCAGTTTGGGTGCAACCTGCCTTATGTTCTTCTATGGTCAAACACAGATTCAGGTCAACTACAGGTATTACAGGAAACTTTAACTTTTATCAAAAAGTGGTATTTCTCTCAAAACACACTTTCCACATTCACATATATTTCTTGTAACTACAGCGTTTCTCAGAGTTTCCCAAACCTTAAAAGACTGCCAGTAGGAGTAGATCTATGGACAAAACAATAAAGAGTTTATGACGTGAGGTGTGTATACCTATTTTTACAAAAATGCACAAGTAGATCAGCATGTAGCTTTTCATCCTAATTACTATATCTATTATCTTCTGTACTCTGTTACAATTACTTGGTGGCTAACTTTTTTTTTTTCTTGGTGGCTAACTTTAAGAGGAATTTATAACAACTCCTATTCTCTTAAAAATAGAATATGATAAATGGAAAAATTTTAAATGCATTCTTTTGAAAATGCCCTGAAAATTTAGAATGTAAACCTATCTGTTTTTCTCCTCTTTCTATTAATTTTAGTATAATGAAAGTATATTTACCTAAGGAACTTCCAGGTTCCAACAAGGAAAATAAAAATTTATTGCCAGTTTTGTTACTTCCTAAAATGTTTTAAACTATTTGAGTGAAATTTATAAGGTGCTGGTAATTTACTATGTTTAATTCAATTGGAGTTACCCATATTGGTGTTTAAAAGAAGGAAGTTTCTTTTCTATGAGATAGTAATCCAGGATACAATTCAACTTGTTTCAATCTCTAAATCAACTCTACCTCAGCAGTTCTCAATTTATCCTGGGGGGCAGGAACCAAGAATGGTCTCAACTGAAGCCTGAGTGATTTGGGTTAGATAGAAAGAAGAAGAAATTCCTGATATTGGACTCTAAAGCCTTGGAATGTATTACAGAGGGAAGTTATGCAATCTCTTCTTTATCAGCGTGTTTAAAAATTGTGGTGAACACATAACTGGTGAACACATAAAACAGATGAAAATTGCTGGGCTATTGGGTGGAGGAAAAAATGTCAGTTTGACCCAAGAAAGAGAAACTGTGCTTGACTGTTAGTTTAGTTTGAAAACAATGTATGCATCTAAGAACGTTCTGAACTCTGCAATATCTGTTTGCTGGAGCCGATAAGTTCCGCTTTTCCGCGCTTGCAAAAAAAAAAAAAAAAAAAATTGTTCACCTGAGCCAACCAGGATGTGGTTTTCAAGCTTAAAAGCTCAAATGTTCTTTGGTTCGGGGCAGCTCAGCATCTCCCTGCGTGGAGAACAGACTGACAGCCGCTGGCCCGGCTAATAAAAGCTCTTAAAATTCCAATTTGGATTCTGGTCTCAGTTCTTTATTCAGGGTAACCCGTTACAAAAATATTACAAAATCTATGTCCTCCTGTTAAGGTATGAGAACTTTCTTTACTAACTAAGGATGCCCTCTAATATGTCCCCAAAGCTATGGAAGTCTATCAGCCTTTTATTTTTTTTTTAATTTCATGGTTTACATTTAAGAAAAATAAATTTGCCCTATTCTCTGCTATGGTTGATGGTTTTCATATATAGTTGAATAGAAATTATTGATCTTGCTAGTTAACAAAATTTAAGCCAAAGAATTTCACTGTTTGTGATATATTCCTTTGAGTAAATGATTTTAGTTTTCAAAAGAATAACTTAACTGTCACAATTACTAAATAGATTTTATAATTCACCATGGAAGTTCCTTACAGAAGAAATCTTTCTTGTGACCCTTTTGAACTGTCAATAGTGCAAATGATTTACAGAATGCCACTTAATTACTTTAATACCACAATTAGAATTTCTGTAGCAATTTTGAGCATGCTTCATATTATGAACTTGATTACTCTGAGATCTACCCAGGGGAATGGTAGGACATATGCCAAGGTGTGTCTGGGTGGGGCATAGAGGTGTGATTGTGGGTATTATATATACTCCCTTGTTTCTTTCTCTCCAACACTGTTTCCCTGATCTGCCTCCTGGCAATCATGAACTAAGCAACTTTGCTCTGCCCTGTCCTTCCACTATGAAGTTTCTGCCTTGGGGCCAGCTGACCATGAACTAAATCTCCTTAAAACATGAGTCACATGAATGTCATTCATTGGGGCTAATGCGGGAAGGCTAATACAAAACTGTATTACAAACAATCAAAATACTACCTCTGCTACAAGGCATTTGTTTAGAGGACTGTCCCTCTTCTGAGATTTAAGAATTTATAATTAAAGCAGTGCTGGGAAAGATGATCACTAAAGCTCATTTAAGCTCCTTGTGCTCTGGTTATTTGAAAGAATTGGCAGAGTCAAGAACTATGTGGAAAGAATTCGAAATTTCTAATTTCTTCTTCTCTTCCTTCATTGCATATATTGTTTCACACTTGTAATTTAAAGGTATATGTGAAGTAGAAATTTTAAAAGTAGAAATTGTTCATTTCCTATTATGTTCACTACATGAGCATCATATACTTGAATTTATGTAATTTAAAAACTAAGCAACTTAAGATTGCTTATTGAAATCATCAGTTACTAACAATCTACCATACTTTTTTCTGTAAACATATTCAGATAGTTAGAATTTATCCAAAGTGTATTATTTAATAACTAAGTTAAATGTCTTATAAAGAATAATGAAATAAATAAGGCATTATTTAATAACAGCTCAAAGATCACATCATTTTATTCTTATTTCCCTATACAAATATAGCACTTTTTCTTAAAATTTAACTTAAGAAATGTTTAAAATGCCAGTCAAAACATTCATAAATAAAATCTATCTGGTTGCACTGTCTTTATTATTCAGGTATGTGAGGAATGGAAAATGCCCTAAATGCTCTGTGCTGGTTCAAACAGGTACACACCCACATTACTGTTAACAAAAGATTATGATACCAAATTATTTCTTGGAATGTGTAAAGTTCATCTTATTATATTTATTCATAAACTTCCAAATTATAAATTATTATGAATTATTACCTTTCAAAGTTGTTTATAAATAAGCCTTTATATTTCAGGAGAACATGTTTTTGGAAAGCAGTAATATAGAAGGAGCTAAATCAACAAATCAACTCACAAAAGCATTATTTCAAGCTAGGGTATAATTGTATCACTGAAACAAAAGACAAATATGTAGTACTTAAAAGAAAATGAAATGTGTAATTTGTAAGGAGAATGATAAGGCAGTAGAATGAAATTAGTTGATGTTATATGTAATGATGAAGCAATTATGGGAATGATAAAGAGTGGATCGAGATTACGGTCTCTCATACGCAATAGAAAAGCGATTTCCTCTAAGACTCTGTCTCATTGCTGAGACAAAATGCCCAACCCCCAAAATTAAGAAAGGAGAGGTTTATTTAGCTTACAGTTTGTAGAGGTTTTGGTCTATACTCAGCTGGCTCCAAGGCAGAGTGGCACTTGTCAGAGGGCAACATTGCATGGCGGCAGAACAGCAAAGCAACAAGAGCAAAAGGGAGGAGGGGCAGAGAGAGCAAGCCTCTTTTCCTCCCTTACGTCGTAAGCAGGCTATCCCCACCTAGGGAGCATGTAGCAATCACATAATCTCCATGCCTTCCTCTTGCACAGGTTCAAGATGAATCCCTGCTGAGTCACTAAATTAACCTTCTTGTTGTTGTTGTTTTGTTTTTGTCTTCTTGAGACAGGGTCTTCCTATGCAGTTCAGGCCAGTCTTGAGCTCACTTTATAGACTAGGCTGGTCTTGAACTCACAATGATCCACCTGCCTCAGTCTCCTGAGGGGTGCTGGGATTACAGGCATGTGCTACCACACCCAGCTTAAATTAACCTTCTCACATTGACGCAATGAACAACACCCTACAGCAGGAAAGGCATATCCTTTTCATCCCAGCATGTAGAACTGCTGAGTCACTTAGCCAAACTTCTAGACTTTGAAAGTTGACACAATGTATCAACCATAACAGCCTCCTGTTTCTTTAGAGGGAGGGCATGGTAACACATTTGTCAAGGCAAACTGTTAGGCTTGGCATGAGTAAGAGGCAAAACAAAGGAAAAAGAGCCTTTACTGCCCAGCAAAGGAAGGCTGCACAGAGAGATGCAAAGACCTTCTGAAGGGGGTGGCTGGGAAAAAAGAATACACTGGGCTAGGTTGGGGGTGGAGCTTATGGGGTGATCTGAGTCATGTGACTGACACTGATTGGTTGCTGCATGTGTGAAAGAAAACAGGAAGTTATAGTGGAGGGGGCAGAAGTTGGTCTGGAAGACATATGGTTGTCTCTGGGCCACGCCATGTTAAATCACTGCCATGATGACTTGGCAGAAATTTGTATGGACAGAAAACCATCACAAGCCATGTGTGCAAGGTAAGGAACGATGCAATCGCAGGAGAAGGGTGACCTTGTTGTGTATTTCATAGCAAATGCTGTTACTTCCATGCTGTGTTTATTTATATTGTTCTGTGAGTTTCCTTTTCAGTATATAATTTTATTATTAAAGAGATGAAATAACTTCTTGAGAGTTGAGAACATATATATTTACTGAAATCTGGGACCCTGGCATATTTATGTTTTGTACTCTTGATCTTCAACTGAAATAAAAATGTATTAAAGTTGATCATAAAACTGCACAATTTCAATATAAAGCACAATTCAGATGGACACTTAAACAAATCACTAACTCCCTTTCCCGTAGCCCACATGCCAGCCAGAGGAGGGGGCACTTGTTTTCTTTCTTTCTTTTTTTTTTTTTTTGATGAAACATTGAACAACTGAAATGACTGTGACAACCGGAAGCATGGCTAGATGTCATTTTGATAGTGAAGCTTTCCAGAGAAGCTTCCAAGAGGAAAAAAGAAAAAGAAACATATGAAAAGTTGTGCTCTTGTTTGTAGCACTATTTTATATATCAGCACTGAAATATTAATATTCACCTGAAGAAATAATAAACAGGTGCCTGAAGGACTCTTGAAAGAAGATAATCATGGAATTTGATGCTTCATGTGAAATCCGTTAAACAGAATGTACATGGTTTTTAGAAGTTCTTAGGAGAATTTGAACTTCATGTATAAATCAAATTGCATGAGTCTACTATATAACCTTGATAAGATATTCCCATCTCATATATATGTTGCAAATATCTTCTCCCCATCTGGCTTGATTTTTCTATTTTCTTATAAATGTCTTTTGAAACAAGCAATTTTGAAGTTTGATAAAGGCCAATGCATAGCTTTATTCCATGGCCTGTGCTTTTTTAATTTTGTGTAAGATCTCTTTGCCAATTTCCAGGTGGAAAAGTTCAATTGACTCAGATTAATTTCTTCCACATAGATATTCTGTTGTTAAAAAGACTTTCCCTATCCTGTTAAATCTATTTGTACTTTCACAGAAAACAATGTATCTATAGTGTGTGTGATCATTTCTGGGATCTCTTTTCTGTTCTATTACTTTATTTGTTTATCTTTATACCAGTACCACAAAATATGATTACGATTATAGCATTTCCACAAGGTTATATAAACAATCATAAACACATAAAAGATTTTCAATATTATTTTAATGAAAATAATATAAAATACAAACACTGAGACATCACAAAACATCCATGAGATGAACTAAAATTAAAATATTATCAATACCAAGTGTTGGAGAGGGTGAAAAGAAACTGGAATTATATCTCTGTGGGAGGATGACATCAAATTGTTTATCCATGATGCAAACTGTCAGCATAATTTAAAATTAAAATGAGTATGTTATGATCTAGCAATCCAATCATAAATATTTGATGAAAAAATACATCTACATACTGTACTGTTGATGATGCAATCATTCTAGCTTTCTGCACTGTAGCAAATTATTTTAAGAAATTCCAATATACATCATTTAGAGATAAAAAATGTGATGTGTTTTTACAATGAAAAGAAATTAGAAGTAGCATACGACTAATAACTAGCTATACACCCAAAACTTAGACGATGTTACAAGAATTGCACTCAGCAAAGAAGCTACACCTAAAAGCACTGGCAGCCTTATCCAGTTTTTATGAAGTTAGGAACATCAGTGCTGTAGTCTCTGTAGAAAGATCAGGAAAGAATAGGAAGAAAGCTTCTAGGGTGATCCTTAGTGTCTATAGTTTGAATGGAGTTTTGGTTTTGAGGATGTATACATTTACCAAGAGGTAAAAGCTAGATTTCATTTTGATAGTACCTGCAATGTACCTCCAAGACCTGTGCTTTCAATTTGTTGCATTGAAATAAAAATATCTGTGCATGTAGTGGTTTTCAGTATGAATGCTTTTTCTTTATTTTTAAATTTGTAACCTATGAAGGGATATTTCCAATGTTTTGGGGGATGGTTAGGTGAATTCCTATTTTATAAATTTTTAAATCCCTTAATTTCCTAATAGCTCTCAAAATCCACTCTGCAGCACATTGTACAGGGGCTCTTCCTCCTGTCCACTGCTGGCAGCTCTATGTCACAGTGTATCTAGGGTTAACGTTCCCATCTACAATATCTGAGAGACGCTCTCTGGATACAGCATAAAAACACAATGAAAACCCATGATTACAAGTCACACTGCCTTAGTTTAAAAGCTGACTAAATTGCTTATTAGCTGGTGGGATTCTGGGGCAATTATTTAGCTTTTCAAATCTTTGGCTTTTTTCTTTATAAAAAAAGAATAATCATTTTAACCTTAATATTTAACTGCTGTAACTATCAGAAACACCTTAATGGAAAAAAGCACCAGATATAGAATATCACACATGATAACGAATTAATATCACTCTATGTCATACTAATAATTATTATATTTAGATAATTACTATACCATATATTAGTTATGTACTAACAGGTCAATGCTGTTAATTATGTAAGTAATATAATTATTATTACCACTATAGAGACAATTTTGCAAGGGAAAGAGTGGAAATGACTTCCTAGGGTAGGCACATTAAGACCAAAAATAAATCAACATTCTATGTGACATCAGTGCACCAAATTCAGGAAATGAGAGAAAGTAGGAACTATATAGGCACCTGTGTCTATTTCTTATATGTGCAGGTGACCATCAAAGTATAATTCTTTCACCTGCAGAGAGGCTTGTCAGTAGCTATCAGGGAACACATATTATCCTGTCATTGTCACAGAAAGCAGCATTTTACTACCTTGATGATATACAGCAATGCTGAAGTTAGACCACAGGAAAAACACTGACATGCAGGGTATTTGTGGAAGAGGATGTAGAAATAAATGCTTTTAATGGTTGGCTTATGTTTTCCATTTACTTGACATACCTGGACTCTTAATTTAACATAGGAAATAGATAATATTCTTCCAGGGCTATATTTGTGTTCAGTGTTGGAATTTGTTTTAATGAACAGAGTTTATGCTTAGAATAGTTTGGGCTTTATGGAAAGATCGAGCCTATAGTGTAGGTTTCCCATATACTTACCTACTTCCCCAAAAGGTTCACTTATTATGAACATCTCACATTAATGCAGTTTTTGTTAATGGACCAATACTGACAGATATTAGCTGTGATGATTTGTATCTAGTTGTCCCCCAAAGTCTCATGCAGTCATGGGGGCCTTCCCAGAGCAGGCTGAATCTAGAGTGTGTGATGCTGGGATTAAGGGTGTGTGATCAACCCACTGATGTTTTGGCGCTGCCCTAATCCCAGCAGCCTAGATAGAGTATAAAAGGGGCAGAAAGACGCTGTTAAGGTTGCTTGTTGCTTTTGCTGTCTTCCCCTCCATGAACCGCTGCTCCTCTGCCATCCCACCCTGCCTTGCAGCCAGCCGTTTATGGACTGAAACCTCTAAGAGTTGTGAGCTAAATAAACTTCTCCCCCTTTCATTTTGGGTGTTGGACATTTTGTCTCAGAAAGAAGAGTAACTGTGACATTAACTAAAGTCATAGCTTAATGTATACTTTCTTGTGGTATAGTTTTGTGGGTTGTGCTACATAATGTAATGGATCTGCCATTTCAGTGACATATGAGACATTTTCCCTGCACTAAAATCCCCTATGATTCCATTTATTTACCTCTGCATTACCCCTGTTCTCTTTACCATCTCTACAGTTTGCCTTAGGTAGGCTTTGTAGAATGGCTTCTTTCACTTATAAATATACTGACTGGTAAAACTCCTCTGGATGTTTTGTGATTTAGTGACTCATTTCCTATTACTGCTGAATATTATTTCATTATACAAGTGAATAACCATTTGTTTATCTGTACACTTATTTAGGGAGAAATTACTGTAGTATCCCCTTATTTTCAACTGAAATGTTTCTAAACCCCCACGGATAACCTGAAACAAGATAATAACAAATCTTCTATAAAGTAGACCTTTTTTCTTACATGTAAATAACCATAACAAAATTTAATTTCTGAAATAAACAGGAAAGAACAGCAAGAATGATGAATAATAAAACAAAACAATCATACAATGTACCGTAATAAAAATTTTGCCAATGTATTATCTTTCTCTGTCAATATATCTTACTGTATTACAGTCACCCTTCCAGGGATGAGGTGAGAAGATATTGTGCCTATTGTGGGATAATGTAAGGAGAGTGACGTAGGTATTGTGAGGTAGCAGTAGGTTATTATGTAAGGATTAATTGAACACAACAGTTAATTAATGGTGATGCTACAGCAGTCAATCTGAGAAAGGAGATAGCTGGGTGATAAATGACTACAGGGCAGTAGCATGCACAAGGTGGGAAGGCTGAGCCAAAGGATGATCCAAGTGTTTGGTGGGGGGAGCAGTGTGACGTGAGGTTTCCACTGCTGCTCAGAAGGCTGTGTGGTTTAAGATACCTGAGTTGTTTGTTTCTGGAATTTTCCAATGTTTGGGGGCCACTGTTGACCACAGGCAGTTTAAAATGTGAACAGTAAAACCACAGATAAAGAAGGACTGCATTTTTTGTTGGCTTCCAGTTTTTGGCATTTACGAATGCAGTTGTCATTCATGTACAAGTTCTTATGTAGATGTTAATTTCTAACTCATTTGAATAAATACTTCGGAGTGTTAGTCTAACCAAAATTAGTGAGACAATGGTTGGGATTCCCTTAGGCAGTGAGGACAGCAGCCCCACAATGGAGTCTGGTAAGTCACTCCCTCTGGGGATCTTACAGGGACATCTGCCAGGAAGGGCCCAAGTAGCTGCCCAGACCTCCCCAGAGCTTGATGAGGTAAACCGTTGGCTCAAGGGCTCATGGGCCCAGCCTGGACACTGCATGAACACTACATAGATTGGACGCTAAAATTATGTATGCCAGGCATGGTGGTGCAAGTCTATAATCCTAGAAATCTGGAGGCTGAGGCAGGAGGATTGTTGTAAATTCTAGACCAGCTTGAGCTCAAGGCAAGACTGAACTGCATAGCGAGACCTTGTCTCAAAAAGACAAATAAAAGTCTCCCATAAGGGAGTGATTATATTGCTTGTATAATAGCTGGAGCTCTTTTTTGAACTCCTTAAAAACTCCTACACAAACCGCCCTTCTTGATACCCTCCTTAGAACCCCCTCCCAGCTAGTGGGAGTTTTAGTTCTTTGCCTTTATATCTTTTAAATAAATCAGCTTGCATCCTACCTCCTGTGTTCTTGATTACAGTCTTTGTCACTGTGGAAAACTTCCCTGGTATTCTAGTAACAGCAGGCTTTATGATGCTGCTGTGGTTAACTTTATAAGACATTGCCAGACTGTTTACAAAGAGACTGTACCATTTTGTCATCCCCACAAATGAATACGTGAGAGTTCCTGGTGCTCCATATTCCAATCATCATTCCAAACTGTTATAGTCAGTTGTTTCTTTCCAGAGGTGCATAGTGGTAGTTCATTGTTTTAATGTGCTATTTCTTTTTTAAACGTGTATTTGCTTTTTTGTTTGTTTGTTTGTTTGTTTGTTTGTTTTTCCTCCGGTACCGGGAACCGAACTCACGACGTTGCGCATGCCAGACGGGCGCTTTTGCCGCTGAGCTAAATCCCCAGGCCAGCTTTGTTTTTTGATGTGACTCCATTTATTGATTCTTGTTATCTTTTCACGTGCTCATTTGCTATCCATGTATCATCTTTGGAGAGTAGGCATTCATTTATTTTGTGCATTTTTAAAATGCATTTTGCCTGCTTTTAGTCTTTAAAAATTCTTTGTGTATGTTACCTAGAAGCTTTTCACCCAGTGTGGTATTTGCACATACTTCTTCTCACCTCAGCTGATTACTTTTCATTGCTTGAATAGTGTCCATTGGACACCAGTTTTTACCTCTAATAGTATTCAGTTTATCATTTTTTCCTTCATAGATCCACCTTCAGTGCTTTATTATTTTTACTTTGCACACTTTAAATTTTTACTGAACGTTTTCTTTATAGTTCACAAATAATTATATAGTTGTTCTAGATGCTGTGATGTTTTCAAACACGTATATGTTTTGGAATGATTAAATAAATGAATTAACACATCCATCACCTCAGATATCATTTTCTTGGAGTGAGAACATTTAAAATCTACTCTTAGCAATTTTGAATTATACAATGAATTATTACCAATTACAGTTGCCATGCTTTGCAGTACACCTCAAACTGTGCTTCTCCCAATGTCAGTTTCATAGTGTGTGATTATCGCTGCATTTTACACCTTTCTCCTTCCTACTGTCCTCCAGTACTCAGCATTCTACTTTTGACCTCCGTAAGTCTGAATTTTAAAAATTTCACATATAACATGAGGTTATGTGGTTTTTGACTTTCTGTGCCTGGCTTTTATCATTATCATAAGATCTTCTCAGTTCGTCCATGTTACGAAAGATGACGGAATTTGCTTGTTTAAAACCTGAATGATATTTATGTGTATATTCATATTCATATATATCACATATTCTGTATTTATATAACTCTTCCAAATCTGTTCATGCATTGATGAACCATGAGGCTGACTTCATATCTTGACTATAGTGAGTAGTGCTTCAGTAATCATGACAGTGCAGGTATTTGTTTGACATATTCATTTCACCTGATTCTTTGTTTTCTTCTAAAAGTTTTGTAATTTTACAGTTTGCATGTACATATACAGTACGCTTGTGGTTAATTTTTGTAAAAAGTGTAACATCTATATCTAGATTCTGTTTTATTGTTGGTGGTGTTCTTTCTGCATATGGATATCAAATTGTTCCATAACCATTTTCTCGGAAAACTGTCCTTTCCTCTTCGAATTGCCTTTGCTCCTTTTCGTTTCTTTCTTTTCTTTTCTTTTCTTTTCTTTTCTTTTCTTTTCTTTTCTTTTCTTTTCTTTTCTTTTCTTTTCTTTTCTTTTTGGTACCTGGAATCAAACTCAGGACATTCCACTTAGCAGGCAGGAGCTGGCTGTGCCACTGAGCTATATCCCTGGCTCCACCTTGCTCCCTTGGCTCCTTGATCAAAGATCAACTGACCATATTTTGTAAGTATATCTCAGAAGTCTTTATTGACTTTTGTTAATTTATTTGCCTCTTAAATCAACCAAAGTATGTCATTTTTAGGACTACAGTTTTCCAGTAAGTTTTGAAATTTTTTAATGCTGCTCTCCTAAATTTGCTGTTCTGCCCCAGTGATATAATTACTTTTTTCAGACTTTTGCCTTTCCATATAATGATTAAAATCAGTTCATTATTATTAAAATAACTTGCTAAGATTTTGCTGAGGTTGTCCAAAATTTATAATGTATGCAAGAATTTACACATAGTGGTGTTGAATTTACCTATCCATGTGCATGGAATATCTGTTTTCTTATTTATAACTTCTTTGATTTTTTATCATAGTTTTTACTCCTGTTTATACTATACATACTGTATGTTTTTAGGCTAAATTAATTCATATTTAAGGTTCGTATTAAATTAGTTTTATAAGGGTCAGAGATCATACACAGTATTATACTTTATTAATTTAAATAATGTCAAGTATATGGTACAGGTAAAGGAAAGACACAAATGAAAGTTGGGGAAGTAACATTAATATACATCCACAGATGCCTCGTTTATTAATTTCAGCGTCATCTGGGTCCATAGTTGAGTTCCATGTTTCTGGATGGTGGGTTCAGAGGGTACTCTATCATTTAACCTATGGAAATGATTCAGGCCATGGAAGAGCACGTTTGATACTCCTATAATTATAAAAATTTTATGTTACTTTTGAGGGCTTCTTGCCCTATCAACTATAAGTTCCATGTTTATTGACCATAGAAACTTAAACACCATGTTTTTCATCCTGAAGATGATTTTTTTTACTTTCTAAAGAAATTAGCATCAAGAAGATATTTGGTCCTATTTCTTTTCCTTTTCCTTTTATTCTTCAGGATAGGGTTTAGATTGACTAAGTCAACAAATTAGCTGTTATATCTTTCTTTCATTAGGATGAATATGTGTGAGAGGAAGTATAGGAACTGAAAGTATGAGAAAGAATGGTAATAAGCATGAAAATTACTCCATTTTATAAAGTTGAATATTTTGCATATTATTTTCCCAGAGGAGATTCTGCATTTTCTATACTTACACATTAATATTTTGGACTATCTTTTTAATAATCCAAAAGCTCCTTTCCACTTTTATGTAACATTATGAGGTCATGTATAATGAATAAATTATGAAATAGAGAACATTTTTCCTCCCACTTTCTGAAAGCTATGTAAGTCAGGCACTTTCCAGTTGTCTCAATCTAACATTGATCACTTTTCATTATTTCATGTGTGAAATGGATTTTACAATTCTTTTCTTTTGTGTTTCAATGATTTAAGGTGATATTTAATGCTTAGAAAGGGGCTGGATATGTGTTAAGTATGATTATTACTATAATTATTATCCAGACTAAGATTATCATTATCCGGTTGGAAAAATAAAATATATTTGTGCTCTCTTTACCTCAAACTGAATAATGGTAGAACCAATTTAACTTTTACAAAGTTATTCACCAAAAGTTATTCTCCCAAAACTGATTCCTTCTTTAAAAAATAAAAGGTCAGTCAATACCAAATGAGGCCAGTGCAGTAAACTAGAACTGGCAGATCAGAGAGGAATATACTGAGTAGAGGATCCCTAGTAACTACATTTTGGTATTATAATAGTGATTTTCTGTTTCTATAATACTAGCTTCTCTAAATAATAGAAGTAAATAATTATTTTGATCAGGTAAAAATAAGAATGTGAATATCTTTGCCTATCTTAAGGATCAGGTTGAATGAACTCTTAAGGAATAGAAAACTCAATAGAAGAATTTGATCTGTGATACGAAAATAGTCATTAATTAGAGAGATACTTACACATTCTGTCATAGAGGTTAAAGGTTAGAATACCTGAGCCTTCCATTTCTTTTTATGGCCTGCATCAATAACAAACCTTTATGGCTTACTGTACACTTTAATGTATCTCAGATGCATGTTAGAAAAATCTGGAGAGATGTATAAAATGTCTTTTCTAGGTCCTAAATAAAACTTATTTAAACCATAATCTCTGAGAATGGAAACTAGGATTTAGGGTTTTCAAATTTTTAAATGCAACCTATGCTTCAGCAGCCAAGTTTAATTTTTATTTACTTTTTATTTATTTATTTATTTTTTTGGTACCAAGAATCGAACTCACGACCTCGCTCTTGCCAGGCAGGCGCTGTGCTGCTGAGCTAAATCCCCAGCCCCAAGCAACCAAATTTAAACTAATGATCCAGTGGCAAGTTACCTGGCAAAAAACACTAGCAGTTATGAAAATAACCAGTTTTATTACATTATTATTAAAGAAAAGTGGGAGTTTCACAATAGAAATTTAATATTTGACTGAAAATCAAGTAAATGTAGTTTGGTGTCTAGGACTTCTAAAATAACTCTTTATATTCTTACTTCAAAGAGTATCTCTATCTTATGAATTAGACTGGAGCTATGTAGTTATTGCCAGAGAAAAGTTTCAACAAATTTGTCATTTTCCAGCATTCTTTTTCCCCCAATTCTTCAAACTACCTAGGTTGTTAGGCCACACTAGCAAAAATGCAAGTGTACTTTCCAGAGGAAATACCCTTAAATTCAGGCCTACGATGCCCAGGAACTCTGAATTAGTTTACATTGGTAGCGCCCATGAAATTTCACTAAGAATCTGTTTTGGAAGGATAGTCCCATAACATTTTTTTCACTATGCAGTAATCACAAGCCTTCATAGGAGATGAAGTCATGAATATGATACTTCTATGACAGTAAAAATACAGAGTCAACTAAAAAGGAAAACAAGTAAATCATTAGTAAGGTTTAAATTATGTTTGAAAAAAATCTGAGAAATGATAGGATAAAAGGAAATTTATCTTAAAAGTTGAACTGTCCTTGAAGGTACTTTTATGAAAGCAAATCATTTTTGTCATTTGAATTACAAATGAAGTTTTGACAAAATTGGACTGATGGAGGCAATTATTATGATAGTCTCAAGGCTGATAAAAATGCTTAATTTCACACTAGCGGGGCAAAGTACCAGCTGGTAAGTGCAACATAAATTAGAATTTTGCACCTACATTTAAATATGTATAGATTGAAATGTGAGAAGATATGTTCTTATCTCTCTTGAGTCCTATTATTTTTGTATTACTCACAGATGTCTTCAAGAACTTTAAAATATTTGAAAATCATTAAGAAACTAGTTTTTAGAAATCCAGTATGTTATAATATATACAACAACACAGTAAGACATTAATATTCACAAGACTAATATTAATGTAATTGCGCATGGAAGCAATCCAATAAATTGAAGTTTAGTATATTGAAAACCTGTGCCATTTCATGATGAATATTTGATCCTGAAGAAATAGTGCCCTAATTATACTTTTTAAAAATTCATTTCAAATTTTACCTTTTTTCAAAATCCAAAGTCTTAGTCAGGTATACTAGCACATACCAGTAATCCCAACACTCAGGAGGCTGAGGCAAGAGGATCACTGCGAGTTCCAGGCCAGCCTGTGCTACACAGTGAGTCCAAATCCAACCTGAATACATAACGAGACCCTGTCTCAAAAAATATGTAGTGTTCAAACATGACTATTGTTTGTTTCAAACAGTTAAATTTTTGCTTTAAAAAGCATGAAAATACAAATATAGCCAAAATAACATTTAAAAAAGAGTTACCATAGAAGAAGGTGGTTGTATAATTCCTATAAGCAGATACTATGTTGTTTCACAAAAGCCATATTTTTAAACATATTATAAAAGTTTGGAAGATAAAAGAAAGAAAAATCGACACATTATCTTACTGAAAAGGGGTATTTTTTAAAGGAAAGGTATTAAAAATTTACAGAAGTGAACACAGGTTGGAAATGCAGGCCAACACCCACCAGCAGCACATGGAAAAGGAAGTCAAGTGGTGATAAAGTTCTTCAGAACATCTGGTAATAATGTCCTCATCAGGCTTTGCAACTATTTTTAAGCCCACACTTTGAATTCAAGGCAGAGGTTTCTGTCCCTGACATATCATGCACCTGCCCCTTGATTTCACAATGGAGAAAAGAATCCTCTAAACAGAAAATTAAAGCCAAATTTTACATGAATGCTACACATTCACGAAAAGGCATGTATTTTCTATGGAAAGCAGAATAAAATTTGCCTATACCCAAAACTGTCAATAAGAAAACTTTCCTCAATGCCAGGCTTAGCACAGGTGTAGTTCCAGCCTTCCTCATGTATGTAATTATTTCTAGATTTTCCTTGGAAAGGAAATCAGCTTTACAGAAAAATTTTCTTAGGCCATGAAGAAAAGAATGGTCTTTCTTTTTTTTTTTTTTTTCTCGGTACCGGAAATCGAACTTGCGACCTTGCCCTTGCCAGGCAGGCACTGTGTTGCTGAGCTAAATCCCCAGCCCCAAGAATGGTCCTTCTTACTATGGAGGTCTGACCTGTCACAGTTGTGTGAGTAGAATGGCCATAGACTCATTCAAGTGAGCGTTCCTGGAATGGAAACCTGAGTGAAATAAGGGTTGCATTTTCACGGAACTCTTGATCAAGCAGGATTATAAGCACCCACTGAACTAAGAATCCAATTATCCCAGATTCTAAACACATGCTCATTTTCAGTTGAAATATTGAGAGCACATTTGATTTCCAATTTCCATTATAATGTGTCAGGTAGAACATTTGTATTTCTGTAACCCATAAACGCTCTAGAGAGGCCTTGTGAGGATACTACAAAGTGGGAATTTGGACCAATTTACTCTGCAAATATTTTATTTGGTTCCATATGATGCCTAATCCCTATCCTCTTTGACTTTGAAAGTTCTTTCAAAATTGATAACATTTTGGGCCAATTAGTAATTAAAAGGAACAAGAAACAACCATTCTTTATTGCATGGCATATAATATGACAGAGCCTTTGTAATAGAAATAATGTTAGCTATTATTTGCTATATATAAATATTATGCTAGACATTTGCATTAAATATAATGTTTATCTTAGCTGTGTTAGCAACATTTGCTTGCCTTCCCCAGAGCCACCCTTCCCTTTTTTATTTGCCAACAAATCTCCAAAGGATTTTCTTAGGAAAGCACCCAGCCCAGAGGCTTGAATTGTGTTCAGTTTTAATTCTTTAATGGCATTCCAATTCTTTCTTGTGATGGTTCCAGGGAAAAATACAGGACATGGTCCTGGCCAAAGCGACCTAGAGAATAGCTGTGCTAAGGCTTCTGGCCTTGACAAAGAGAGTGGATTAGGAACTCTGCCTTTCACCGTGGAGTGCTGAGATAGTGCTCCATAATGAGACTAAGAGACGCCAGGGGATACACAGAATTGTCTGCTCCTAGCCTTCTTGAACTAGGAAGCAAATATTGGAGTAAGTTGTATGTGCTATTACCTGAAATCACAACTATTTCTAACAGATACACTAGCAATATACAACTTTTTTTCCAGTTAACAATGAGAAATGTGGTATGGTTTATCTTAAATTACATGGGGAAAATGTTTCTTTGATGAAGATTCAAATATTAGTTTAGTGTTAATTTTTTATTAAATAATAGTTAAAGTGGATTAAAATTATATTAGAGATACTGCATCAAAAATGGAACCAATGCCAAAACCAACTGATCTAATTCCTGCTGCATTGGTTGCTGCAAGTTGAAGTAAAGAGGCATTGAGTCACTATTTTCAAGCACTGCCAGATTGTGGGATGCTATTTATTGCAAATAAAATATTAAAAAATCATAGCTTTACAAGTCAAATTATGTATCTATAATTTTCATTTTAAAATTCATTTTGACTTACTACATGCATCCCTGTGCTTGTTATGTCTCAAAATTAAGTCAAAGAAACAAATGTAGTCATGTTTCCTAAATCCAGTGTGTGAAAGCTCACCAAAGGTAGCACACATTCATGACAAAAATTGAAGCAGTACTAATAACACTATTTGACAAATGTGCCTGTCTTTCCCCACTCTCCAAAAACTTTTGGCCAAACTCTTAGATACCCAAAATTTTAGTAAGGTATTTTTTCTCTAGCAAGTGATATGTCACAGATAAGGCAGTATATTATATGGATAACCCCATGCACCAGGAGCTATGGCTGCCAGAAACTTAATCCTAGTTGTGCAACTTCCTGGAAGTTTTATACCTAATGTTCTTAGAGTGACTGATATATAGTAAATGTTGCACACATGAAGCTCTCATGATTTGATGTCTGCAGTTTATTAAGAGCCATGTGAGTATTTTTGGACTATATTGCTATATATTAAAGTATCTTAATATCAAGTTTTGGAGTAGGATATACTTTGGAAAACAGCATTCTAGATTTTTTTAATTAGTAGATTATATTAGCTTCTGTAAGTTTGCTGAAATGTCAATGAGATTTGATTAATTGAGCTTCTCACCTTTTCCCTTATTGAAAATTTAACAATATTATATTATTCTAGGTTATAGTAGGTTTGCCAACTATTGGCATAATCTTTCCACTGAGAAGTTGTGTTATCGAATGCATGGAATATAGATTAATCTTGTTATGTATTACGTGACTGCGTGGTATTGAGGTGGTCTACAGTTGTATCTAATTCTGATGCAATGCAGTGATACAGACTTATTATGAAAGTTTATTTTTTTCTTTTTCTCTTTCCATAGGGAGTAGTAAATATGCAGCTCTTTTAATCAGGACAGGCTAAGGGAGACTTTTTAGGGTGAATACCACATAGGAATAGATGCTCTAACCTGTC
Organism: Chinchilla lanigera; assembly: GCF_000276665.1. Lineage (NCBI taxonomy): Eukaryota > Metazoa > Chordata > Mammalia > Rodentia > Chinchillidae > Chinchilla > Chinchilla lanigera. The sequence continues at coordinate 20,224,684 of NW_004955417.1, forward strand.
ACCTAAGAAATAATTAACATCTACGCAGCACTGGACAGAGAAGGCAATGTACCTTCATTAGTCCCCTCAATTCACATACAAAGTTTGGGTCCTGAGAGACAAATGATAATTCCTAACAGGAAATATTCATGCCATTATATCATAGTTTATCGCCCTAAGGCAAGGCTTCAGCCAAGTTCAATTTGCTTAACTATATCAACCAGAATAAATCTGAAATACCTGGCTGCTTAAGGACATTACCTTAATTAACAATGTCCCATTCTTTTTCAAATAGATTGTGCTAGCTTATTAGAAAAACAGATCTGTAAAACAAGAAGGCCCATAATATATGTACTTTACTTGTACTCATACTTTTGTGCTAGTTTTCCAGGAGCTTTGTTTAGGAAATAGCACTAATGAAGTATTAATTTTTAGTGTGTGTACAAGGAAAATGTTTTGTTATAGGAATCTTCTATCAAGTTCTTATTGATACCTTTTCAGTATTATTCTTTCACTGGATACAGTTTGTTGACTGCCTTTTTTTTGTTTCGTTTTTTTTTTTTTGTTTTTTTCTGGTACCAGGAATCAAACTCACGACCTTGCACTTGCCAGGTGGGCGCTGGGCCGCTGAGCTAAATCCCCAGCCCTTGTTGACTGCCTTTGCAATTCCTTGTTTTGAGATGCTTGAGCCTCCCAAAGTCTGTGACTCCAGCTGTGTCTGGCTATTTGGAGTTCTTGTTCAATAAGAGGTACCAGTAAAGAGTGAAATCAAAGTAATCATCTGTGCTGATTACTTTTTTTTTTCCTGAGACAAAAATACCCAATGCCCAAAGTTAAAGAAGGAAAGCTTTATTTAGCTCACAGCTTGTGGAGGTTTCAGTACATACTTGGCTGGCTCCAAGACAGAGTGGCCATGGTAGAGGGCAACAGTTCATGGTGGCAGAAACAGCAAAAGCAGCAAGAGCAAAAAGGGAAGAGCAGCAACAAACAAGCTTTTTTCCCTCCCTTATATTGAATGCAGGGTACCCGCCCTAGGGTGGGCATAGTGCTCCACCCATAATCCCAGCACTGATCATGAATCATTCACAAAATCTATAAGCTTGCACCCATCACTGCATGAGGCCTTGGGGAGATATCGAGAAATAAACCCTAGTATTTTCTTAATATTGAACTCAATGTTCTTTTCTCAAAAACTCACTGTGCTTTATGTAAACATAAAGATGAGAATATATCAATATCATTTCATATACATAAATCATAAAATATTCACAAATGATCCATCGCTTATATCACAATGTTAGGCAATATAACACTTAATTATTAACAGAAACATAACATGTTGTTTCATTAAGTTAATTTGAAATCCACCTTAGTATTCATTAATCTATTTAGTCATTAAGTTAATTTGAAATCCACCTTAGTATTCATTAATCTATTTAGTCATTCCAGTTAGAAAGCAGACAGAAAACAAAAAGTTTGCTAAAATTCTGTGTTTGGGGGCATCAGATTTGTTTGAAAACATAATGCCTTATTAAACAGCAACTGATCAATAAATACTACCATTGTCAACCATAACTAGTGTTCAAAGATAACTATAGATAAATACAACAAATATTAATCTGTAATCAGATAAAATTAAACACAAGCATTCTTCCTTGTACTGTCTATTCATTTTTTCCAGGTAATCAACATATAAAAAATCTCAGTTCTTTATAACTGGATAGTAAAATTAGATTTTTCTGAATTTTGGAAATATTACCCACATTTCTGATAGACACCATTGCACACATCATTAACCTTTAAAATCTGAAAAACATATCTTTTCTTAAAAGCTGGAAGTATCAAATATTTTGATATTTTCTGCTAAAAAAAGATTACAGAAAATTAAAGACTGTACAGAATCAAACTGTATAATCTTTGTGCTTTTGGGCAAACTAAAACTTCTTTCCACCTTATGTGCCCAGTCTTCTGAGGAAGGAATTAGAAAAATTTTGTGGTTCTAATTTCAGTCATTCTATGAAGTCTTCTGTAATGAGACACAAACAGCAAATCTTATCTCTACATTTTCCAGATAGTGAGTGTTTTGTTGATGTTTTGAACTTTCATTATTTATTTTACACTGTATATTAGAAGTCTGTTTTTTCACAATTAGAGCAAAAAAGTATCTAAACCACAGAGTCTGCAGATGTGATAAAAATATAGGAAATGTTAAATTTAAAAACAAATCATTCCAATAGAAGACATATTGCCATTAATTCCATTCAAATTATTGCTTCTTACTGGGACTACACCTATCCCATTGTTCTTGTCACTTTCTGAAGCAGTTCTGGGAGTTCTCTTTCTTGAGTGTTGTTAGTGGTGCTGTCACAGCTGCTCTCAATGTCCCGAGCTAATTCAAAACTTTTATCTTCCATGATCATTTTGAACTTAGGGAAGAGGCAGAAGTCCCACTGCACCAGATCCCATAAATAAGGCACATGGGAACGCAGAATAATAGTTTTCCAACACTTTCTTTCTGTTGGCTCTCGGCCACCATGTTTACTGTATTGGGGATCAAGCCTCTTAGAGACGCTGAGAAAGAGGTCCTCCAGAATTGCATCAGGAATGACAAGAATGATGGGATAAGTGAGTTTCAAGCAAGCAGGGGTAATATTTTGATGGGGGATAATAACTTTTATTCTAATAATGTTTTAAATGCACACTTTATTTTCTGATTAGCCTTAGTATGATTGACTTCTTTTATTTATTTATTTATTTTTTGGTTTTGTTTTTTTTTTCCAGTACCGGGAATCAGACTCACAACCTTGCGCTTGCCAGGCAGGCGCTGTGCCGCTGAGCTAAATAAATCCCCAGCCCCAATTGACTTAAATCTTGAAGTTCATAGTACAAAAAAAGAACAAGGCCTGTGCCATACTTAGGAACACATTACAACACAATACTCATACTGCATCCATCTATCCAAAAAATGGTATTAAATTCTTACTATGTTCCCAGGAACTATTCTGAGAATACAGTACTAAACAAAATAAAATCTCTGTTCTCATAAAGCCTTCATTCTAGTGTGGAATACAGATAAGGGTAAATGATATTAGATTATTCAGTCCTTCCATTATGCTGGGCATATTTCAGTTATTGTGTACTTAACTGCTAACTATAGATTGCCCTCGTGGAGAAGACTTATCTAGAATCAATCTCTCTCCTCTCTCTCTCTCTCTCTCTCTGTCTCTCTCCCCTCTATCTCCTCTCTGTGTCTTTCTCTCTCTCTGTACTGAGGATTGAACTGAGAGGCTTTACACTAAGTTAAATTCCCAACATTTAGTTCATTTTGTATTTGCATTTTAAACTGAGGTCTCGCTAAGTCACTAGATGGCTAGCTATAACATGTGATCCTCCTGTTTCAGCCTCCCAGAGTGCTTGGATTACAAGTATACGAAATCATGCCTGGCTTTACAAAAGTTCTGCCGTTACAAAAGTTCAGTTGATGTGTGCTGCCTCTTCTTTCTTTCTTATTTATTTTAAAATAAAATGCATGGAGTCATGGCTGGAGAAGGGGTGAGATCATACTATCTTGGGTGATTCTAGAGGAGCAGTTCAAACATCCTCTCACAGAAAGTGACATTTGAGGGCGGAAGTGCATCAGCTGAAAGAGTGAGTCGTGTCAGTGTTTGAGAAGAGGATCCTGTCTTGTCAAGGTCCCTCCATAAATCTCCCAGAACGTGTGAGCGTTTGTGACTTGTACATTTTTAATAATACTTATAATGGTTATCGGTAACCCCCTCCACCAATTCTGGAGGTTTGTATATATACATGGAAAATTACTTGACATCCTAAATGTTTTTAACAATATTATTATATTTTCAGCTTCAAACATTTTTAAAGTATAATGAGAAAGTACTAGTGTGCTTTTAAGTTACTTCACCCTTATTATTATTCCACCTCGGGGATTTTAATTCTCAGAAATGATGTATCAAGTCAAGTCAAATCTATAAATCCAAAGGATGTGGTGAAAGTACGCAGAGAGGAGTGGTTTCAAACCTTCCCTTTTCTAGTGGCGTGGCCTTATATCTGAAGTGATATATTTCCATGCTTTTATTCATTTTAAGAGATTTTAATATCTTGGCCAATTTACAGCAAGTGATTCAGATGCATTAAGGACTGTAACCCTTCAGCACATCAATTACACCAGAATTAAAAAATATATATAAGAAGGAATTGTTACTGTCATGGCTTGAATAAGAAGAGACAGGAAAAACAGCACAAATAAAAAAGAATCCCTATAAACCCTTAGTTACAAAGATGTCAGAATAAGGTATTATTTTTATTAATCATAGTTTGCAGATCAGGGGAAAATCGGTGTTCAAAAAAATGTGACATACTGATCATTTCTCCACACTGGTTTCAGAAAAAAGAGGATATTAAATACTACTGCTACTACTCATCATAATAATAATAGTTCCACAGAGCTGTGCCTATTTAACTAAATTTTTTCATCAGAAATTTCTGAAGCTTTCAATTCTGACCTGTGTTTTCCTATGAGCAGTCTTTTCACTTTCCAAAATTTTGCTTCAGTATTAGATCCAGACAAGTGCTTATGCCATATTACACTAACATGCCACTTTGATCTCATTCCCGTAACACTCCCTTTACCCTCGGCTTTATGGTGGTGCTGTCCGCTTGACTACAATTTCCGTCATTGTTGCTGTAAGCTCGTTCACAAAAAGCCCTTTACAGCTGACTCACTACTATTCAAAATATTGAACTCAAATATGTTCTGCTTTAAATAAACAAACCAATTGACTCTAGAGTTCACATTCCAGCTGGTAAAAAATGACTGCGATTTGTCTGTTGAGCTTTTCAGGTGTCAAGGTGCTCAGTTAGGGCATCGAACCAAACAGAAAGTAACAATCAAGCCTTTATTCACTGTCTGTGACCATTCCAGCAGAGGTTAAGCACAGGCAGCACCTCCCCAGGGGCCATTCTCCGCTTGGACTGGCACTGGGTGTGGGTCAGATGAATGTAGTATAGGAGGAGAGAGCTGAGGACTGAACAATAGCTTCTTACTGGGGCCAGAGCCCAGCTAGCTGGGGGCGGGGGAGGCTTCAATCCTTGGTTGCGATTCCCCCGAATGACTGTGCCTGCCCACTATGCAGGGGGTGGCCTGTGCGGAACGAGGGTCACGCCCTGAGGTTGGCCTGACAAAGACTCGGAATCATCTACGTTTAAGCTGGAAAATAACAGGGGATTATTGCAGAGCCTGGCACTGCACTCCATATTGTCTATTAGCTAACTCTTGTCTAAATGGTCTATCTAAATAGTTAGTATTTGTGGAAAGTTATTTCCAGAAAAATCCAGGAAGCTCAGAATTCAATCAGAGCATTCATACTGTAAAAATACCCTATGGTTTATATCAGTACTCTTAAATTGTAAGAGAGTAACCTTCCATTTATTAATTTTCTCTGGTATATATATTTATATATATAATTTTACAGAATCAGACCATCAAAATATTCTTGCAGAGCAAATCAAATTGGTGAAATCAATTTTTTATAATAATGAAAACATAAATCTCATAGTACTTTATCTTCAGGCATTAACTTCTGATGATATTAAGCACATCCAAAATTACTATTTTAGAAAATAAATAGAAAATATATTTAGTGCATGAAAACTGCATTCAGTATTTAAAAGTGACAGAACAAATACATGTTGAGAAACACATTCTAATTAGCCAGTACATATCTATGGAAACAGCCATTTATTAGTACTTGGAATAATCAGGTTCATATTTACATATGCAGATTTGCCCCAAAAGTAAACCTGATAATACAAATACACACTGACCTTCACAATGTGACTGAGTACACTATGATCACTACACACTCTTTATTTTGTCTTTTTGAGACAGGGTTTCACTATATGGCTCAGGTTGGCCTTGAACTCAGTTTGTAACCCAAGCTGGCCTCGAACTAGCAGCAACCTTCCTGCCTTAACCTCTCAAGTGCTGGGATTACAGGCATGTGCCACTATACTTATTCTGTATGCTTTAAGGAGAAGAATAAAAAGTGAATCTCATTTTGGTAGTGGAAAGTTAATTATATTATTTGGAATGCAATACATTATAAAAATACTAATATTTACCATTTTTATGTTACTTTTAAGTTTGGAATTTATGTGTGTAATCAAAAATCCTTAATTAAGAAGTGTTTTATAAACTTCATTTAGAATTGTCTGTATATTCTTATTTAATATCTGTTATAGACCATTTTTACTATATGTATTTAAAATTGCAATAAAATAATACCTTATTTCTTTTCCACTTCATACAGACCAGGTATCTACCTTCCAAAAGATTTATAAAATTACAGACAAATTAAGTGATGTGCGAGGCCTATGCATTTCAGAATAATACAAAGCTAGCATTGTAACCAATGTAGTAGGATTCAGGTTGTGTTTCTCTAAGTTATTTTACACTGTATCAAGTAGATACTAGCTGTCCGCTGAGTATTTTCATTTTACCATCAATTACAAAACTAAAAGTTATTTCCTTGATATATTTGGCAATACATGAGAAAACATAAAACATCCAAAGAGCAATGATACAATTGGGTAAAATTTTTGAAAACAATACTTATGGATGAACACAAACCAAGAAAATTTTACCCAAATTAAATCTGAATCTTAAAGATTGGATTTTGTTGGAAAGATCTTAAGTGAATATTGGAAGGGAAAAATAAAATTGCTAGCCCTTAGAGGACACATTAATAATATAAATGAATGAATTGAGCTAAGTAAGAACTGAATACAGGGAAAAACTACAGAAATATCCAATATACACAAAAAAAGAATTGATTAAAATGACATAAATTCCTACTCAAACTCTTAGTCAAAGAAGGGAATGAATTACCCAGTTAAATATTACAGTGTTTATGACAAACAGCTTCCTGCATGGAAAATGATAGAAATGTGCTGTCTTAAATTCAAAGGTATTATAAAGATTTGCCATTATCGGTTTTACTTAATATATATTTGAAGTCCTAGTCAGAACAACATGGTAAGAAAAGAAATAAGAATTGTAAAAAAGAAAATAATCATTTTGTAGATGGTATATTTTCTGATGTAAACTTTTATATAAGGAAGTTATTAGACAAATTATTCAATAATGAGCAATTTATAAATGTTCCTGGATATGAATAATACTGTTCATCCTAAATACATTGTATGCTCACTGGTGCATCTGTGCATCACAAAGTTGAATATTCATGTATGCTGTGAATCAGCAATTATCGACTTAGGTATAGAACCAAAATAAATGTTTCCACTTAAAATTTAAAGCCTATGTGCTACAACATTTATGGGGATATTATACAAAAAAAAAGAAGATGAAAAAGTGTGGGTATATTTATATATAAATAAATATCTACCTATGTTCATAGCAGCACAAGGTGCAATAGCTAAGCTCTGGAGACGGTTTAGATTCCCATCAATAGACATGTAGATAAAGAAAATGTGATAGAGGGTAGAAAGATAGATAGATAGATAGGTAGATACATAGATAATAGAATATAAATACTATCTCTATAGAGATATTATGAAGTAATTAAGAATAAAATCTGGTTACTTGAAAAAATTACTGTCACTTGGAAGCATAACGTTAAGTGAAAACAGTAAGATACATAAAGTTACATGTTGCATGGTTTATCTTACATGAGAATTTAAAATATAAATAAACAGTGAAATAACTGAGAGATGGTAGGAAAAAAAAGACAGACTTGTGGAAGGGGAAAGGATGGCAGAAGGGGAAGGAGGGCATTAAAAGTATCAAAAATGATTAAAAGACATATATCAATTTCTCAAAATGTAAACATGTTTTGCAGACACACACACACACACACACACACAAACACACACACTGAGCAATCTAAAAATCATCCAGTGAAAGAGTAATAAACTGGGATGTTATTCCAATGGCATAAATTATGACCGATAGTACTGTGTATCATAAATGAGCCTCAGAATCACAAAAAATGAATAAACTCTCCATTGCACACTTAATGATGCCTTTCTTATGTAACCATGAGAACAAAAATTAAATCTGTGTACTTACCCGCCTTCACTTTGTAAAAGTTAGAGCTGAGATTAAACTCACTCACATCTGAAAAGAAAAATAACGATCATTGCATTGAAACTGAGAGAGCTGGGGGCTGGGGATTTAGCTCGGCGGCAAAAAGCGCCTGCCTGGCAAGCGCAAGGTCGTGAGTTCGGTTCCCGGTACCCGAGAAAAACCAAAACAAAAAAAAAAAAAAAGAAACTGAGAGAGCTGATAGTTTGGGTGGTGACAGGGAGTTACTTAGGATGGGGAGGAACACACGGGAGAAGGGAGTTTGGCAGGGGTCTTGACCTCTGAAACAGGTGGTGGTTTCATGAGATATTATTATGGGGAACAGTGGCCGGGAATGGTGGCGCACGCCTGTAATCCCAGCACTCAGGAGGCTGAGGTACGAGAATCATTGTGAGTTCGAGACTGGCCTGAGCTACAAAGTGAGACTCTGTCTCAAAAAGACAAAAAAAATAAACAAATGGAAGAAAGAAAAGACAGGATGGGAATGAAGATGGGTGATATGCATAGATTATGTGCTAAGGTTATATTATCCTTTTTTTCTTTAAGAGTGATAAATATATATACACATATGTTCAATTATATCAGAAACTTTGTTGAGTAGTTTCCCAATGTTCAAACTCTTAAAAATTGTTGAGTAGTTTCAAAGGAAAGGAAACACATTTCACCAATTTGGCAAATGAATATTTAATGTGTCTACACTGTTAGCCAAATACCCTGATAAGTAATGACAACAGAGTCATGAAGAGCTTAAAAGCGGTCCTTGCCATCACGAAAGTATTGCAAAGTTTTCCATAGTTTTAAAAACTGTATTACGAACAATTTCACAATCCGTTTTGTTTTCCACTGGAGAATAATGATGTTCATGCTACTCGAGAGGACATGCATTTCTTAAACTGAGATAAATCCTCAAAATAATTTACTGTCATTCTACTTCTCTGCCCAAAACTTTGAATAAGTAATTTTAGTAATGTGAACTCTTTTTGTAAACAGAAGTTTTTGTTTGTTTTTAAACCAAATTTTATAGACTGTATCTCCCTTGGGGAATTAGAACTTTGGAAAATTTCACAGCAAACTATTCTTAGTGAATGGTAACATTCACAAGTACAGTACCTGAAAGGAATAATGAAGAGTTGATTCTCATTTATATTTCACAAGTATTGCTTGCTATTTAACTTGTATTTCAGTCAGTTGGGAGAAGCGTGTGTGTGTGTGATATAAGTGGATCAATCCACCTTCATAATACAGTCAAAAATACTGCAGGATTTGTGAATATAGTAGAACAAGAATATCTTTTACATTTTCCTTATACGCATCTCATAATTCTGCACCATTTTTGGCCCAATGAAACAATTACATTATTTAGCACGTAAACAACTTCAATGCAAGGGCAAGCAATTAAAAGGTAAATGCAGTCATCACAGTCTCTGGATACTAATGACCAAAGAATCTCTTCCATAGGTCCCCTAAAGGAAAGCAATTAGCCCAGAATTCTTTCCCTTCTTTTTGCCAGAAAACAGCTGTTTGATGGCTGTTTAGCTTCGTTTAGATCGTTTCACAGTTTTTTCCTTCGTCAGAAGATTAACTGGAAACAGATGCTCCAGTTGACTCTTTGAGGAGGTGGATCTTATAGGAAAATAGCGGTGCTCGTTTCAGAGACTCTCAAAGATCTTCGCCTTTGGTCCCCAGTCAGGTGCTGGCGTTTTGTAGCCTTCACATTGATTTACAAAACGTTTATTAGTACACAACACTTGTGCTAGGCAGTGAGCAGTTACTTCTTTTTCCTTTGTTGACTAATAAATGTTTTAACAAGAAAACTATGAGGAGAGTGCAAATGACGGGATGTATTTACTTAAATATGCAAAGATGGAGATATGTGTGGATATGTCTCTTGTATGTAGCTAACAGTATGTTCTGAAGTATTTTTTTTTTAAAATAAATTGTCCTAGCAGCTGGTTATATTGTTTAGAGCTGCTAGGCTAATCAGTGTTGCTTAGGTGAAGTTCACCTGTTTTAAATCTTTACATTCTCTATCTAAAGTGGAAAGCATCGGGCTGGGGATTTAGCTCTGCGGCACAGCGCCTGCCTGGCAAGCGGGACGTCGTGAGTTTGATTCCCAGTACTGGAAAAAACAAACAAACAAAAAATAAAGTGGAAAGCATCAAGTACTGGTTTGGGTGACACGAAGAGGAGGCTTTGCTGGCTTTGCCTTTCTAGCTACTGATTGTCACTTGAATATATTAACTTTTAAAATTGTTCAACATAATATCTTTTGCATAAATGCATATGTGGAACTGCCTGTGTGCTAGACAATGAATCAGTATATTAATTCCCATTGTTCTTGCCAGTGTACCTCACTGATCTGACAGGGTTTTTCTGTCCTATTTCAATAGCATTTTCTGTTGCTTCAGCTGAGATGGGTCTTCCCAGTCTAAGTGGATATTTTGTGTGGTGGAGGCTTCCTTTTAACAGCACAAGATACATCTCCAACTCCAGTGTTTGTTTCAAGAATATGCAGGCAGAATAAGTGAGGTTGGTGATATACCTGAAAGAGGTAGGACTACCGGTTCAAGAAGTTTGAAAGAAAAACGGTAAATTTGGAAGCCAGTAGGGATGTCAGATTCCATGAGTGATGTGACCCACACAACCTGCCTTCACGGTGGCTGGGTTCGTCCGGTTGGATACAGCCAGCAGCTGCTCTTGGGCAATGCGTACTAGCACGGAGAGACTCTCTGTCCCCTTCAGATAACTACGTGTGCTTGCAATAAAATCCCAGTCACCACCACTGTAGCCTGAAATCTTTCATCTAGTTTCCAGTTGTATCCTAATATACCACACTTTCTGGATTCTTGTATAACTTTGAGAATTGGAAAGACCACCCTTACCCCATATGACAGTGTAGAAATACTTCTGGGTTAATATTTTTCAACTCCAGAACTAATCAAGCAGTGCGAACTTTTTGAAGCTAAGAGCTATTCGGCATATTCTCACCGTTGTACAAAATCTGCCTGACATTCTGGCAAAAGTGCAAGATTATAAAGACCATACTGGAGCTGTCATTGCATAGCAGAGAAGAGCTCTGCCTTAGCGGCTGAGTCATAGGTTTGATTGATCATTTCCATGTACACTCATCGAGACGGACCTTAAACCCTGCCTTAGCATCCATTAGTGTCTATTTTACATTTAAAAACCATTATTTTAGGTGATGAATCTCAGATCAGGTTCTTTTTAGAATTGTGTTCCATTTTGAAGATTAAAAGATACTAGATAAAACACAGTAGAATCAGCAACATATACCATATGATACTTACAAAATTTTCTTTCTTAGAACAGAAATATTAAGCATCTAAATGTATGAGTTGAAATTTTGTATTTATTTTAGATTTGCAACTAAATGATAAGGTAGCAACTAAAAATCATCAAGGGAGAAAAGTGAGCACTTAGAAAAATGTTTGGAGAGTTTCAGCTCATTGCAATCTCCACATTTCTATGCAAGCATCCAGTGCTTCCACTTTTGGTCACTGAATATCTGTGACAGGCACCTTCCCTCTCAAATGAGGGACTGCTTCATGTCAGAAATTCAAAATTTATTCATCTGATGGTAAATGGCTTGAAATAAGACTGAAAGAAAAAGAGAGGCTTAGTTCTCTTGAAGTTTATCATTAAAAGTTTATATTGATATCACCCACTTAAATTCAGACTTGCTTTATTCACATTATACTTCAATTGTGTCCACAACTATCGAAGCAGAACTCTAACTCCTGGTGAGGTCTGGGCCCAAAGATGGGAAGAACCAGGAAAGCCTGGAATGGCACACTCAGAAAGGTCACAAGTAAGCGAGGCTTCCAGCTGCCAAAGTGCACCTGGGGTTTGTAGAGTGATAGAGAGTTTATCATCTCATTTTTAGCACCTGTCTTACAGGTAGAGATTTGGCATCTTGACGAAGGCTCGGGAGCTTGTGGCATAAGAAGGACTGATTGAAAACTAGCACAGAAAGTGCCATGTTCACAAGAACAGAGATGAGGAGAAAGAGGTGTTGGCAGGGATTTAGGAGGAATTAAGTTTGACTTTGATTTGGCCCCTGAGGGAGGAGGCTGCTGAGGGAGGTTGGTGTGAGAAAGGAACTTTGTCTGTAAAGTGCCAAGGTGGGTCACTCAATGACCTCCTGCAGGAAGATGCTCAGCTAGACAGTGTGCCAGGTTGGGAGCAACAACTATAGCACTGGAAAACCATTGTAGGTGCAGAACCCAAAGGCGAAATTAGAGATTTTACGTGGAGACTACAGAGCTCGATGCTACTGCTAGGTACATAGACATGGACTCTTAAAAAACGCACGCAAAGTCTCCCAGCCATAACATCAAGAATGAGGGAACTTGAACTCAATAGCCAGGAAAGCAGCACTAAACAATATTATTGCCACTCAGAGTCTTGCCCAGTCCCCTTATTCAAGCTAATGCTTAAAGAAGAGTTTATTATACATGAGGTGTGTATTCCTCTCTCTTTGAGGCCTTACCACTACTTATTAGAGTCAAGACTATAGTGGCTCAAGTTCTTAGGGCCTTTGATTAGATGCAGTAGATGTGTGGATCTGGAAGCTGGACAGCCTCCTGAGTTCACACCATCTATCCTAAACCCACTGATTAACTTCTTCCTTGAAGTCACCTTTGAGAAAGTACCATGTCTTAAACAACTCTAACGCAGTGGTACCTTGGTTCTCAAACTTAGTACTTTCCACAGTTCTGGTAGCAGTTCAAACTGGATGAAAACTAAATCAAATTCAATTTTTATATTCAATGTTGACCTCATAGAGAAATTTGATTCAGTTCTCATCCAGTTTGGTTTGTGACCATAACTGTGGAAAGAATTCATGAACCAAGGCACCACTGTATTTGATGAAGGGAGGATAGTTCCTGTTGCAAAAGCATGTCAGCAAGTATATAAGCTCCTGGCATTTGCCACAAATCAGTGCATATCTTTCTTCGTAAGGTACCCAGTATTCAACCAGATTGCCATCTGCCCTGCCTTAAAAAGCAGACATGCATTTTTTTTTCCAGAATTATCAGGAAACAGTGTTTTCAAATATTCTCAGGAGCAGGGACAATTACTTCTTGCTTTCCTTCTTCCCCAGTCCCTGGATGTTTAAAATGTCTATGCACTCTTGTTCAAAAAAGAAAATGGACAAATGCTTCAGCAATAATAGTAAGACTTGCTGCATACTGTTTCCTTCTGTCTACCCATCTCTAATGCTCTATGTTGATCCCCTTGTCTGCTTCCAGTTTTCAGTGAAAAATCTTGGAATGATATCTTGCCTGTTATTTGTCTGCATTTTGGTATCACATTGCTTCCTGAATTCCACATCCACTTTGTCAAAGCAGATTTTCATGCTCACGTGGCTTGAAAATAACCAAATGCTTTATGGCCCGGTTGAGAATTGGCCGTTCAGAATGACGGTTCCTGTTCACAAGGAAAACCACAGGAGAGGGTACAGCTTTGTTCTGCTTCCTCATTGTCCTCTTAGGTTCCTGATAATCACCTTTCCCCACTACCTACTTCCACTCTCCCGTACCATAGGGGAGAGGCCTAATGCAGGTCAGAGCGGGAGGGAGACCTTGACTTTGGTTAAGGGCAGTGCTTTGCCACACATCCATGTGATGAGACCCAAACATCCCCTTACGTGGATGTCCCATTCTTTGCACAAAGTGAATCTTCAGAACACAGTCTCCAGGCAGGTTGGGCACTGCCTGATGCTCAAATCACTGCAGACTTTCTGAAGATGTGTGATTTTGGTGTCTACATTTTAAATCTGTTTCTCTGGCGTAGAGTTGCCTATTTCAGTGCAGCAGACAGCAGGTGTTTGGATTCCCTGCTGCCATTTCGTCTCAGCACATGTTCTGCCCAGCTGTACCGTGCATTCTGCAGGCATTCCTTCTAAGCATTAGTCAGAGTTCCCTGGGTCAGCTACCCGCTAACAAAGTCAACCATGAGCTCCAGAGAACACTGCCATTTAGGTATCAGTCTGGTGTTTTCTGTGAGTTTTTATATGCCACAGAAGAGAAAAGCAGCAGACCTATGTGGAGACTTTGACTCCACATTAATCCATCACGGAGATGACATTACTCTGTGTCAGCTACTGAGAAAAAATGAACCTTAATAGAAATGATGTTGAAATTTTAATTTTCATGTGGCTAATCTGTCACCAGTTACCAGGGAAATTTAGAGCAGATGACTGTAGTTTCACAGTGAACAGAAAATGGGAGTGGAGCAAGAAGCAATATAACGTTAAGGAAAATGTTGAATTTCATCTCTTTTACATCGTATTAAAATGTGATCCATAATAGATGGATTCGCTTTGTTACAAGTTATCCCCATGGGAATGCACCATCAATAGAGTCATCCCAAGGCGAGATCTGCCCAGCTGTAGCAGATGTATGTTTGGATTAGAAAGAAAGAGAACAGGGAGTAAGAAGGGAGCAGAAACACAAAGTGAATAGCCTAAAAAATTATTAGTTCTCAAATTCAGCCTTAAGAGAGAGCAGTCTGAGTCAAAATAAGAAAGCTGAGTCAGAATCTCCAGGGCTTCTAAATGTTTTCCTGTCTTCTAGCAAAATAACTCATATGTATTGGAACATATTTTGCAGATTTTGGACTTCTGCTAAGAAATCTTGGTTTGTAAGTTGATTATGTCTAATTTTATTTGAACAGAATTAACTTAATTATATTCTAGATTGATTTGTATTCAGTTTTCTCAGCTTAACTCTGGAGAATAATATACAAATAGAAGTAACTACGGTATATGTTTTCTTTTAAAAAAGTAAAATAAGTTTTCTTGGGCCTTCTTTCTATTTTTTTCTACCCCATAGATCATGATGATGTGTTTTCATGTATTTAAAATAAAACTGCAACAGTGTATTACTATTTTGTATAACTGTAATAGGAATCAATAAAAATATTATGCAAATTGAGCCTTTGTTCTTTTGTTTATAAAAATTAGATTTCTCAACTTTCATATTTATAATGTACTTGGTAGTTTTTGCTGTGGCAGGAATAACAATAGATTTAGTATTTGAAAAATTTGGTTCAATTTCCCGGTTTCAATCACTATTTTTCACTGTGTCAAATTTTCCATTTTTTCCTTTGCAAAATGAAGTTCATTTTATTTCCTTCACTCAGATTTCCTTTATTTTTATATTGAAAAGTCAATTTCAGAGCCCTTCATCCCAAGTGCAAATACCGTTGTCTACCACAAAGTCAACCAAGCATGCTTCTCTTTCCATGTAAGGTGCCTGAATCGAGTAGAGCATGCAGACAGATTTGGCTATTACTTTAGCAACCCTGGACTTAAAGATTTTGCAAAGAGATTAGACATTTTATTATATTCACAAGTGTGTTTCAAAGCCCACTTACTTAGCTAACAGTTGTGAAGAAGTTTTACTATTTTATAGAGGAATCTGCTTCAAGGACATCTCCTGTCGAAACTGCCAGATGGTCAAACATCACAAGCAGCTCTGTACCTGCAAAATAACTGTACATTTGCAATCACTCTACTTATTATGCAGGGAATTTTAAAACTTTTGATTTATTTATGGTGGTGTTTACTTGGTGCTTGAATACTCTGCATACATATTTTATACTGTTGACTTAGCAAGTACTAGCATGTCATATAGTATGAGGGGTACTAGAAGGAGGTCAAAAAGTATGATTCTTTGAATCAACATTTTCAGAGGAATATTTGGTTTTTTGGACTTCTGTGGCTGAAGTGGCTGAACCAATAACTGTATTATGTTTAACAGAATAAGTAATTTGGAATTTTTGCAGGAAGGCCAGGAGCTGCATACATCTTCTGCTACAGGCTAGTTCTCACCTGATACTGAAGTCATTATAGGATTATCTTAGACAATGGCACACAGAGATTTTTGTGACTTGCAGAGAAAGTCTGAGCTATATCTATTTGCAAGGTTTTGGAAGATTTCCAAACCTACTGTTTCAAGGGCTGTAGTCACTTTTGTGACAGGGAGAAGATTTGAATTAAATTCAATCCAAAGTCAGAGAAAAATAGATTGAGAAAAAATACTTCCAACATACCTAAGTAAGGGTTAGTACCCCAAATAACTTAGTGTACAAAGAGTTACCAATAAGAAAACAAAACTATATAGTGTATTTAAAGCCATTATGCTTGACAATATAGGAAAGACCCAGTACGGCTGGATATGTAAGATGAATTACTTTTTTATATGTGATTATACAATGATGAGAGTGAAATTTGTCTCAGTCTCTCTAGAGAAAAAAGTGCAGTGGCTGTCAAGTGTAACAGTATCACAATTTGACCCAATAATTTACCTTTGATTTTTCCTCCAGAAAGTGTTTACAAGAATATGCATGCATATGCATATATATTTGTATATTGTATAAATACACGTGTTAACATATATGAGCACATACAGATACTTTTGCTTTTTAATCTCCTGAAAATCTCTATTGTGTATCTGTAGAATAGGAATATTAAAGTTCTAGTGTCATAGATTAGTGTGTGTTAAGTGAGAAAATTCACACCAAAGACTTAGGTACTGCAAGGTGTGTAGGAAGTACTCAATTTATATCTGTTGCTATTATATAAACAATAGAAAATGTCTATTCTCTATATTCATGTGACAAAGGATCTGGAAAGGCATTCTGTAAATTTTAACAGTAATCATCTCTAAAGAATGAGTTATGTCTGCTGGGTTGGGGGTGTCGGGTTAACAAACTCACCCTCACTAGACTTCTCTATCTCCAGTGTAGAAAGAAGACTCAGAGAACACCAGTGCAAAGCAAAGGTAATTTTATTATAGGTATCACAGGAAGCGGTACAAACAGAGGGGGTACTCAGAGCTGAGATGCCTTTGAAGTTGGGGTGGGGGTCCTGATTTGTGGGATAAGGGTTCAGTCTCCACTCCCTTGAGGGTCAACACTTGATTGGTTAATAACTTACTGCTAAGGGCCTGAGTAAGTGGGCTGACTGGGGAATTTTGAAGGGAAACTTTTTATTTTGAGAAGTAACATACTTAAAGAGGGATTTGGGAGAGCAGTTAGCTACATAGAAGTGGTGTCAAGCCCACAGGCTGCTGGCTCAGTGTAGCTATGCAGAGACGGGTGTCAAAACCACAGCCTGTCTGCTCTGCTGCCTGTTGCTTACTGAGATGCAGAGACCTCTTAAAGGGGCCCTGTCCCTAATCTAATCTCATCCAAGAATTCCACTATGCCTGGAATTAGCAAGAGAGTGAAATAGGAAAAGACATTCATTATGGACCTATATTTAGAAATTTTCAAAGATAACTTGTGGATTTTGTAAATTAAGAAGCAGTTATGGAGACGAGAATGAAGGTATAAAAGTGGTGATTTCAGTGGACAAATTCAAGATTCTTCACTCCAAAATAAACAAATTTGACCTTTCATGGAAATGCTCATTTATGGCCTTTCCTCAACACAATCTGGGCTTTCTCCTTGACCTCTACTTCCCTAAACACAACACTCACATTTTATTCTATTTAGAAATTTGTTGTTATTTTTCTCATTGCTGAGAAAAAGTAGCTGATGCCTGAAGTTAGGGGAGGAAAGGTTTATTTGGCTCACAGTTTGTAGAGGTTTCAATCCATACTTGGCTGGTTCCAAAGCAGGGTGATATGGCAGACAGGAAACATGGAGGAGAAACAGTTCATGGCGGGCAGAAGTCAGCAAAGCAAGCAAGAGACAAGACAAGCCTCTTTCCATCCCTTACATTGTATACAGGCTACGAGGCTTAGGACAGTGCTGAAGCAATCAGTGGACTGATTTATTAATCACCCACCCTTAATCCTACCACCCTCAATCCTAGCATTGTACCATGAATCAATCCCAGTATCACACAGTCTAGATTTAGCCACCTCTGAAAAAGCCTCATCTAAGACTACCTGTGGCTTTTAGGGGCATCTAAACACAAGCTATAGCACCTTCTGACCCTAAGAATGAAAGTGATCTTGGGCTGACCCTGAGAATTAAAGTGATCTTGGGCTGGGAATATAGCTCAGTGACATAAGTGCCTGCCTGGCAAGTACAAAGTCCTGAGTTTGATTCCTGGCACCAAAAAAAGCTCTCCATTAGAAAGGAGAGCTTGCCTCACAATGTATCAATAAATACAAAATAATTTTTTAAGTATGATTGCTGAAGAACACACTTGAAGTAAAATATCAATATTAATCAGTCTAGTGAGTTTGATTAATCTCTGAACGGTTTCAACTGACTTTGATAAGTTCTTTTTTATAATACTGAGAGTATGTTTAAAAAAAGCTGTTGATGAAAAAAAGTTTCTAATTCTTTAAATCTCAAATCTTTGAGCTTTTACCAGGAACTGATAATTGGTTGCACCTATGCTGGGAGAAAAGACTGATTTCTCATGATTCATGCCTTTTAAGTCTGAAGTCTGTGCTTATTTTAGTGTTGTCATTGAATGTCAATGAGCACAACTAAAAGACGTGCTGCAATTAGTAGTCTTTACAAGAAAGTTTTCGCATAACCATCTTTCTTTCAGTGACTATTTGTATTCCTTATTTACCATGCTGCCCCTGAAACACATAATTATGTTTCTCACACCAACTCATCTCATTTTCAAGTTTTTTTGAAAATGTGTATCTCCTTGAGGTATTAAGCTGAACTGATCTTTTAAAAATGTCTATACAAGAATCTTCCTCTTCACATTGTTCTACTTTGCCTGTATGGTCAGTCTTTAGGGTGTGCAACTGCTATGTGTGTGTTCTGAATTGGACAGGTCAGGAATTTTGTGTGCTATTGTATTTGCTGTTCTGAACCATAGGGGTGAATCTTATTATTGATTATATATGAACATCATTTATACTTGCTTAATGTATTCTAAAGAACAGTATCTGAATTATAAGTTTCATGGATATACAGGGTAAACAAACTAGGATTCATTCATTCAATCAATCATTTAATAAATATAATGACCACAGATATAGAGAGAAGCATAATTAGCAAAATACATTTTTATAGAATTTACATTCTGGTTTTGATGGCCAGAAAAATAAATAAAATAAATACAAAAATAATTTTTAAATATGCAGAAATTGTATTGAATATCATATTTAAAATAAAATAATTTGATATCAGATCTTGCATTAACATTATAAGGGATGTGTATGTATTTCTGTGTTTTCTTAAATAAAACTGCAAATCCAAATTATTTAGAAAGTTATCTTGGGCTGGGGATGTAGCTCAGTGGCATAAGTGCCTGCCTGGCAAGTGCAAGGTTGTGAGTTCGATTCCCAGTACCAAAAAAAGAGAGAAAATGATCTAAAAGCTTGTAATTAGTAACAGAATCTTCTTTTTTTTTTTTTTTTTTTTCTGGTACTGGGAATCAAACTCATGAACTTGAGCTTGCCAGGCAGGCACTGTGCCACTGAGCAAAATCCCCAGCTGCTAGTGACAGAATCTTCAATATGATTTAGCCTTCTTATACAAGTTTGCACTAGTTTATAGTATGTTATAATAAACAATGCTTATCCTTTTCTTTTTTTTTGTTATTGGTACTGGAAATTGAACTCAGGACTTTGCGCTTGCCAGGTAGGCACTTTTGCCAATGAAGTATATCCTTGGCCCTAAATTTTTTTCATTTTTTAAAATTCACTTTGATCTAAAACTCAATGCCTTAATTATTTCCAGTCCAGCATATTAATTCTCAAAGTATTTGATTTTGTTACTTGTTAAGAAAAGTTTGATAATGTTGCTTTCTCAACCTGAGATAAACTGTAGATGAGTAAGAACTTACAGTCATAATGATCACTAGCCAATATACTTTGTTTTTGAATATATGCCAGATTACTGTTTACCACATTTTTCAAAATGTTTTAATTGTTTTTTATTTCAAAGAGAAAAAACAATAAAGGCAATGACACAGAGTTTCAAAATAAGATAACAATGGTTAATTAACAATGGTTAGTATATTGCATGTTATCTCTAAAATAATTGCTCAGATCATGAGATATATGCATGGAAAACTGATAATAATATAAGCACAAACTAATTTTCCACGAACTACTAGAAATTAGTAGTATAATTATTCCCTGTTACATGGAGTATTGTTTTCCATCCTTTGACTCTCAGTCTGTGAATTTCCTTTAGAGTTAAATGTGCTTCTTGTGTACAGCATATTGCTGGATCTTGTTCTTGATCCATTCTGCCAGTTTGCTTCTTTTGATTGGTGAATTGAGGTCATTTATGTTTATAGTTGTACCTGATAGGTATTGGCTTATTTTTGTCATATTATTTTCCTGATGTTGGTTCCTTGCTTTTTCCCTTTGTTTAATTGCTTACCCTGCCTGGTGGTTTCTTTGTGATTTTGTTCTTGGAATTGTGTTGATTTTTATCTCTTTCTAGAATATCTTTCAGTAGTCTTTGTGGGGTTGGTTTAATGGTCATGAATTTCTTCAGAATTTCTTTTTCAAGGAAGTATGTTATTTCTTCAATAATTTTGAAAGATAGTTTTGCAAGGTACATCAATCTGTAGATCATTTTCTTTCAAGACTTGAAATACTTCACTCCATGTTTTTCTTGATTTGAGCATTTGTGTTGAGAAGTCTGCCATGATTCTGATGGGCTTTTCTTTGTAGGTGATCTGTTTCTTTTCTCTAACAGTGTTTAATAGTCTGTTTTTGTGCTGAATATCTGGGATATTGATTATCATATGTCTGGGTGTAGATTCATTTTGGTTATGGCTTTTTAGAGTTCTATATGCCTCACTTAACTTTATGTCAGATTCTGTTCCTGTGCTTGGGAAATTTTCTGTTATTACTCCTGCAAAGAGTCTTTTTATGTCATTTGTGCTGACTTCCGGTTTTTCATTTATCCTATTGTCTTTTACTGTTTTTGTTTACAATGTCTTGCCCCTATACAATTGTTATTTCCTGGTCCCTTGTTATTTTTCAGAGATCTTTTCTTTTGTGATCACTAGCTGTGAACCTGTCTTCAAGGGATGAAACTCTATCTTCAGTTTTGCTAAAGCAATTTGCTAGCTTTCAGTGGAATTTTTAACTTCCTGAATATCTCTTTGAATCTATTTTATGCATTATATTGCTTTCCTACATTGTTCCTCTAATGTTGCTATCATTTAACTATGCTCCTCTACCTTTTTATCTGTCTCCAGATATGCTGAGCAATTCCTTCATTATGGTTCTCATTTCACTTTTACCTGAGAGATTATTGTTGATGTGATTTCCTCTATAGCTTCATGGGTTTGTTTCTTTACTTCAGTTGCTATCATTTCAGAAATATCAGGTGTGTGACTTCCAATTTCTTCTATGTTGATGTCTCCTGGACTTGTTCTTGGTAGGCTAGAGGTCTGAGATCACGTTTTGCTTCATTTTCTTGTCATTTTCCCTTTCAAAAAAAAAATACTTTGTTTTCTGTGATGATCCTTGTGGTTTTTGCAGTAGGTAGCTGTGTCACTAGTATCAAGCCTTCTCTAGGAGAGATTATATTCTTCACAGATGTCTCCTATTTGTAGGACATTCTTAATTCATACCTGTCTCAAGATCCTACCTTCCAATTAATTAAGAGTAGAAAGATGGT
Organism: Chinchilla lanigera; assembly: GCF_000276665.1. Taxonomy (NCBI): domain Eukaryota; kingdom Metazoa; phylum Chordata; class Mammalia; order Rodentia; family Chinchillidae; genus Chinchilla; species Chinchilla lanigera. The sequence continues at coordinate 20,246,375 of NW_004955417.1, forward strand.
ATATGTTTGGCTCAATCTTCAGACCTTTGATGTAGGGTTGTGGTGAAGTTATTTCCCTGGGGATTTCCAGTATTGTTACAGAAAGGATAACAGCTGATTATAACAGATACGCCATCCAAGTTAAAGTAGCACAATTAGCAATAACAATAGCATCAAGCACAATTTAGAAATTGATAAACTGTGGTAACTATTGATGTTGTATGTTAGATCATAGGAGCAAAGTTTATAGTTACATAACAGAATTGATCATAAATTAGGTGTTTGTATGCAAAGTGTTTCTCTTTAATAGAGTGGTTTTAACCTATGGTGAGAAATTTAGGGAGAATAGTGTATACAACAAAGACAACTAGAAAGGGAGTAAAAGCAAGGCTAGAGGACAAAGGATGGTCATGCAAAGTTTGGGAAACTAGAGAAGGAAGTAGAAAAGAAAGAATAAAGCAATATTTGAGGATTTATCTGAATTTGGTCTCTGGGTTTGGGGGATCGAATTAGTCTTCTATAGCTGGAATTCTTCTCAGAGAGAGGGAAAAACAAGAAGGAAAGAATAAAGAAAGATAAAAAGAAAAGTAACAAAAAAAGAAAAAAATAGAAAAAAAAGAAAAGAAGATAAAAACAAAGATAAAATAAAATTAAACTATATTTAAAAAGAAGTTGTGGCCTCTCCCACCTGCTTTTGTTCAGTGTGTCTTTATTCCTTAGCACAATACTGGTTCACTTAACTTACCATCTGTTGGCATGTATTTTGGACTTCTACATCTCGCTAGTCTTGCCTGTCCATCCTGCATGCCCTAGTTGGGGTTCTACTCTGTGGCTGGATGTAGGGGGAGGGGCCAGACACTGGGATTCTTCCAACAGAGCCAAGTCAAAATTTCTTTCTGGACTGGTTGCTGGGTCCCAAAAATATATCTGTTAAAGTGTGCAAACATAGGAAAATTTTGTTTACAAAAGTGAAGATATGGGTGTCCCCCCACCTAATCCTATGTAATTGGGAGACTTCTGTGGAATTATCAGTTATGAGTACTGCCACCTGATTCCATGTAATTTGGAGACTTGTGTGGAATTATCCTTCAAATCCGTATACTGGAAACCAGTGTGGATAATATAGTGGGACCCATTCCTTGCACCTGATGTGTGAATTTGAGGATATGGTAAGAAAGCACTATGAGAGAAGGGCCTGAGAGAGGCGAGAGAACTTTTTTGGAGTCTTGAAGTGTTTATTTTGTAGCACTAAGTAACCAATACAATGCCAAATATGAATAAAAATTCATGAATTGTTGTTGTTGTAATAAAATTTTAAAACTGCACATGTATCTAACTGGAAAAAGATATGAAACAAATTATCTTCAGAAATGTTTCATGATACTTGAATATCAATGATTCAATCTTATGTGGAAAACAAAATATTTATTTTTAGTGTGTTTTAGCAAGTTATACGGCCTCTCAATCACTTTGATGACCCACTTTGCTCCTGCTTTTCCCTGTCCCTTCTTCTGTTGAATCCCTTCTCATCCCTACATTTACCCTGTTTCCTAATATCTCTTTTGTATTATTCTATGAATTATTTATACTGTATGTTTCTTACATGAGAGAAACCACATAATATTCAGTCTCTGTGTCTAATTTATTTTGTTTAGCATTATGTACTCAAGTGTTTCCAATTTCTTACATATGATTCAAATTTATCCTTCAGGGCTGTGATAGATATCACATTTACTTTCTTCATTAATTTGTTGAGGGGCATATAGGCCAACTCCATAATGTGTGTTTGTGTATTGTTCTGCTAAAAATGTGGAATCCATGTATCATTATAATATGATAACTTCCACTCTTTTGGGAAGATACCCAGAAAAGGAATAGCTGGGTCAAATTGTACTTCTACTTTTGAAGAATTTTTATACTGATTTCCATTGTGGTTGTGTTAGTTTACATTCCAGCCATAATGTGAAAAGTTTCCTTTTCTGCCACAAATTTTTCAGGACTTTTTTTTTCTTTTGTGTTCTTAATGAGATCTATTTTATTCTGGAGTAAAATAGAATCTTAGTGTTGATTTGATTTGTACCTGTTCAATGGCCAAAGATGATGAACACTTTTTGATGGCCTTATTGATCATTTGCATTTCATATTTTGAGAAATGTCAATTCATTTCACATGTTACATCTTTAATTTGGGGGTAGTGTTATAGTTTGTGTCTGGATGTCCCCCCCTCCCCAAAGCCTCGTGAAATCATGAGGCGGGCTTCTAGAGTTTACGATTGATCCGTGGTCCAATGTTGGGATTATGGGTGTGAGTGATACACTTGCCCTGGGGTAGGTAATTTGCATACAGTATAAGGAAGGGGAAAAAAGCTTGCTCTCTCCACCTGCTTTCTGCTCTTTTTGCTCTTGCTGCTGTTGCTGTTTTGTGCCACCTTGAAGTATTGCCCTGTGTCATGCCACCCTGCCTTGGAGCTGCTGATTATAGACAGACACCTCCACAAACTGTGAGGTAAATAAACCTTTCCTTCCTTAATTTTGGGGTTTGGGTATTTTGTCCCAGGAATGTGAGAAACATAACCAAGACAGGCATCTCACTAATAAAATTCTTTATATATTCTAATTACTAGTCCTCTGTCAGAAGAGTAGTTGGAAAAAAAGTTATTTACTATTTTGTAGCTTCTTGTCCTGCTCTATTGTTTCCTTTGATATGCAGAAGATTTTTAATTTGATAGAAACTAATGTGTTCATCTTTGGTATTTTTCTTGTGCAACTGGGATTCTCTTCAAGAAGTTCTTTCCAATGCCTATGTCTTGCAAAGTTTTACCTATTTAGTTTTGCAACACATTCAGTGTTTCTGTCTTTATATCTAGGTTTTGATCCATTTTGACTTGGTTTTAGTGTTGAGTGAGAAACATGGATCTAGATTAATTCCTCTGCACATAGACAGCCAATTTTCCCAACCAATGGCTATCTTTTCTTCAGCATATGATTTTGGTCCTTTTGTGAAAATTCAGGTGTCTGAAGGTACACTGGGTTGTTCTGTTTCTTCAGTTCTACTCCATTAGTGAATATGTCTATTTTTGTGCTGGCATCATTATTTTTATTCCAACAACTCTACAGTGTAACTTGAAACTTGGAATTGTAATGACTCTCACATTGCTCTTTTTGCTGAATATTGCTTTGGCAGTTTGGGTCCCTTCTGGTTGTATATAAAGATTAGGGAAGGTTCACTAGCTCTGTGAAGAATGTTGTTGGTATTTTAATTGGGATTGAATTTAATCTGTATGTCATTTTTAGTAATATGACCATTTTGCCAATATCGGTTTTACCACTTTGGGAATAGGGCATGTATTTTCATCTCATGTTCTCTTGAATGGCTTTATTTCCAAGTACTCTAGTTTTCATTATAGGGGTCTTTTATTGTTTACTAAAGGTTCTGTATTTTCTCCTTCTGTCAATCTTCATAGTAGCTCTAAATGATAATATTGTTCTCATTAAGTAGAAGATCAAGCTGTGTCTTTAGAAAGATAATATAAGTTACCTTCTTTCTATCACTTTTATGATCCTTCCTACCTCTAGCCTGTGGAACTTGCCATCCACTTTGTCTGAAAAGTATCTTCTACCACTTTCCCATGTTCTTCCATAATCCAGCAGTTGTTCCATTCCTTCTTATCCTTTTAGGCTAAACTCAAATTCTGTCATGCAATGTAAATCTTGCTACTGAGCAGACAGGTCACTCTAACTACTCTATCTACAGACACACCTATTGCTTTTGTATCCTATTTTTGCTTATTTTTAATAGCACTCTCTCACTTACTAAATTTTAATTACATGTACAATATATGTCCCCATTATGTTTGTAATGTATATATACCTTTCAAAGAGTAGAACAAAGAGCCACCTCTTTTGCTTATTAAAACCTATGCAACACCTCATGTAATGCCAAGAATTCAGTAGAATATGTCATACATTAGAAATTCAAAATATATCAATTAATCACTACTATGTTTATAATAAATTCTTAATGCATGCATTTAGTAAATACTGAATAAATGGAAGTATAAATGGTATTGGTATGAAAGATAGAGGTGGAAGGTACCTTATTTTGGTAACCTATTGATAAGAATTTCAATACTTTACTAATGGAAGACCTGAAAATAATAATAAATCCTCATCAGACTGTATCCATATATTATAAATATTAGCAGTGAAATAATTATCTCTGTTTGTCAACATATATTTTAGTAGGTTTAGACTTAATTCTTGGATGTTTCTTTCTAAATCAGACTTTTGCTGATTTAGAGCAAGGAGTAGAGAAAAAGGAAAGCATAACTTCAGGGGTATTTTCTATGATGCATCTTTTCTTTAATACATATAAATATGTCCTTGTATTCTCTAGGGTCAGGAAATATCTTTGTCTCCCTTGCTTCCTTTTCAACCCCATTGCATTAATGATCAGTGCTTTTACATAAAATGTCATGATGGTCTGCATCTCTGTCTTACATGATCTTTCTCAATAATCATATGAAGTGATTTCTCTTGTAGGATTCTCTTAGGTGAACTGAATGCAGAATGGTTTGGGAAGAAGACTGTAGGTAGTTCACACTTCGAAGCTTTGGACAAGTAACTATTGAATTGTAAACCTGTAGTCAATGAAGTCAAGAGAAAAATGAAGCATGACAAAAGGTGATATAGACTCACCTCTCAATACCATGTTTTGATTTGCTTGTTATTCTGCTAAGTGTCTGTCTCTGTTATGGTTTGTGTCTGGGTGTTCCCCCAAATCCTCATGCAGGCATGGCTGTGGGTTGTAGAGTTTGTGACTGATTCATGGTCTAATGCTGGGATTATGCATGTGAGTGCTGCACCCACCCTAGGAAGGGTAGCTTGCATACAATATAAGGGAGGAAAAGAGGTTTGTTCACTCTCTCCTCCCCTTTTCGTTCTTCTAGTTTTTACTGTTTTCTTACTTCATGAACTGTTGCCCTTCTGCCATGTTCCACTCTTCCTGGTAGCCAGCTTATTATGGACTGAAACCTCCACAAACTGTGAGCTAAATAAACTTTTCTTTCCTTAATTCTGGGCATCAGGTATTTTGTCTCAGCAATGAGAGAAAAGTAACCAAGACAGAATTTGGTACCAGAGAAGTGGGGTCATTGCAGTAACTATACCTGACCACATGGTTCAAATTTGGAAATGGCTTGTGGGAAAAGTTTGAAAAGGTTCACAGATGTTACTTGAAAGAGTGGAACTGGAACACATTAGGCTGTTCTGTATGGGAGATTCTGATCAGAGCTCAGAAGACCAGAAAGATGATCGAAATCCTGCTGGAAAAGACTGGTCTTAGGAGGTTTCTGCTGGAAGAAGGACTTCATTGGTTGTTAAACTCCAGATGATGTGTGTTAGCGCTTGGTGAAAAGTTTGTCTGCATTTTGCTCATGTCCAGAGACCTTGCCCAAGACTAAGATTAAGGGTGGCAGACTGATTAATCTGGCAGAAGAAATTTCAAGGCATTTGAATGTTGAAACTGTGGCATGGCTATTGTTGGGGGCTTTTAACCAGATCTACGTTAAGAAGCAACAGCAAAGAGCCCAGGAAGATAATTTAAAATACTCTGAGTTTTGCTAGAAAGGAAGGTCCAGTAAAGCTGTGGACTGCAAAGGTAGAGTAGAGGAAATCTTGATTGCTAAGAAGGAACAGGAGAATAGAAAAGGTGGCCTGAGGGCATCAGAAGAAGCAGTAGCATCCCATCTTTTGCAGCCTCAAAATTGCAAAAGTGTAAGACTTTACTTTGAGGAGAAAGCTTCAGAGCACCATGGTCCAGAATGGCAGCAGCCACACTATGTTCCAGAATGGTGGCAGCAGCCACAACAGGTTCCTGAATGATGGCAGCATAGAGAATTCGTTTATCAGAATTAGATTCAGGGATCCAGGCATTCAACCCCTACAGCCAAGACAGAAGGAAGCTTGGCTACCACTCCAGGTGGGAGCAGACCTTAGCATCATCCACATGGAACACAGTCTGTATGGTCCCATCTATTTATTTTCTTCCAGACATCTCTTCAAATTTCTGGTCCACAAGTGGTATCTTGTCTTGTTGCTTGTGTGGCTACATTTGCAGTCTTAATTTATGTATGATATTTCATCAGGAGTTTGGAGGGAATAGAAAATAATTATGTTTACTCACTCATCCATCCTTCATTGGAAATATCAATCTATCTAATTTAATTTGTCATCAAAGCAAAGTGTTAAAAATTATGATAATGAGAACAAAGAATATTGATGGAAATGTGCCTTTTATTTTCACATGCTGGATCAAATTTCAGATCCCAAATGAAGATGAATTGGAAATGAGTCAAGCAAAGACATAAGCAAAAAGTTACTCTAAAAGAAAGTAATACATTTTGATCTTCAAAATGTAATTTCCTCTTTTTTTCAAAGTGTGAAGAAGATAATAATGAATTCAGTGGCTTTCTACATTATGTGCAGTTGCCACAGTTTTTGAATAATTAGCTAGGTGGAAAAATGTCTCAACATGGGTCTGGCAAGTAAAAAGTAGCCAACAATGGAAATCCCAGAGTTGTGCAGTTTTTTCATGGAAAGCAGTAAATTCCATTAATTCAGGCAGTACCACTTTTCCTTTGAAAGTACTAAAAACATGATGTTTGCCAATGAACTGACAATTTAGAATACTCAGTATTGGAAAACTATGTTGGTTGACAGTTGTTTCTTTTAAAATATGACATATATATATGTATATATATATATATATTTTAAAATATCTGAATGTACAACAGAAGAAATCTACTCTATTGCATCTTATTATTTTTCTTCTTTTAAACTTTATCACAGATTGGATCTCCTTACCAGATTATTAAAATTTTCCTTTAAGAATCAGATATTTGAAATGATTACTGTATTTTGTTATGATTCATATAATATCCTTCTTTATCAAATTTATTTATAAAATTCTGGTCATGTTTTTTCTTGAAGTGAAAAATTATTCATCTTTTTTATGTGTGACATCCCTGAATCAGTAATCACAAGACAATGAATTTTAAAATGCTGAATTAATACAATTAAATGTACATTCATCTCTATAAATTAAATTGACGAACAATGTAAGTATGAGCAAAACCAAGACTTTGTTCACCATTGATGAGTATAAAATGATGACAATTAGCTTTTGCTTTCAATTAGCTTTATATGTAATATGCTGTTTAACAAAGTTGGAACAACTTTACAGTTTCTCTGCTTGGTAATAAATAACATGGTGAGAGCCCGAAGTCAGCTCAAACCTTACTATATATGAGAAATTTCAAAAATATGAATCTCAGAGCTTCTAAGCACCCTATCTGACTTCCTGAGAAGTCACTATCTAAGTTCAGGGCCCAAGTTTAAGTAAAATTTCCTCATAAATAGCTGATAGTGCAGAAATGTAACTGTTTACTGTCCTCTCGCTTCTCTGTCTCTGTCTCTCTGTCTCTCTGTCTCTCTGTCTCTCTCTGTCTCTCTCTCCTTTTACTTAAATAAGGAGATACTGGAATCTTTGATGGAAAAGCCCTGGGTAAAGAGACAAAATCATTACTGAAGTGAATGCTAGTTCAGTTTCCAGAGCAGTGAATTCCTTGAAGTTCCAAGAGAGAATATGTCGCAGATCCCAAGAGGAGGAACAGAACATTAGTTAAGAGCAAGTGATAGTTGTCCTTCTACTGTTTGAGAAGAGAAGGCAGACAACTAGACACAAACACCAGCCACTTAGTAGGGAAAATTAGGGTTTTCCTTCATGATTCATAAAGCTTCTTGAATGATTATCAGCTGGGAGTGAAGATGCAGTTAAGTTTATATTGACGGTTTATAATGAGAGGAGGCATCTACCACATCTTAGTGATTGAGAGCCAAACTTTATGGGGGAAAAGTAATTTGCAAGAAGTTGGACTAATGCAAACTTGGATTTTTTATATTAAAATATGAAAGAATTTAATGGTGTATGACAGTTGGGCTTATGTGCCATCTCTATAGCTAAAATGTCCAAATTTTCATCAAGCACTAATTTAGGGGTTGCTGTGACGGTATTATACACACAGGGCTAGCACTTACAGCTGGTGTGCTCTAAGTAATGATTACCTGCAGTTATGTGTGGACCTCCTCCACTCAGTTGAAGGGATTGAGGGCAAACTAAGGATTTCCAGAGAACCTCTCAAGTCTGTAACAGAAGTGCTGCTTGAGTTCTCACCCTGCTGGCCTGCTTTATGAACTTTGGACTTGCAGCCCTAGCAATCACACACCCACACACACGCACACCCACATGCACACCCACACACATGCTTTCACACACAATCAGTTGGTTCAATCAGTTCACTGTGTTCCATCTTACAAAGTAGGTGAACATACGGAGAAGGATGAAAGATTTGGAAGATTTCTAATTTTTTGTTGATGATAACTTTTTTGTGAAGTGCAATTAATTAAGAGTTTTGGGGTTCAGAAATAAAAAAACCTTGGTTTTAAGAAATCGAGGGTGATATTTGATCGATATTCCTAGTGGTGACGCATGGATTGGTAGGCTGGCTTTCCCTGCACTGAGTGAGGTTATTAGACACATGGGGAATCATGGAACTACGACTGCCACAACCTCACAATGTGAGTGATTTATTTCACTGAATTTTAGGACACCTAGGTAACTTAGGCCTCCTGTGGCATGGCTATGCTCATTAAAGTAATAATAATAATAAATATTAATAATAATAGTAATAAAAACAAGGGTAAAAAGAAGATAAAGAGCGGGTAATATTTCTATAATATGTGCTACAGACCTAAATCATGTGTGACACTTAATTTCATGGGTCAACTTGCCTAGGATAAGACAGGTCTAAATAGTCGCTGAAGTATAATCTCTAGGTGCTTCCGAAAGAAATCAGTGATTCAATGAATACACTGAGCAAGCATCTACCTTCATCAGTAGGTGTGGGGTTCACTTAGTCTGTTTAGAACCTTCCTGAAGAGAAGAAAAGGTCTAAGAAGGGAAAATTCTCCTGATCTTTTTGAGCTAGAACATTCATCTTCTCCTGCCATCCACATCAAAGATCTTGTTTTTTAGAACTTCAGTCTCAAATTTACTTACACATCAGTATTCTTGGTTCTCTAGCTTGAAGATAGCATATTGTAGGACTAATCAGCCACTCTCTTTGCATGGATCAGTTTCAATAATATATCTCTTTTATATATATAAGAGGTACATATCTGCATCTATATATTTATATACTTATATATAGATATATCTGGATTTTCCTCTCCTGTAGGTTCTGCTTTTCTGTAAAACCTGCCTAGCACAGCACTATTGAAAACACTTCCAATATATTATGCATTTAATCTACTCTGCAAACCTATTAATTAGATAAAATAATTACCCAGTTTATAGATGAGGAATAACCCTTGCAAGGTGACACAATATGTCTTTAAATAAAAATTACTTCTTTCCTCCCATCGGTTATAACATCTCTCTTCTAGAGATAAATACATTGGCATGGTGGGCAGATGACACAGCAGAGCTAAAAAGGCTTACATTGCTTTATCACAGCAACTGGTCTGGCTAGACCCCACAATCAACATGCATCGACAAGAATGTGATCCTATAATACAGGCAACAAATGAGGTCTTGTCTTTATATGAACAGATATATATTCCACAGTTATAACAATCATAATCTTTAGGAGAAACAGCATGCCATACATAGGTAACTGACAATAATTTAATTAAGGGAAAACACATATGTTTACCAAGTTTTTGGCAGAGTTAAGGGAAACAAAGGAGATGGTGAAGACCATCTTCGGGAAAGTGCATGGAGTTGTCATTGTTACTGGACCTGGTTCAGCTACTCAGGGCCTGACAGGCTGACTAAATTGGGAGACATGATGTTGAGACAAGAAATAAGACTTTTCTTTAAATGTTGCTTGAGAAGAAGTTGATACTCCTTCTTGCTCTTGGGCTCAAAGAGGGTTTGAAGAGTTCTAAGAAAGTGGAAAAAAGCATGCAAATAAAATCAAGAAGCTATTTTTGAACTGCAGGCTGCGAGTGTCATGGGGGTTAATGGTCTCAGCTTGATGCTTCCGAATCCTCTGAGGTTTCTACCACTTGTGAGTATAGAGTAGCTGATGGTTTTCAACTGCACATTAATTGACCAAATGCTTCCTACTACTTACATGCAAGAATGCAGGTTGCTGGAAGACTGATTGCATCTGTTCTGTGTTGCATGACATTACTGATGAGCTGTTAAGTTTTAGGCATCCTGTGTATTCCAGGGCTGAGAAACGTTTTAGTATGGAATGAATGCTGTTACACTATTACCCCAAAGCCCAACGTACAAAAGGGAGGGAGCAAATTATCAGAATTCAGTGAGTGTAGTTCTAGCAGAGTGCTATCCTGTAGGAGCTGTGACTTCCTAGAGGGAGGCAGTCAGCCTCTGGTTTCCACCGTTCCCTTCTGCCACACTGCAGTCTTCTGACGGCAGAACCTACTGCTGGAATCAAATAGGAAGACAAAGAGCAGAGGAACTCATTGATGCGGCCCACAGAGATCAGCTTCCCAGGTCCACAAAGCTGGGTAGAAAAGAGTAAAGAGTGGTTTGAACAAGAAAATAGGGAAACTAGCATCCTATAAGTCCAATCCAACCCACAGTGGAAATATCTATGGACAGAGGAGCTACCTAAAGTCGTTTATATTGGAAATATTTGAGAACATTCTGACAAACCAATGGAAAACTATGTGAATTTTTTTGTTCTCTTTTGACTATATACTAAGCAGCTTTATCGGCCTTAAGATTTTATGCTATAAGAAGCACTTTCAACAAAATGAACACGAACATGGAGGCAAAGAAGTTGGAGATAGGCACTGAGATATACTCACAAGGTGACTTAGGCAAGATGCAAGACATCTCTGTGATTCCAAAGGAAATGATCTTTAGTCACAAGAGCAGGCTTGCACCAGAAGAAGCTACACCTGTGTGTGTGTGACTTCTGTCCCTCTACCAATGTTTGGCTTCTCGGAGTGAGTTAACTCACCAGAGACATGTTATATTTTCATGCCTACAAAAAATATTTTACTTACCTCTTTTTTCCTGAATTCTTTACTCTTAGGTTATTTTCATCTTTTTTCCTCCCTCCTTCTCTCTCTGCTCCTCTTTTTCTTCTTCCTATTCCTCTTTCTCTACTTCTTCCTTTTTTTATTTTTTCTGTCTCTCATACTCTTTCTCTCCTATTAATGCTTTTCTTTTTGCAAATGTGCACATTCAAATCAAATACCAATTGTTTTTCCTAACCTGTAACCTGTAGGTTCTGTTTTATGTACTTAACCATCAGCTCAAAATTTTGATCATTCCTCCAAAATATTTCTGATATTTCTACCCCCTTTCAATCTGAATCCAACTTATTTTTTAAGTTAATGATCATCAACCTATTAATAGAATTTGTTGCCAAGAGAATCTTCTTCAATTCTGTTTTCTTTCTCCTCTCAGTGATACCACACTGTTGTGAATTCCTTAGTTAGCTGCCTGATTTCAATTTTCGTCTTCTATTCAATGTGTGCTATCCCTGCTTCTCTTCTGCCACACTGCATTCTTCTGACAGTTGTACCTACTGCTGGGATCAAATAGGAAGACAGAGAGCAGAGGAACTCATTGGTGCAGCCCACAGAGATCAGCTTTCCAGGGCCACAAAGCAGGGCAGAAAGAGTTACCCATATCGGCCAAGCACTCTACTTGGCCTGGACACGTTTTTGTGTTCTTATGACTCCCCACATTCAACTAGCATCCTTAAATTGTACATAACTTCAACCGTTGTCTTTTTCTAATCACCGTTCTTCTATTATAAAGGCCTATTGAGTGATGTCATATCTATATGTTCTAAAATATGTTCTTTCCAAAAATATGTTGGGAAAAATTGTGCAGTCAGAGGCCCATCCTCCTCTTTGCCGTGGCACTCATTATACTGGAAAAAGTGCTACATGTCATACACTCTCCATCTAAAGCCACTGTATTCATGTCAGGTATTTAATGATTACTTTAGGACAGAATTAATTTTCCCATACTTTTTTTTTTTTTTAATTTTTTTCCAGTACCGAGAATTGAACTCATGACCTTGCACTTGCCAGGCAGGCTCTGTGCCACTGAGCTAAATCCCCAGCCCCTCCCATGCTTTCTTATACAAATCTGATCATTACCATCTCAACTTTGCTTTCACAAAAAACATACCTTAGGATACTATTCCACTGTAAAATTCCCATTTAAAACTGACACTGGCAGTGCTACAAGAGAAGTCCCAAAGCGACAAGTCCCATAAGAGTTCATCTGTGCGTGCCTAATGGAGGTGGTGTGGAGTTTTCTTTTCTTCTCAGTAGTCCATTATCTTTTCATCACTCAAAACACTGGTTACGTACACTGTAAAAATGCTCCGCATGTACTTTCTTTCCATTCCTATGGATATTACTCAATCTTGTAGACTCTATAGTTCAAACAAAAATTCAAAGCAGAGTTTCTATTTATTTTCTCATTCTCCTAAGTGTTAACCATGACATTGTAATTTTCCCATTGAAAATCATCACTGGTAATGTTTCAGTAGCTGTATACACATTTCTCATTTTGACATTTAAATAAGTTCCTCACTGCACAATTCTAATCACTTGAATAAGAAAGAACTCATTTGACACGGGAAAGTTATACCTGACTTCTAATGAAGGCATTAAAAACTATAAAGTATTTTAGCTGTATTTATTTATTTGTTTATAAAATCTGTTGTACAGGATGTATCTGGCTGTGTAACACTATGTGTGAACACACAAACATAGTATAAATCAGTGTTATTTCATTTGTGTGGAGAGAGCTGTGTTCTTATCACCTCATACCATCTTTCTGAGATCTCTGGGAGATAAACTACCCAGTGCAAGTTACACAAACAATTTTTAAACATAAAATCCCATATAACAGGTTTCTTTCTGTTAAAGACAGCATAACATAGCATAAATAGGTAAATAGTATTCTAAATTATTTAAAACCTGAACTAACACATATGTAAGACATAAGTTGTTTTAACTGCTCCTCTTCTTAGGAATAATTCCTCCAGTCTACTAATCTATGTGCAAATCCATTGCCTGGTGAGAATCATTCATTTTTCAGTCACAGAATGATTTCCTTTATTTTATTAGTTTAAGCCTCATTCATCTTTGCTTTGTGATCACAATGGCAAGAGTGTTTGGCTGAGTGGCATGGACTTGGTAGGTCTCTTTGAAGACACTGAAGACACGAGTTTGCGTTATGATTTGTGGTGCTGCTTAGTGAGATTTAGTTTGATTTAAAGAGAACATCATTATACTTGCAGAATATTAAAAGATTTGTGTATTTAGCTTTTAAAAGATACTTTCACATTCATGATGGCTTAACAGATTATGCTTAATGAAGCTATCTGCATAGATGTTCATTATATAGAGATAGATGATACTGTTCATTATATATCAAAATGCTGCTTTAAGCTCCAGTGGAAGAGCTTTGCTTTTGAATGTATTTACTGTGCAAACTGCTCGAAGCTGTTATTCAGTATGCAGTGTTTAAGGTTTCGCAAAACTCAGTGGAAGTTAGCTCATCCATTTAAACTTTAATCATGGCAAAGCAGTAGAAGATAATGATTTATTGCTTCAAAGTAGGACCATGAAATGACATGAAAAATATTCATATCTTGATAGAAATTTGATCACTTACAAGGTTATTATATATAATTCACTTCTTGTCAGCAGCACCAATAGAGTTTTCAGTGCTCTGTGCCCTATTTATTCACAGCACAGATTTTCATCCTGAAGGGTGTTGGCTTTATCAGTCCACACTGGTGCAAGCAGAAGGGTCTGCATATAATTTTTCTGTCACCCATTTTCCTTTATAGACAAATTTCAAGCTTTAAAGTTGTATAATCCATGATATTTATTTGTTTAAAGGAATATGCCTTGTATTATTAGTGTGATATTTCCTAACAGACTTGAAATAAATAAGCTATATCTTAATAAGAGTTTTACTGACATTCAGATCTACCTAGAGAATGGTTTTATTTGGAGCATGGACATTTGGAGGAAAAATACATCAAATTTATAATCAAAAGAAAAATACTGATAGGTGCAGTTACCCCAGCAGGTTTTGTTTTTTCTTTGTTCATACTTACTGAAAAGAGTAATAGAAGTGCCAGTGGTAGTGGAGACCCAAGGGCTGATTCTCACATAAATTCCTAAAACAAGAAAAAAAGGCTGCTGAAAAATTGTGGAGGGTGCCCTAAGGGGGAACAATCTGAGCACTACTACTGTTTTAGAACAAGAAATAAGAACCCGAAAGGCAAACAAAAAACTCTTTTATTTAGTTCAGATCAAATTTAATAGAGTGACCAAACATCACAGCCTTCTCTGTACAGTCCCAGTTTACACCTGTTTCCCCGTGTAATTATTACTAACCTTTCCTGATCGTTCAAAAGTGCCCCAGTTAGGGTTATAAATTCTATGTCCACATGAAACTTACAGGCTTAATGTTTTGGATTCTGAAGTACCCTTTCCTAGTGAGGAGAAATAGCTCCCCAAACTGATAGTAGTGCTAGAACTTGAGAAACTTTTTGTTATTGGATTAAGATATCCTGAGGTTTGAAGATCAAACTCTGAGCACTGGTGTCTTTGAAGTGCATATTGTTCAGTCTACACTTTGACAGTTTCGTTAATTTGGTGTAATAGTCTTTGGCAGAGAATGTGATTGTATCTAATTTCACAGCTAGATCCCTTGAGACTCTTAAACTAACAATCACAATATGAGATGCTTACTAACTATTTAAATTTTGTGTAAAGGATAGAGTGTGCTTAATGGAATTTTTTCCAAGAATACAAAATTCTAGATGAGGATGAATTAGGAGACATCAGCTTACAAATTAGTGTTCTAATGGGACAATAGAATCCTCAGAATGAAAATGATGATAGACTTGTGTTTGCTTACCATTAAAGCTTCTGGCTTGCCATGCTTATTATCATTTAGTAATGTGTGAAATTCATTATGAAACCACCTTGCTGATTTAATAAAGACTTATATTTGCTGTTTTCATTGTATATCTGCATTGTATTTCAAGAGTTCTGTCAGTGATAAGAAAAATGGCAGTGGAAGATGATAGTTTATCACTACAGAAATCATTGAGTCATCAACAATTCCAACTGTGATTGTCACTCTCAGCATTAGTAACTGTACCCACTGAAGTCTTGGCAAGAAATAGGATCAACATTCAAATCAGATACTTAGAAAACATTTTAACAAAAAGGAGCTCTTTTTAAAAAGAGGAAAAGTGCTCTTAGATGTACAGAATCCATGTGGATATAGTAGCCCCCTTAGTCTATGAACAGTGAAGCTGTCACGGTCTACAGACACTCCAGGGGACTCTAGGGGAATAAGTAGGTAGATATCACTTTTCTTTCTCATTCTTATTGATTGCTGGTGCCCCTGCTGGGACACTGATTTTGTCCACACAGGTGCTCACCTCCAAAGGGGAGAATGCCATGGAAAATGGTGCAGAGCAGCTCAGCTGGATAGCACGTGAAGAAAGCAACATGTAAGTCTAACTCAATGTATTCATCCTGAATCACTTCTGTCAAAACTTACAAGCTCTATGGCAAAGACAAATTTCATATTATCTAATTCAATAAGAAAAGGATATGAAACAGTCTGTTTCACTTCATTTATAGATGAAACTCAAGGAATTTACGTAAATCACTCAGAGTTGTAATGGACTAAAGGATTCAATTCTCATGAAAATCCAAATCTGTGTAGGCTCCTACTCTTGCTCTTTATTATAATAGTCTTCTAATATTTGCTCTTGATATTTCTACTATAAAATAGAGGAAGAAAGGTTACTGATATATAGTAAAGAACTGGAAATCCTAAACAAGTACCAACAACACCAGCATATGTAGAACAAGAAAGCTAGTTTAGCTGTAAGAAAAAGACACATAACAAGTTTTTGTCAGCCTGGAGTTTATATTCTTCTGACACTGGCTTTCCCATCGAAGTGAACTGAAGACAAGGAGGCCACTGCAGGGTTTGGCCACTCCCTCGTTTAACAGCATGGCTTGTGTAGTCCTCGGAGAACTAGAATTTTCTGCTTTTCTTTCTAGAGCTTCATTTCAAACGAACAAGCTTCGCCTCTCTAAAGACATTTTGCTGTATGCACTGTTATACATATTTATGTGTTAGGAATGTAAAAACCAACACTCCGATTCTTCCTAAATGCTAGGTATTCATGAGTGGAATTTATATACGTAAACTTGTACATGTATTACATCAGCTGCATGTATCCTTAGCGTATACATGAGGAGTGATTCAAAGCAGTCGTGGTAAAATAAGTTGTTGAAAATTATTCCTTTAGTAATTATGAGACATGAGGTTCAAACCCATTTCTTGTGATTTCAGAAATATTTGGCTTAACATATTACAGTGCTTTTATAAATTATTGGCTAAATACACATATTTGCAGTTATATAATTTATACTGCAAAACAGATACATTCCAAAATTTCCAAGGAATAAGAAAAAAATAATATTTTTGGTTTTTTGTTTTTGGTATTGGGATTCGAACTCATGACCTCATGCTTGCCAGGCAAGCACTGTGCCCCTGAGCTATATTCCTGGCCAAAAAAAAATAATATTTAATTTCCTCTCAGTTCTTATATCTTACCTATTTTTCATAGTTCTTTTTTTTGAGGGACAGCTGGTGTTGATGGCGTGATTGGTGGAAACCTCTGTCTGTCCAATATGTGTGCTGGGGAGCTTTGTCATGGTTGTCCATGCAGGCTTATTGTGGGCTGCTTGGGAATTTTTTTTGGTGTAGTTGCCTTTTAACTGGGGATTCCAGGTCAAAGGCCTTCACTCTTCAGAGAACATTCAACTGTGTAATTCAGGATTGACAAATTTAAGGTCTCTGCTTAAAGAAGTGTTGCCCACCCTTGGCACTGTTGACTTTTGGAGCCAGGGGATGTTTCTCAGCCCTACAGGATGTTCAGCAGTATTCTTGACCTCTACCCACTAGATGTCAGTAGTGAATTCCCTGCAATTTGACAACCAAAATGTTCCCAAGCATTGACAAGTGTTTCTAAGGGCCAAAATGGCTCCCCACAGAGGATGATTGACATTCAGGTAATTTGGGGCCTGTATGAACGTTAAAGGTTAAGTGCAGTGCTTTAAAATTTATTCTGCTTGGTGTTCTTTGAGAAACTCAAGTCTGGGGTTTGGTATATTATATTATTTTGGGGGAAGTTTGTAATCATTATTGCTTTAAAGATTTACTCCACAAGTTCCTATCTTTCCTCCTTTTCTGTAAAAAACATATATTTATTTTATACTTAATACTATACTTTATACTTAATAATAAAACTTTAGCGTTGTCGTGTAGCATATTGTTGTGCAGCAATTGTAATATGTTAATTCAATTCTTGTTTTTTTTTTCTCTGCTCTTCTGTTTTGGATGTCTCTGTGGAGATAACTGTAAGCTAGGCCATTCTTTCCTTAGACATATACAGTTAAGCTTTAAGCTCTTCAAAGACATTATTCCTTTTTGTCACCATACTTTTGCTCTTTAGCATTTATTTTTGACGGTTGTGTAGAATCTCTGTCTCTTTGCTTACATCATCCACCTGTTTTTGCATGTTGTCTACTGTCTCCATCAGAGCCCTGAGCATATTATTCAGAGTTGTGTTAAATTCCTGGTCCGATAATCTCAACATCTCTGCCACATCTGAGTCTGGTTTTGGTGCTTACTTTGTCCCTTCCAATATGGCTGTACTTTTTAATATGATTTTTTAAAAAATCTGGACTCAGTGTGCTAAGCAGATAGAACTTTACTAAATCAGCCTCCAGTTGTATAGTGATAAGGTGTGAGGGGAGGAAGAATATTTTATACACTTATGAATAGGCTCCAGGCTTTAGTGAGGTTGTATGCCTTAGAGGACAAATTCACAAATACACCTCAGGGCTCTTCTACCCCTTAAGTGAGACAGGATGGGTTGAGGGAGCTGGATAGATGGCTTAATGCCCAGCATACTTGTCAGCTTTTAGTTTAGCTCAAATTCAATTCTACATCGAAGCTCAAAGAAGAAACCATGGAAGGGATAGGCAACTGTGCATTCATGTGTCATATCCATAGGCTTTTAGGTACCATTTTGCACTATTTTAGTCTACATTGTTCTTGGATTTTTAGATTATATATGTTCTGATCAGAGGTTGATTTTCAGTGGTTCAATATATGGAGTTCAGGATTAACAATGATATTAGCGATTACAAATAATGATTAGTAATATCCTGTATATTAAAATATTACTCCATGTTATGGTTTGCATCTAGATGTCTCCCCAAAGCCTCATGCAGTCATGGGGTGGACTTCTATAATTTTTAATTCATCCATAATCCAATGCTGGGGTTATGGGTGTGAGTGCTACACCCACCCTGGGGTGGAGAGCCCACACAGCATATAAGGGAGAGAAAGAAGCTTGCTCACTGCTGCTCCTCCTCTTTTGCTCTTGTTGCTTTTGCTGTTTTCTTTCACCATGCACTGTTGCGCTCTGCCATGCACCACTCTGCCTTGAAGCCAGCCCAGTATGTACTGAAACCTCCACAGAATATGAGCTAAATACACCTTTCCTTCCTTAATTTTGGGCATTGGGTATTTTGTCTCAGCAATGAGAGAAAAGTAACCAACACAGAATTTGGTACTAGAGAAGTGGGATTGTAGCTGTGACTGTACCTGAGCATGTGGTTTAAGAGCCTTTGGAAATGGCTGTGGGAAGAGTCTGTAAAGGTCTTTCAGATTTTGCCTGAAAGACATCCAAAACTGAAGAGCAGAGAAAAAACGACTGAAAAAAAAGATAAGAATTGAAGGCTACACAACAACTATAAAATTTTATTATTAAGTATAAAGTGTACTATTCAGTATAAATTATATGTAGGTTTTTTACAGCAAAGAATGAGTTTGGCTGTTCTGTGTGGGAGATTCTGGTCAGAGCTCAGAGGACCAGAAGGCTGATAGAAATCCTGCTGTGAAAGACAAGGTGTGGGAGGTTTCTGCTCAGAAGAAGGACTGCATTTGTTGCTGGACTCCAGACAATGGATGTTATAGCTTGACCTGAAGTTTGTCTGCATTTTCCTTATGTCCAGAGACTTTGCTTAAGACTGAGATTAAGACAGTGGACCAATTAATCTGACAAAAGAAATTTCAAAGTAGTTGAACTTTGGGACAGTGGTGTGGGTATTGTTGGGGGTTTTTAGCCAGATTTATGTGGCAAATCAAGAGCAGACAGCCCGGCAGGATCTAAACATGTTGTGAGGTTGGCCAGAAAGGAAGCTCCAGTAAAGCTGTGGACTGTAAGACAGAGCTGAGGAGATCTCCATTGCTGAGAAGGAACGGGGCAATAGAAAAGATGACCTGAGGGTCTCACTAGGAACAGCAAGTCTCTACCCTTTGCAGCCTCAACTCTGCAAAGATGAAAGACTCAGCTTTGAGGAAAAAGCCAGAGAGCACCATGTTCCAGAACAGCAGGGGCATAGAGAATTTGTTTCTCAGAATTAGATTCAGAGAGCTCAGCAATGCAAGCACTCATCCCTACAGCCAAGAGAGAAGAAAGCCTGGCTACTGCTACAGTGGGCAGTGGACCTTGGCATCATTCATGGGGTGCTAGTTTTAGGTGCTTGCAGAATGCAAGAGTTCTGAGGTTAAGAAGGATTTCACCTAGATTTCAGAAGGCTAGAGAGGCCAATGTACCCCACAAAAGGCAGTGTGTGAAGCTGTGAGTGAGAAAGCTAAAGTGCAGTGGAGACCTCAGAAGGTTTGGTAAAGCCAGGAATGTGGATTGTCTGAGGAAAACCACAAGGATGGAGCAAAGCAAAGTGCGCCTAAGAGAGAAGCCCTAGGAGCTACAACCACCAGATGTGCCATAGAGGTGGAGTCACACAAGCCCTTTGGAACTCACAATTTCACAGATTGCTTCAGATGTTCCACATGAAAATGAAGGACTTAATGTTTGCCCTGCTGGATGTTGGACTTGCTTTTTTCCAATGCTTTGTACCACACTGTTTATACCTTTTGGAATGGTAATGTTTATCTTGTGTCATTACAGGGTGAAAGTGTTCAACTTTTCATTTGTGCAGGGGCTCAGAGAAGATTTTGCCTCATATATTGGAGAAGACTTGAGACTTGGACTTTTCAACAATGCTGAAACTGTTAGGACTTTGGCAACTCTTACAGAAGGACTAAAATGCCTCTTGCATAATGGGTTTTACATGAGTCTTTGGGGGGATAGGGGCAGAATCTTGTGGTTTGTGTCTAGATATCCCCCCAAAGCCTCATGTACTCATTGGGCAGGCTTCTAGAGTTTTTGATTGATCCACAATCCAATGCTGGGATAATGGGTGTGAGTGCTACACCCACCCTGGGGTGGAGAACCTGTACACAATATAAGTGAAGAAAAGAAGATTGCTCTCTGCAGCTCCTCCCTTTTTGCTCTTGTTACTTTTCCTGTGTTCTAGTACCATGAACTATTGCCCCTTCGATGTGTCATGCTGCCTTGGAGCCAGCCAAGTATGGACTGAAACCTCCACAAACTGTGAACTAAATAAACCTTTCCTTCCTTAATTTTGAGTGTTTTGCTCCAACAATGAGAGAAAAGTAACAAAGACACTCCAATTTTATGACTTGAAAAAGAGGAACAACTTGAAGAAATTATTGCAAACTAATAAAGCAGCATTAAAGTTCTGAGTCTGAAGTATTTTTGAATCTTGGAGTCAGATTTTGCTTAGAAATTGAAGAAGTTAGATTGATTGGAGAAGAGTGCTTCTGTCTGATGAACAAAATAGAAGTGGTACAGGAATAAAAACAAAAGAAAACAAGTGAAGCTGATTGAATTGGTGGAGGAGAGATATTCCTGAGGTAAAGGTTGAGATCCTAGAGGACAGATTAGAAATAAGGAAGAGGAAAACGAGATCTTAAAGGTCAGGCTGAGCTGATAAGCACTGTATCTAACTGCTCTTTAAAAGGCCATTAAAAGTAAGCATTTTAAATGTAATTGAGAAGTAGTGACTGAAGCCCAAAGACATTTAATGGGAAAAAGATCCCAGAGCAGGTTGAAATTATTCATCAAACGGGAACATTGAGCAACACCTCTGAAAGTTATGGTTTGAGCATTTGTAATAAAACAATGGGGCACCTAACTAATAAAGATTTCTACAAGGGGCTGGGGATTTAGCTCAGCTGCACAGCGCCTGCCTGGCAAGAGCAAGGTTGTGAGTTCAATTCCTGGTACCAGAAAACAACAACAACAACAACAAAAAAAAAAGATTTCTATAAACACACCAAGAGCTTAAAACTTACATATATTTGACAGCAAAAGGCCTAGAAGGTCAAAACAAAGTCACAGAAATCCTGACATTACTTGTCCTTTGGTGGTCCATGCCTGTGCAAAGTTAAGATACGGTAGGGATCTCAGTGAGAGGTGGTCTCCCCAGCGCAGATGATAGGCGAATTGAAAATACCTCCTAGCTTGAATTCAGAAAAGTTAGGGTCAACTCTGTTAGGTGTTCTTGACTCCGAATGCTGATAAATTCTGAAGCTCCGAAGAAACCACACACATTCCAGTGAGAGACCTTAGGGACAGCGCCTGAAATTATTCTAGCTCTTCCCAGCCAGTGAGATTTTCTCTTCGGTGTGTGAGATTCAGGGATGTAGAACTGATGCTCTGACCCCCACCTCCATGCTCCTCCATCCGACTCACTCTTCCCGAACACCTGACTCTGCTGCTGCCTAAATTGTACCTTTTTAATAAAGCACGACCTGGTTACTTGTTTAAAACTCATCTATGACCTCGTGCTCCAAACTCACTAACCCCTTTACTCTTTGGTGTGTGTGTGTCTGTGTGCACATGTGTGTGCTTGTGTGTGTAATACAACTTTCTAAAACTTAACATCAGTTACGTTATTTAATGCATTCATGGTCATTTTATACCATTCTTTCTAAAAGAATTTATAAAAACTTGGACTTCGATGTGTCTCAATAAGCATTAAAGAAGTGTTTTTGTTTTTGTTTTTTTCCTTACTTAAAGAATGTACTTTTTAAGACTCAGAAATAAATGCTTGGGCTGTGGGAATTGGACAACTCCTGGGAAGGAATTCCTAGCTCCTACCAGGATTCTTTGTTAAGAATCCCTTCTACAAGGAATTGACAGATTAAGAGAACTGGGAAAATAGCTTTAGGATTTAAATCAAGGCTTTATTTAAGTTAGTTTAATGAGTATCATTTTTCATTCAATTCAGAAACTTCTGAGTGGAAAGAAATCTAAACTAAATACTGATGGTCTCAGGAGTATACACAATGGAATTTTTGTTTTTCTTGAATACTGGGTCCATGAAAGGCATATATAGCACAATTTCAGTAAACTGCCCATCATCACGGCCAGGAG
Source organism: Chinchilla lanigera (assembly GCF_000276665.1). NCBI lineage: Eukaryota > Metazoa > Chordata > Mammalia > Rodentia > Chinchillidae > Chinchilla > Chinchilla lanigera. The sequence goes on from NW_004955417.1 coordinate 20,268,843, forward strand.
AACACATAGTCTTTGCCATGGGCCCACTGTTATCTCAAGTGAAGTGGGTAGGGTAGGAAAGCACAAGGAAGCTTCCCCACCCTTGGTATTTTCTTCCTGTAATGGGAACCCAGGCATCTCTGTACCCTTAAATGTTCTTCCACAGGATGTGTAGCAAAGGTACTTTTGGATAAACTTGAGAACAATAACTAGACATTTTTAGCACAGTTCCTTCTCTTTTGCAAACTAGGTAGCAGGTGGAGAGTATAATCCCTCTTTGTTCTCAGCAAGGGAGGACTTCTCAGGTACACCATGAATATTATTGGTTGGGTAATTTCCTCTCTTTGGAGATTTACTTGGAAAATTTATCTTTGCCTTAAATGAAGCTACACCCTCCACATTAGCGCTCACTAACAACAAAACTGATGTGCTAGTTTAGCCCGTGCCTTTGTGCATTTCCTTTCTGTTGTTCAGCAGTGGGTGGTGAAGAGGGCTGCTGTTTATCCCCATCCTGTTAATGACCCACACAATATTTTATTGCAGATCACCTACTTGGGTGAGAATTCCTCACTTTGAGATGTATGGTGATGCAGAAAAGATTTCTTCTGCTGAGTTTTACTGTCCAATATCTTCCTCTAACATCTTGGATCTTTCTCTCCTCTGCTACAGTCATTTAAATTTGAGCACCTCAAGTGTAGTCAGTTTGCAAGGGTGAGGCCTGTCTACACTAGGGCTAATAAAAAAGACCTGAGATGGATTACTTTACTCTCACAAATGTCATTTGATAGTACTGAAGGTCTAAGTTAAAAAATAAAGCTACTTAGCAGTTGCATAACTAACTCCAATGCAAGGGAGAAGTGTTTTAAAATGTTTACATTCTAAAATAGAATGCATTTAAGTTTTTTTTTTTCCTGAAAGTCTTCAAATTTCTGAGAGAAAAGCCCCACTCTAACACATTGAAAGGAGCCTCAGTCTCTGAGTATATTCATGCCAGGTTCCATATGTCTGTCTATTATTCTAGAATATCATCCTGAACTTGGCCTTTAGTTAATACAGTTTATGAGAGATTTTGACTTTCCTAATAAAAGTTATTTAAAAATATATTGGAAGCTGGTTATTGACATGGCTGGAGAACACTGGTAATAGTTTTGGTGTAGTGGAGGAGGATAATGTACCACAATAAGTGCGATCCATCCGAATGCCAAAAGTACCGCTGTAATCAAAAACTGACCAGCTTCTATGAGGAAGGCTAGTGTGAGCAGTACTCTGATGATCATTTCATATATGTTTTCTACCTCCATATCCTAGCAGTGAGACTGAATATTGGATATGCCTTTGCAGATCAATAGTACCAAATTTCCAAAATGCTTGCAGAAAACATTCAACCCACTAGTAGTGCATCAGTGTTTCAGCACAGTAGTTCAACTTTCTTGCTTCCAATGGATATTTCTTTTATTAAAAAAGATTTTTAGGTTTAATCTTTTTGGGGGTAGGGGGTTTTATTCTGGCTTTAGTTTTATTTATTTCATACCTATTGTGGTTAAACAAATTTTCATGTTTTAACAATTTGCTTCATATTCTATTTTAGACTTCCATTCAAATATCTTTTCTCACTTTATGTCGTTCCTTTTCACTCTTTAAAAGCTTTCACTTAATGGACTAAAGTGTAACAATATACTCATTTAAAATCATTGTTTTTATAATGTGGGCCATAACAGCAAAAGGTAATTATCTTACATTCTAAAATATCTACCCCTGGGCCAGGGATATAACTCAGTGGCACAGCACCTGCCTGGCAAGCACGAGGTCCTGAATTTGATACCTGGTACCTTCCTACAAAAAATTAAAATATCTAGCTTAAATGGATATTTAGAGAGAAGTACCCATGTAGATATAAATATAACAAGAAAGTATTGCATGATATGGTGAAACAATTTTTTTCTAGAAACATATCCAATTTACCTGCACCCATTTGCTAAAAGAAACAACAAAACAACAACAACCACAAAAACAATTCTTCTCTGAGTTCTGCTGGGTCAGCTTGGGAAGCTTGAATTAATAACCTGGTTCCATTGGTATATCTGTTTATCTTTGAACACATACACTGTCTTAATTTTGTTAAACTTTATAATAAGCTTTTAAATCTGACTGGATAACTATTATAAAACTTGAAGGCCACTTTAATTTTCACTGTGTATTTCTAAGATATGAAATTAAAACAGGACATTTTCATATAAGCATACATAGTGAAATGATTAGTAGAGGCAAGATACTCAACCTAGTCATTATCTCACATATTTATCTCTGTTGGGTGTTGGGGAAAAGTTCATCCAAGAGCTGCTTTCTTAGAAAGTTTCCACTATACAATACAATATTATTGACTCATCATGTTGTACCTTACATTTCTAAACTTGTTCATCTTATACAACTGCACCTCTTTATTCCTTGGCATATTTCTCTCTAGCTTTTTCTCTCTAGCTTTCCCATATCCGCTCTGTGCCTGTAGTAACCATTATTCCAGTGTCAAGAATATTTTCATTAAAAACCCTTTCAAACAGGTAATTTTTAAATATTTAGAAAGGTACTGAATCTAAACTGATATTCCATGTAACAAAAGCCTAGAAATAAGATGGCGTGGTAGCTACCTTACACTCAGACAAAATGGACTCCAAGACTGAGCAGAAGAAACGAGAAATCTTACTACACATTGGTAAATGGAACAATTCAATAGGAATAAGTAACACTTTTAAATATATAAGTGCTGAAAGCCAGCCCAGTCAACTGTATAAAACAAATACTACTGCACACAAGAGATAAGCATCAACACAGCCATATTAGAGGATCTCTGAATCACAAATATACAAGTCAACTAGAATACTCAAACAGAAATATCAGAATGAAACAAATGGATTTAATTTTCAAATGAATGGATTTAATGGATATCTGCAGAGTTTCCACCCAACCACAGAATACAAGTTCTTCTCAGCAACACATGGAGCTTTTTGCAATATAGAACACATTTCATGCCATAAGAATGTATTAGTAAATACAAAACATGTAAGAAAAGGACCCTTATTTGTATATGACATCCTTTACATGGAGTATCTAAAAAACTCCACCAGAAGATTCTTAGAACTAACAAATTCAGCAAAATGGCAGGATACAAAACAAACATAAAACATTAGCATTCTTAGACAACAAGAATAAACCCACTGAGGAAGAAATCAGGGAAGCATAGTCATTCATAGTAACTTCGAAAAATTTCCTATGTTAGAAGTAACCTAAGCTTTAGAAAACTCTCCATAATTAAGACTGTACTGCAGTTCAAAAATTTAAAAATGATATTAGGAATTAGAAATATATGTACATGTTCATGTACAGACAGAACTAATATCGGAATGGTTAAATTACCAAAAATAGTGTATAGATTTAGTGCAATCCTCTTTAAAATACTTTCAGTCTTTTTAACGGAACTGGAAAAATTACCATAAAATTTATGTGGAACCATAAGTGAACCAGAATAACCAAAACGATCCTGAGAAACAAGGCAGGCACGACACATTACCATACCAGACTTCAAATTATTCTACAAGGTAGTAACAGTGGTATGCTACTGGCCCCAAAGCAGACATATTGAGAAATGGAAAAGCATAGAGGATAGGCAAGTTACCCTGAGCACCTTCAGCTATCTGAATTTTGACAAAAGGGCCAATACTATATGCTGGAAAAAAGATAGCTTGTTTAACAAATGGCACTGAGAAAACTGGTTGTGTACATACCGAAGAATGAATCTACACCCATGTCTATCACTCTGTACTCAAATCAAATCAAAATGGATCACAGACCTCTGTATTAAAGCAAAAAAAACTGAATTTGATGGAAGAAAATACTGGTAAACCTCCTGAAGACACAGGCATATTCAAAGACTTTTGAACCAAAACCCAATCACGTAAGAAAAGAATTAACAAATGGAATTATATCGAATTAAAAACTTCTGTGCAACAAAAGAAATAACCAACAAAGTGCAGAGATAACCTACAGAATGGGAAAAAATATTACCAGCTACTCCTTGGACAGAAAACTAATGTCTAGAACTTATAAAGAGTTCAATGCACAGGTAATTTAAGTGAAATGAATAGATAAAAATGACCAATAAACACATTTAAAAATACTCAGCATCTTTGACCATTAGAGGAATGCAAATCAAAAGCAAATTGAGTTGCAGTTTCACTCTAATAATAATGACCATCCCCAAGAATTAAAAAAATAACAAATGCTGGCAGAAATGCAGAGAAAATAGAACCACTTCTACATTGTTGGTGGAAATGTAAACCAATGCAAGCACTTCTGATATCAGTTTGGAGATTGCTCAAACAATAAAGAATAGAAATTTCATGTTACCTCGCTACACCTTTCCTGGACAATGGCTTGAAAGACTTAAAGTCATCATGCCACACTGACACATGCATACCACCTGTACAGTAGCATGACTTACAATAGCTGAATCATCAAAATCACCTATAGGACCTGCAATAAATGAATGGAGGGCTGGGGATTTAGCTCAGCAGCACAGTGCCTGCCTGACAAGCGTAAGGTCATGAGGTTGATTCCTGGTACTGGAAGAAAAACAAAAAACAAAACAAAACAAAACAAAAAATAAATGAATGGATAAAGCAAATATGGTACATATTCTAATATACTAGATAGATGACAGAGAGATACTACTCAGCCATAAAGCAGGATAAATTTGAGTCACTTGTAGGAAAATGGGTGGATTGTGAGACCACAAAATTAATTTAAAAAGTGAGCTTCAAAAGGCTAAATATTACCTTGTTTCTCTAATATATGAATATATAAATAATATAGAAAAGAAAAATAAATGAGTCAGGTCAAAACACACAGAATGAGGCTCAGCAGAGATGGGAAGGGAATCTGGAGGAGGGAGAAGGGAGGACTGGGGACTAGGGAATTAGAAATGACCAATATTTGATGTGTGTATATATCGGCACCCCCAGCTGAATGTAATCACTGTGTCACAAGCATATACTAATAAAACATTTTAAAGTGATGTAGGAGAAATTTCCTTGGAGATGCAATAGAGATGATGTCCGTGCAGATATCATCATTAAGCAGAAACTAAATGCTGATAAATGTTAAACTGTTCGTCTCACACGAGAGGATTTGATGTGAGAAAATGAGCAATTGCAAAACTTTTGTGGAAAAAAAATGTTATATCCACAGGCTGCAGCAGCTGAAGGGCCAGTCCTGTGGGGCTCATAAGAAATACACTGAAGGGTGTAGTAGTCCGGTTTTCCTTTGCTGAAACACAGTGCCTGACACCCACCGAGTAAGGGAAGAAAGCTTTAATTTATTTCATATTTTCAGGGATATTCTGTACGTGTTTGGAAGGCACAGAGGCAGAAAAATCAGGCAGAAAAGGCATGGCTGACCGAAGCTGCCTAGTTCGTTGTGGCCAGGAAGCACAAGAGAAGCACAAGGCAGTGAGGCACAGGTGGAGAACCTGATAACATGCAGCCTTGCCCCACCAAGACATACCCAGGAGCATGCTTCATCAATGTGGGAGATGCTTTTTTTTTTTTTTGGTACTGGGAATCGAACTCAGAACCTTGCACTTGCCAGGAAGGTGCTTATGCCACTGAGCTATATCCCCAGTCCATGGGAGATGTTTCTTACCCCAGTCCAATTGATATAACAAGTTCGACAGTCACAATATATTTGGGTGAGGGGAATATCTTAATCACATACTAGTGATTAGTTTGACTTTTGTGTAGAGAACAATCAGAATCATGGCAGTGTAATCAGCAAGACCAGATAGGAAATGTTTTATTTATAGTAAATAAATATTAGCATAACTGTGGTGGATCATTTCTGTTCATTTCTGATAAATAGATAGAGAATTTTGGACTATTTGATAGTATATTTCACTGCACTTAATAATTTCTAAGTGAGAATAACAAGACAATGTTGACTAATGACTCCATGTCAGCTTGGAATGAACTGGGACATAGAACTTGGTTCTTAATTATATCCTGTTGAGAATTTTGACAATGATTTGGTTGAGAACATGGGAAGCATACTGAGGAAATCTGAAGACGAAGCTGGCACAAATAGACTGCGACACAAATGCCATCTATAAAATTGTTAGAATGAAAAATATAGTCTCATTTCCACACAAACTGCACCTTGATTCAGAACAAGAAATCTAGCACATAGGAAAAATATTCTGGCCAAAGCCCGAGCACCAATCACACAATCCCCCAAATCCCATGAGAAATTTAAGTAACAACATAGGCAACAGACTGTACCTGTAATAGAAGAAAAATATAAGAAAGCGTATCATCACTGACCAGAAATTTCTGCCAGAAATGGACAGAGTTTTAAATGAGTTAAAGAAGAAATACCAAGGGAAATAGTTCAAATCAAAGTAGTAGGAATAATTTAAGGTATGTCTGAGACCAGACTGAATAGAAAGGTGACTAACTTATGGGACTCACTAGAGCTAGAATGCAGAAAGCTAGAGTATGAACTGGCTGACCATCAGTGAGAGCAGTGCAGATTAAGGAACATGCTTCAGGGTGCTGGTCATATCTGCAGAGCCCTGGCTCTCCACTCCCTCAGCTGAATTCAATAAATTGAATAAGCCCTGATCAGCAAGCATCAAACATTTAAAAATATGTGAAAACTGAGTAAAAGCTAAACCTATCAAAGAATGCTGACAAATTAGAAAACAATGATAAATATTTAACCTCAAATGAATCTCATCAGCAGAACACTATTAAACAGCCTTTGAAGCAATATAATTTTATCTTAAGCATAATTTGAGAAAAAATCATTTCCAAGAAAGAGAATGAGCTGAGCATGGTGGTGAATCTACAATCTCAGCTATTTGGGAAGCTGAAGTAGGAGAATGGCCAATTCCAGGCTAGCCCATGCTGCTTAGTGAGACCCTGTCTAAAAAATACCTGCATACAGAGATATATACATTCATACATACATGCATACATACACATGCATACATATGTACATATGTGCATACACGGGCTAGGGAAGTAACTCAGTGGCAGAGCACTTGTCTAGCACCTACAGATCTCTGTGTTCAATCCTCAGTAGGATAAACAAATAATAAAAGCAGAAACAATTAGAAATCTCCAAACGAAGATATTTCATTAACAAAATTATTGAAAATGAATGAAATGGGACAGAAAAAATGCAAAAAGTAGAAAAATACAAAGGGAAAGTATAAGAAAAACATATTTACACATATTTCTAGAAATTGTAAACTTTACTTGACAAAAGAATAAGATAATTTACAGAATGGAACTTACAGAGTAATAAAAATAATTAAAATTGAAGAAAGAAACTGTATGGGTGATATCAGAAGAAGAAATTATCTTGTAAATGTACTCAGGAAAAGGTAGAGTACATTGCAATAAGACACAAGGCAAAGTATGACAGGTAATTAAAAAAAACTGAACAAGGGTTTATTCTTTGTTCATGGTCCTTGTCCACCTTGGGTTAGAAGAGAGTTCCTATCAATTTTATGCTCAGATAGGAACCCAGGAGAGTGAATCATGCCCTGACTTTCACAGAAGCAAAAGTAACAAAATGCATGTGTTACTTTAGAAAAAAATTTTTTCTTTCATATTTAGAAGGAGCATGCAGTGCTTCTGCTAATTTCATTAACCAAAGAAATTTGTAAGGTCGAGGCCTCGCTTCAATATTGAAAACAAATCGAGAGAACAGAAGAGAATATGCAAGAAGAGGGAGGATCATATTGCAAAGACAAGGAACTGAACTACACTCACTTGGTAGTTGAGAAGCAGAAAGATGCAAAGCGAAATAAAACCTACATATACATACGTAAGCATCAATGTAAAATTATCTACACAGTATAATTATATTTTAATGAAAACATATTAATACCCCTAAAATAGACTTAAATGTGTAGAATGCATGTCATAATTCATCACCTAAAATTGTTAATGTAAATTATCATCACTAACAAATATCGTGTTAGGCAGATATATATCTACTCAGAAATTTCTCTATGATTAGAAAATTGCACTGTATTCATATATCTTAATTAAATAATATTTTGAAGAAAGTAAATGTACCTTAATAATTTTATGATTAACAGAGTATTCATTCAGCCATATATTGGGAATTGTCAAGCTTATAAAAGTATACTTAAGCACTTAAATTCTCGAAAACTACTAGAATTTATCATACTTAGACACAAAGTAGATCACTAAAACCAATAACAGAGGAATATGGAGACATATAGCCTAAAAATAATTGCAAGGAACATTAATTCTATCCAATAGGGTAAAGAATCTTTTAAATTACTATTTCATAACAGAAAGTAAATGTTACATTAAATGACTAATTAAAGATAATATTTCCATTAACAAAATCAAGCCATGGAGAAAGGATGGAAGGGAGAAAGTGAGCATCAACAGATATAGGAAAAATTTTAAAGGCATTTTACTTCTTTTTATTTAATATAAAATAAATAAATATTGCTCAGTTGTCACCATGTCCTAAAATTAATATTTTATATAAATACATTTTTTTCAGGTTGCCACATATTTTCACAAAAAACTGTATGAAAGCTGATCAAATATTACATAATAAATCTCTCTCTATATATATTTCCCCAAGTGAATGAAATTATGTATCACAAATATATACTAATAAAACAAATATAAGAATAAATGGAAGATAATCCATGAAGCTGAAAATAATATCAGGAAACATCAATTTAAAAAATCATGTCTGGTAAGAATGCATTTTAACAATTTAAAGATGTTAGATGTACACACATTTTACTTTTCTCTCAAATGGCTGGAAATTAATCAGTGTAGTAGTTTCTCCAGCTTGCTTCTTACATTTCCAATGAACTCTTTTAGAATGTGGCTGTTATCCACACAGGCGGGTGTTTACCTAAACTCATGGGTTTATTTTTTGGTGGTGGGGGAGGCAAGGTTCACTGTGTACTTCAGACTGGCCTTGCACTTAGTATGTAGCCTAACCTAACCTCAAACTCATGGTGCTCTCCTTCCTCAGACTCCCAAATGCTGGGATTACAGATATGTGTCACAACAGCTGGCAAGCCCACGTCTTTATAACCAACTTCAAGCATGTGAAGAAGAAACCAATTTGGAAGGAAGAAACTAAAAGAAGGAAAATGTTGGGAACATCTCTGTCTTTCTAGAAAACTCCTGACTTTTTCACAGTCTGCTTTTTACATTAGTCATTTACCTATATAAAGCTGCACAGGAGGGAGCACGGTCTTTCTTCTGTGCTTCCATAAAGAAATCACAGGAAGAGTATGTGAGAAGAACAGTTTTCTCACCAGGAGAAAACAAGATATGGTAGACCTGACACCTATATTAACATAGCATGATGACCAGTTCATTTTTGTCAATCTTCATGGGTTGGGACTGTGTTTATAAGAATTTTAGAGGAAGTATCAGAATAAAATGAGAGAGAAATTAGAGCGACAACCTCTTTCATAAGTAGCATTGAAAAAATGAAATAACTTAGAATCAATCTAAGAAAGGAAGTAAAAGATCTGTACACTGAAAACTACAGGGCTCTGAAAAAGGACATCAAATAGAATATCAGATAATGGAAAGATATCCCTTGCTGTTGGCTAGGAACATAGTGAAAATGGCCATACTTACAAAATTGTTATACAGGTTTAATGAAATACCATTTAGGAAATATTCCTAAAATGCACTTGGAACCAGAGGAGACTTAGAATGGCAAAAACCATTCTGGCAACAAAGTCAAGGAAGAGGGCATCACAATCCTTGACTCAAAATTATACTACAGAGCTACTGGGGTAAAAACAGCATGGCACTGGCAGGAAAAAAAAGATCTGAGGATCAGTGGTACAGATTAGAAGATGCAGAAACAACCCCAAACCCACTCAGCCACCTTATCTTTGACAAAGTGGCCAAATACCTTCACTGGAAGAAAGATAACCTCTTTAATAAGTGGTGCTGGAAAAACTGGGTTTCAACATGCTGAAGACTAATACTAGACCCATGTCTACTACCATGCAGTAAACTAAAATAAACATTGGTCAAAGATCTAAATATTAAAGCAAAAACATTAAATCATCTGGAAGAGAGAATAGGTACAACTCTGGAAAATATGGTTGTAGGCAAAGATCATGAATAAAACCTTGACTGCACAGGAATACTATAAAGTCAACAACTGGGATCTAATCTTATAAGAAGCTTTTGCACAGCAAAAGAAATCACCAACAGAGTGAAGAGACAACACACAATGTGGGAAATAATTTTAGCCAGTTGTACCTCAGAGAAAGGACTAATATCTAGAACATACAAGGAATTGAAAAAAATCAGACCACCTCATATTTAAAGATCAAAACCAAAAGTGAGCATCTGAGATGAATACACACTTGGCAGATGAGTAACTAGAAATGGCAAATAAATGGATTTGAAAATGTTCAGCATTACTGTCATTCGAGAGATGCAAATTAAAACAATGCTGAAATTGCATCCCACTCCAGGAAGAATGTCTATTATCAAAAAATCAGCCACTAACAAGCGCTGGCTGGATTGTGGGGGGAAAAAATCTTCCTCCACTGTTTCTGGGAATGTAGAGTGGTGCAACCACTGTCGAAGTAAGTGTGGTAATTCCTCAAAAAACTAGAGCTAGAGGTCCCATTTGACCCAGCTAGTCTCCTTCTGGGCATCTTCCCAAGAGAATTAAAAGCATCATAATAGCACAGTGATACTTGCACAGTCATGTTACAGCAGCCGTTTGTAACATCTAAATCTTGGAAAGCACCCAAATGCCCATCAACTGATGAATGGATAAAGATGATTTTTAAAAAACATAGAATGGAGTATTATGCACCCATACAGAAAGACAAATTTGAGACTTTTATACCTCAAATGGATAGACCCTGAGACTATACTCTTTTTTTTTTAAATTGCATGGTTTTTCTTTTATTTTTTTATTTTAAAGAAAGTAGTGGAGTGTAGATTGGTGAAACCACTGTGGAAATCAATTTGGAGATTCCTCACAAAACTAGGATTAGAAGTCCCATTTAACCTAGCTATTCCCCTTCTGGGTATTTTCCCCAAAGAATTAAAGACATCATACCACAGTGATGTATGTGGACCCATGTTTACAGCAGCACAATTTGTTACAGCTAAATCTTGGAAGCAACCCAGATGCCCATCCACTGAGGAATGGATAAAAAAGTTGTGGTATTTTTATACAATGGAGTATTACTCAGCTATTAAAAAAGATAAACTCAAGGTTTTTGTAGGTAAATGGATACAACTAGAGACCATACTTATAAGTGAAATAAATCAGACCCACATGTGTAAATATGAAATTGTCTCTTTGTTGTTTGAACCTGGAAGACTAGGTAAAACTGCAAACTTACAATAGATGATAGGAAAGGGAAGGAAATTGCTTAAAGGAAGGAACAACTGGGATGAGGGAAAGAAGAAAAAAGAGAGAAGGAAGGCGAGACCATACTCTTAACTGAAACAAATTAAACACACATTGTTTCTCTCGTGTGAGAAACTGGAAGCATAAATAAGAACCAAAATGTATAATAAATATTGTGAAGTAGGTAGAAATTGTTCAAAAGGAAAGGGGGACTAGGAAGGGGATGGGGGGAGTGAGGGAGGGGGAAAGAAAAAAGCAAGAAAAGAAGAATAAAATGGAAACCGCTTAGTAAATATGGAGGGAAAGAGGACTGGAGGGAGGGGGGAATGGGGAAAAAAGAGGAATCAAAATATAACATATACAGGTACAAATTGCCTATGATGAATGTGATCATTATGTGTATGTAAATGGTACCAATGAACTTAATAATAAAAAATATATACTCAAGAGAATGTAAAAACTTATGTATTAGTCTATAAAAAAATAATATTCCTTGTATTCTATCAGACCTAAGAATACTACTGATATACAAATAGGTAGGGTCATATATTGAATGAGCTAATACCTAAAATTCATTTCTCTTTTGAGATTAGTATATTAATAAAATAGGAAATGAGTATTAGGGACACGTTAATAGAAAACTTACTGATTACTAACTTTGAAGCATTTCTCTGTATTATTTTATGATATTTTTCCTTGTTTTTAGGAAAGATAAATACATGTTGTTTCTTATGTTACTGACACCCTTTTGTACATTAATAAATAAATGTGTCGGAGACAAACACGCCATGTAAAGTGGGCATGAAGATGTAGTAGGAAGATAAAAGATCAGTAACTAAACTTACAGAAGAAAACTCTGAAGTAATTTCTGCTAATGAAGTTTAAATTACACAAGGTAAACACTGATAATTACTAAAATATCACAGTGCACAGTTTATAATAAATTGTTTTTTCAGGTCTTTATTTCTTGGGCTTATTTTATGTCTTATCTACTGTATTTAAGAATATTCCAAGTTAATTTACCAATTCACAAATTATCTATCCAGACTTCTATCCAAGTTTAGACAACTCTCTGATTTTCATTATGAACCCTGAAATAAAAGTTATAATGTTTGGGACTCCTTACCCTTTTATTCACCAGCACCATTCTTTTTCTGAGTTTGGTTTCTTTGAAGGAGAGCAGAAATTTCCTCACACTCTGGACAAGGATAATGTCTATGGGTGGACTTATCCAAGCGGCAACATTTAAACTCAGAGTGTGAGCTTAAATGGAACTGTTCTCAGAGAATAAGTCTAGTTTTTATTGATAAACTAAACATTTAGAGAAAAAAAAGAAACCTCACATCCAATATAAGAGATAAATGTGCGTTATCTTTGACACTTTTTGAAATATTGTCATTTTTCTTATTTGAAGCTATTCTGTAGATGACTCCATGTTTAGTGTGTTTACATGAACAAAGATCTGTATGATACAGATTTGGCAGAAAAGAGCTAGCTGGTATTAGTTTTTAATTTTTTGTTATTATTAATAAGTTCATTGGTACCATTTAGCTATACATAATGATCATATTCATCCCAGGGAATTTGTACCTGTACATGCTCTATCTTGAACCTGATTTTTTTTGGGGGGGGGTACCAGGAATCGAACTCACAACCTTGCACTTGCCAGGCAAGTGCTGTGCCACTGAGCTATATCCCCGGCCCTCCATGCTCTATCATGACTCCTCTTTTTACCCCACTGGCATTGTTGAAAAGGTAATAAATACCAGACATTGCCGATGGTGCTGTACCTGCAGTATCTCTGGTGCATTCTTTGCATTTAATACGCACTTTCAGTTCACTTAAATATTTTACTTTTTTATGACCTTTTACCAATTTTCTCCTTTTATTTCCTATTGTCTTTTGTTTGCTAAAACTTACTGTTGAAAACAGTGTTTTTCATTTTAAATTTCAGACTGCATTTGTATTAATCAGTTTCCCGTTACTAAAACAAAGTGTCATACAAAATAAATGCCATTTTCTTTTTTAAAAAAAAAAGGTCTCATACTCTCCATTTCGGAGGTTCAAGGGCTTGATGCTGCTCTCAGCTCTGGTGAGGACCTAGCATCATAGTGAGAGAAGCATAACAAGACAGAAAGCGTACACTGACAGGCAGGAAGTCAGAACAGGGAGGGTCAATAGGTCCATAGTGACCTCACCATGAAGCGTCACCTTTGAAAGATTCACCAACCTCACTACACTGAAAACTATGGTCTCAACACTTGAGTCCTCAAATCATGCCCAATCTTAGCACCTTTCATGCTGAAGCTAACAGTTGCTTCTTCTTGAAAGAGTTAATAAGTGGCAGCTCTTGGAATTTTCCTAAATAGGCACTGAATGGCATCTGGATACCATTCTGTTTTTATTATTTTTCTGTGTTGTTACCTAAAGAACAAATACTCTCTGGAACATCATCAAAGTGTAGTTCAGACCCTGTGTAAGGCTAAGTACTAAACTGAGTTCCTGAAGAAACACATTTTTACAAAGCCCACCATGAAAGCCGCAGACTGTATTCCTCTAGATGTTTATACCAGAGAGAAGTAATCCTTTTTGGTCACTTGTACCCATGTGATTTCAGGTGTTTCCACTAGTCACAAGCAAATCTATATCTCAGTTACATATACAGGGTCCCTTCTCCAGACAGAATGCATTTTATAACTTAAACTACTCTGCCTTAATGAATAGATATGATAGCTTACTCTAAAAATCAGTTCTTATTTCATATAGTCAATTTGCAACTGGCTAAGTCAAAGAAAGTCAGTAGGGCTCTCATAAACCTGAAATACATTTTTTACTAGAAAGAAAAATGTCAATTCCACGTATGAGAAGGCCTCGCTTGGTCTCCTGAGTTTGGTAATATAATTTTTTATATTTCTCTCTAAATTACTTTCCAAGATAATTTTAATAATTTTAATATATCATGACATATTTTAATAACATTTATATGTTGATGATGCTCAGAATTATAAACCTAGCACCTCCCCTTCCCTAAACTGGAATGCAGGCATATCTAACATGCATTCACTTATTTTTCCATAATCATTATAAAGAATGCATCCAAAATAATGATTGATTTCTCTAACTATATTTAGAGACTGGCTCAAGAATTATCTTTTTTCCTCCTTTCCCCATTCTTCCATATTCAACCTATTTGTAAATTTGAATAACTTTGTGAACAAAACATATCACAGATCTTTCCTTTCACTTCTACCACATAATAGAATTTATTCATTCGCTTTAATCCAGGTTAAAAAGTAAAATTTTATTCCAGGTCCTTCTTCAAAGTTTACTCTCCTTTTTCTCATCTATGTATTCCTTATATTTTGTCCAGAATGATCCTTCCATAACTAGGTTCTAGATATACTTTGTTTAGACCATTGATGATTTCCTAATAACATTAGAATGAGATTCAAATTTCAGACAGATGTCTCCAAAATCCCACCATTAATTAAAGCCCTGTTGGCTGATGTCATTTTCTAAAGCACTCCAGCTACTAAATTCTTCTACTTCAGTTCTTCAGTTACTCAGTTTCATTCACTGTGGCCCTAAAAGGGGCTTCTCACCTCGTCTGGTTGATGATGTCCTGGTCATCAGATGTCTCACTACTCCTTGCCATTCAGGGATCCAAATGACTATCACCCCAGGGAGATTTTTTTGGAAATTCAATCAACATGACTCTTCATGCCATCTTTCAATTAATGTATATTATTTTCATTATGTAATACACCACTATGATTCAATCTTGACACCTTTCTATTTGTTTTCTTTTTCTTTTTACTGGTGGGTAAGCTTCATGAATATAGTTATTTTTTTTAACCTCAATTTCCACAGAACTCAGAGCTGTGCTTAGCATGCAATAAATCACTGAATAACTAAAATAGATAAAAGAGTAAATTACTTGGATATATGTTACCTATTTTTCTGAAGTCCAAACTCTTAACTAAGGATGTTGCTCACATTACGTAATCCTAACTTTTACCTTTATAGTAATAAAAGATTAAATAGGGTTTCCTAATTTTTGTGTTCTTGATAGATGCACATTTGCACTTTTTGATAGAACATTTTCAAATTTGTAGATATAAAGTCACTAAACTGATGCATGAAAGAGATAATGACAAATTTATTTATTCTTAATTTCTCCATAAGCAGAGCTAATTCTGCACTGAACAGCTGAGAGTGAGGATTAAATTCAGAATCTCAGTTTGGTTGCAGTTCTACCTACTAAACTTTACTTTTGCCCAATCGCTCCTGATGCAACCCACACCCACAGTTCACTTTTGTCCTTTAATTCCTGGGGCCACTAACAGCTGTCAAGATTCCTATCTACATTGCTATGCAAACATTTGCGTTTACAGAGCCAAGCATATTTTAGGACCCCAAACTTGGATCCCAGTTCTCTACGTGTGTTTCTGAGGTTAATCTCTAAAATTCTATTTCTCAGCTGTCTTTTAGTGACACTGCTCTCATTGATTCAAAATTGACACCAGTGTAATAAATGCTCAGTAGAGAAAACATAAAGTTTTGGTTTCTAGTTTATAATTAAAAAAAAAGAGAAGGCAATGACCCACTAAGAGCAAATGCAGCAAATCTAGTTGTAGCACTTCATCGGGGAACAAAAGCACACAGCTTTCAGGTAGTCTGTCTGCTCAGAGTACAGCTTCGGTCTTGCACCCCCAGGAGACACTCCACCCTCCTGTCCACGTCCCAGAAACTGGGCAGAATCAGCTGTTACAGCCTCTTAAGCTCTCCCTCCAGTGACAATCTCTACTCAGACTTCACCAGTGATGGTGCCATTTCAGTACCAACCCTCTTGCCTGCAGCTCAAGAACCAGTAGCACAAACACTGTCAGGGCAACAGTGAACAGCCAGTCTGCCCAAGCTCAACCTCCTGCTGTAACGTCCAGCAGGAAGGGGACTTTCACAGAAGACTTGCACAAACTGATGGACAACTGGGCCCGAGACGCCAAGAGTCTATCAGGCAGGAGAGGAAGAAAAGGACATGTGACAAGGGCCCTGGAATGGCGAGGAAGTTCTCTGCTCCTGGGAAGCTGTGCACCTCCATGACCTCGAACCTGGGTGGCTCTGCTCCCATCTCTGCAGCTTCAGCTACCTCTCTAGGTCACTTCCCCAAATCCATGTGCCCCCCACAGCAGTTCAGTTTTCCAGCTACCACATTTGGCCCTCAGTGGAGCGAGATGGGTGGCCCAACACTGCAGCCACTTGGTCAGTTCCAGCCTTCGGGAACTGCTTCCTTGCAGAATTTCAACATCAGCACTTTGCAGAAATCCACCAGCAACCCGCCGGTTTCCACCACTTAGACCTAGAGATGTTAACTCAGTAGATCTGGGAACCAGAGAAGGAATGCAGAGGGCTGGTGGGATGGAGAAGTTAACCTATCTACTAACTACTAGGGCTGCATTTAGCTGGTTATTTCTTGCCTGAAGGGAATGCTTTAATACAGCCTTGAACCCTCAGAATAGAGAATCTCCTTGCCCGTCCACTTACTGGAGTGGGACAAGGAGGGAGCAACTTTCCTGTGGAGAGGCAGCTTCAAACTATGCTTCCTGTTTATCTTTACCCACCGCTGAGGCCTAGGGATAAAAGAATATCTTGTCATCAGGAAGCTGTAGGCCAGCTCAGTGTAAAACCAAACTTCATCTCTTATATTTGCAAGGTGATGGAGTTCTTAAGGGTGGTACATGACTCAATTCCCTTACTCCCTCAAATCTTCAGATGATAAGATGAAAAAATGGGGTTCTCTCCTGCTGGGTCCTTCACCCTCACTTTTAACCCCGCTCCTTTAGAAACCCCGTGGAAAATACCAGGGGTCACGGTTGCAACCCTTTCTTATGTTAGGTCATTAGTGCTTTAAGCAGAAGATATTAGCAGCTTTGACTGCAGCATTAACAATTAGGGAAAAAAGTTACCATTCCTTGCAGACATATAAAGTTGCCATCAGTTTTGATGTGGAAACACTGTGACATATAATGTTGTTGGACAACAGCAATTTTAAGAGTAAAATATGAAAGGTTTAAAAAGTTCACACACAAAAAAGCTAGCTCTGTACTATGGAGACACTTTAACTTTTTCATTTGTACTTCCATTGTATTAGATAAATAAATGTGAATGTAGAATTGTGTAATACTGTACATGTATACTTCTGTTCTTCCAGTATTGTTTGCTAGATGTTTTAGTGTCTTGGACTTATATTGCTTCTGCCATTATCACTGTTTACCAAGGGTGGGGATAAAGCTCAGTGGTACAACCTCTGCCTGGCTGAGTTCGATTCCTGGTACCAAAAGAAAATAAATAAATAAATAAATAAAACATTGCTTACCAAACTCCAGATCAACAAATGCACTTGGAAAGAAGTCTTAGGTCCATGTGACTCCACAGTGGACATGCCAAAAGGAAATTGAAAGAGTATGTTTTTTTTTAAGTCATTCAACAATTTTGTCTAGAGCAGGTGTAAAATGAGTAAGGTGAGAAGTTGAGCCGGCATCCATGGTTGCAAGCAGAAAATTCTGTTTCAGGACTAGTGAGGTGGGAGTTATAATACAATTGGACAATTTAAAAGATTGAAGTGAGGCTGGGGATTTAGCTCAGTGGCACAGTGCCTGCCTGGCAAGTGCAAGGTCGTGAGTTCGATTCCCAGTACCAGAAGAAAACCAAACCCAAACAAACAAAAAAATAAAAGATAGAAGTGTGAGCTGAGTGAACAAAACTACACAATGGGTTTGTTTTGAAGATACTGTGATGCCTGGCCAATGATCGTCATAAGTCTTACTGGTTTGAGCTGGGCTTGAACAGATGAGACCAAGAAGAAATGAAACGCAAAGAGGAGAGGGTGGAGGCCAGCCTTGGAAGTTGGGCGGTGTGAGAGTGAAGAGTCACAGAGAGAGGAAGTTGCTCTGAGATCCTGTTTGGATTACTTTCCTCTTGTTGCACGTGCACCGTGCATTTCTCAGCTTGGGGTGCTACATTCTGCGCAAAGTGGACGCACTTCTGAACAGTAAGCACTATAGGAAAGGTTTCTTCCTACACATTGCCTCTGTGATATCCAAGTAGTTGCAGGTTCATAATCTACTGCGCCGCCTCCATTTCCAGGTTTATAAGTAATGTTCTCGTGTTTTCATATGCAACCTTCCCTTGAATAATAACTGCAACCAACCAGTATTATTTAGTGCTGCGCCTAGTGTCACAGGCAGTTCTATAACTTGCAGAGCTTTCCGGATATACTGTCCTAACTGGCTATGATGGGGAATCTCATTATTCTCAGAAGACAGAGAAAGAAACTACAACTCTTAAATTCTTGAAAACTTCTCTTGTCTCTTACTTGGGAAACATATATTTCCAGCCTTTTCCCACCTCAGAGGCACACTGCAAGCGTCATCATGATAGGAAGAGCCAGTGGCTACTTGAATCTTGTTCGTTCATGTACGGGCCATTTTGTCAATTAGGTTGGCCTTGGCCTCAGAGATGCAAATGATTGCTGGAGGTTTTCAGGAGGTGGAATGAAACGCACAGGGGTTGTAAGGCCCGCTTCCAAAGTACTGTCTGGTTTATTCTCTGCTCACCATTCTTCTGGCAAGGATAAGAGCACAGACAGAATCGATCGAGAAGGTGCCACGTAAATGAGAAAAGATCACCTGCGGAGAACGACACAAAACTTTCGACCAGCGGAATGAGGGAGCCCCATGCACCGGGTTTCTGTTTTGTTATTTTGGCTTAGTAATCTGGAGTTCTTCTCATTCATACTCAAAAATAAGAACTGGTTTTGCTTACTGTTGATTTTTCCCCTCCTGTGGATGAAACAACTGAAGCCTAGAGGAATGAACTAGCGCTACTGAGCTGTTTAAATTATTTTTGTGTTAATAGTACATTTTGAGTATCTTTTCCCACATTACAAGAACTTTCTGAATTATAAATGTTTTCTTTACATTATTTAACAGTGTACATTATTTTTAAAAAATAAACAAGTCAAACCTGGGGGTTATCCCAGCAGTCATTAATTGCACATTTTGCCCTAACTCTAGGTGTTGTACTTCTTGTAAGACTGTGCTCTGTGCTTTAGTTTCTCACCTTAGTAGACTTATTTAATGAAACTTTTGAGTAAACCAAACTTGCTTTTGTTGAAAAAAAAAAATAAAAAGAGAAAGAGCACTGAATAGATAAAATTAAGATCAAGTTTAAACCTTAATTACCCCCAAATCTAGTCTTCTCTTTTGGCATTTTCCCCAGTCTCTTGGACCATATCTTAAATTTTTGAAGGCTACATTTTATCTAACTCTGGTTAGTACTATTAAAGTGTAAATTATATCTCCTTTTTATATTTTCTATATTTTGTCAGCAATGGGAATATTATGCATTCTTTGAAATGCATAATATGCACTTTCTTTAAAAATGTGAAGCTACTTTTATTTCATCCACCACTTCATTCTTCTCATATAGAATTTAGTTGATTGATGATTGTCTTCTCTAGAGTTCTGCCTGTTTTGTTTTTGTGTATTGTGTTACTGTGTTTGTGTTTGTCTTTTCCTGGAGGTTTTATTCTGTCTGAGTGTTTCTTTTGCATAATGTGATAAATGTAGTAGTGTATAATGGCAAAACAGTGGAATAAATTTATTAAATAGAGAGCAAGTATCCAATAGTGTACTCAAAACTATATTTCCTACAATAACTATATTTTTGATGTGTATACTATCATTATTGGCTTTAGGTAAATAAAAAATGCTGCGACTTGAGATTCTTGGAAACTCAACCTCACTCAATTGCATACAATTTGATTTTTCATTTCACACTCATAGCTATTATGTTGTGCTGTGACACTATTTCAGAAAAAGAAATAAAACGATTACCAAGCTCCTTGGTTTCTATGAAGTAGATACATGGTAGTTTCCTTTCACTTTGGACTAGCAGAGCCAGAAGATTTCTTTCTTTTTTTTTTTTTTTTTTTTTTTGGTTTTTCTCGGGTCCTACAAATGGAACTCATGACCTTGCGCTTCCCAGGCAGCGCTTTGCAGCTGAGCTAAATTCCCAGCCCAGGGCCAGAGGACTTCTTATAGGGTGGTCATGGGATGAAATACCAATGATGGTAAAAAATTATTTTCAAAAGTATTTTCAAAGATGAAGGTAACACCTTCGATAATAACATAACAATTTAATTAGTGGATATATCTAACCTTAAGAATAGCTTTTTCTTTTCATAATACATTCTCCTGAAATAGCAGGAGAAAGTCCAATTGAGCTTATTGGGGGAGATTTTAATGCATTAAATTGCCTAACTTCATTTTTTCAGTGAGATGCCTTTTTGATAAATAGACTTATTGCTAAAACATCCTGTTTAAGTGGATAATCTATAACAAATCATTGATGTTAATTGTCATCAGTGTGAAAGCCAAAGAGATCGATGGTACTGAGATCAAAGTCCCCATCTTTTGCTTATTTTCTCCTCTATAATGACTGACCCTTAGATGATCTGAGTCTATACATATAAATAGTGTGATTCCCAAAAAAATAAAGAAATGCAAAGAATTTAATCATTGGAAATAACATAAGCATGGAGGAAGATCTTTGTAATTATATAACACATTTCTATAATCATTGTGTTGATGACTGACGTCTCATTGTCAATACTGGTCAGGGGAATACACACTAGGTTCTATAAATGAGACATCACTTAACTATGAATTTCACAAGCCTTGATGTATTTGCATGATGAGACATGATTAGATTGCTGTCTTCATCCGATTTACAGTGTTAGAGTTACCAAGAACAAAGACATGAATTTAAATACTGTTTTAAAAATAAATTATTTAGTTTGACTATGAAAGTGGTATCATAGCCTGGTGTTATATGATGAGCTTAAGCTATGGACATCACTTACGTTATGGTTTTCAGAGGTCGTCTAAGTCAATTTGAAGATGCATAGAAGGAAAAGATATTCAGAACACTGAGAAATGCCTTCTAATTATTTGTTCTTTCTTGTACATCATGGTACAGCTGCATTCTGGAGTATTTGATCATAATTCAGCCTTGGAGTAAAATTTGTGCTTTATCTCTGGGACAAAATCTGGAAGCGCTGTTTATGATTTTAAAATGCAAAGGAAAATCTGGCTCAGCATTAAGTATTTATTATGTCCCCTTCCTTAAATAAACAGTAATCTTTATTAGGCAGAAGAAGTATTGTGCCTCCAGGACTATTTATGTTTGTACTTTCCTAGATAATTAAATAGGTTTCTTTGTGAAGTTATCTATAACTTTCATTTATCCAATTCCAAATTAAACTCAGTGAATTTTCCATTGATTGTATATTCAAGTTCCACATGGGCAACATTTTATTAAAAAGTTATGTAGTCTTCAAAGTAAAATAAAACAGTCCAGCATTCAACAGTTGCACTCAGTGACAAAATGCCTATGTAGCATTATAGTCGGACTTGACTGAAAATGTATTACTTTTGTTTAATTGAAATACCATATTTTAACATTGAACCTATGAGTATATATGGCCCAGAAACAATAGCTATTGGTTGGAAGCAGATGTGTTACATCTGAATTATGCCTACAAGATTCTAAATGGCCTGACCTTGAAGAGAACTTCTTGCATGTTATAAAACTGGCTAAAATCCATTGCCTACTTGACAGGCTAGTGGTGAGACTTCAGTTCATGAGTATGAATTTGGCTCAGAATGTTGAGAAATAAACCTTGTATTTCTTTGTTTCTCTTTACTACTTCCGTCTTCTCCACCTCATGATCAAATATAACACCATGACATGAGGTATGTGGGTTACAGCTTCCTGAACAATGGCAGAGCTTCTGAACATGGAAACTGCAAGTTCAGTGGAATTTGTTCACTATGAATTGAAAGTTAACTGAGAGAAATGGCAGTCAGAGGAGCTCCAGCATATAAATTCACTGAAGTTGTTCAAGGAAGGTCCTCCATGCTAAGTAACAGCCCCACCTGGAATCTCACCTGAGTATGCCCCTGGACACTTGTAAAGTGGGTGCCAACAGGGAAGTAAATAATCATGATGTTGCTCATCTTGTGCCATATCATTTCCTTTCTATCACCCTAAGCTCACACCCTACAAACAACCTTCTAGAGGACACAGGCTAAGACTCCTGATATCCAGCAGTAGTCAATTATTTATATTTATTTGGAATCATTGCTTTTATTTTTATATTTAGAATTTAAAGACATATTCCAAAGAGTTATAAATTACATAATATTTTCCATTAGTATAAAATTAGCATTATGAAAAATTAATGTAGTCTTAAGGTTATGGTGTCCAAATAACCTGGGTTGAGGTAGCTTTTAGCATGAATTACATCTTCTGTTTGTGTTTCACTGTCTTAGTGAGACAATAAACGTCAATGTTTGTTCCTATTTAGACATGACATGAAATGGTAGATGAAATTTTTTGACTACTTTTCTTTTTGGAATTTCAGTTTTGGCCCACCAGTGTGGAGGATAGCAGATTCCTCAAAGCCCTTGGCAACAGTTTTATTATAAACACAAACTGACAATTGTACATTTGGGAGTGGGAAGATAGACATCTCCTGCAGACATTGTAGGCCTTAAAATATATTTTAAATTTAATTTCATTCTTAGTACTAAATTCTGCTTTCTACCCGAATTCCAGTGCGCACCTGAATGTTGACTTCTTTCATATGAAGAAAAATGATCACAGAATAATAAAAAGAACTGACATATTAAAAATCACTGGGAATAGCAAATGGTCAAATTGCAAATGGATACTGACAATAAAAAACAATGAATATAGTACTGTATGCATTTTAAATATACTTAGAAATAAGGTCTATGAAAACTATAAGATAAAGTGAAATAGAGTAAATATATTTTCAGTGTTCTCTAACAATATTAACAGCAGAAAGAAGTAAAAGGTATTCAGTACTATAAGTCAAAGGTCATAATTGGAATATCTATTAGAACCACCAAAAGAATTGTAAGAGAATATTAATAATAAGCAATAACTCAGTGTTGACATTATTTTCAATTTGTTCTTGGACTACTACCATGAATTTAAGTTACAAATTATTATCAAAATGGTAACTAGAAAAATTTCATATTTGTAAATTAGTTTTAAAAATACATTTCAAGCACATTAAAGTAAAATAAATTGAGTTAAAATTTCACATCAACAATATTTTAAACTGTTTATTAGAGGAATGTTCAGTATGCCATTAAACAATTGCTGATTTGAGTGGTTTAAGAAATGCCTATCAGGTTAGTAAAACAGAATTCTGGGAATGTCTGGATGACTAATATGTAGGTTAGCAAATGGGCTGGAGCAAAGATTCATCCTGGCTGGGGGCGACAACAACCAATAGGCTTATAGCCTAGGTGGAATAAAAAGGGAAAGGAAGAATGGAGTGTGTTCTTTTAGAGAAGCTCCACTTTTAGACATTGGTGTCCAGGTTTTGTATTTTTACAGCCTTCCAACACAGACCTTTCAGTGATCCTCCAGTGGGATTCCAGACCTTCATCCTTGGACTGGCTCTGTGTCCTTGGTCTCTTTCCTTCTGCAGCTTCCATCTTTTTGGCTGAGCAACTACAAATTCTCCAGCTCTCCAGGGGAGAGACAGCCACTCTCTCACTTCTCATCCTACAAGTGCACACTGTGGACTCTCCAGCTTCTGATCTGGCAAACCTACCTAGTAAATCTTCTTGCATAGTTATTCATGTATTTCCATTGATTTTTTTCCTGTAGAGACTCTAACTAAAACATCTATTCTTATACTGTAAGTGAAGAAGTTCTCCAGGAAATATTTGCAATTTTAATGTGCATATTAGAAACTAACAAGATCGGACACTAAGAGCTCAATGCTTCCATCTGAGAAAATGAGAAACAAACAACACATCCCACTCCCATAAAATAAATAGAATGCAAAAAATAACGGGAGAGAAGGAATACATTACATGGCCAAAAATAGAAGTAATTAACAACTCCAACTTTTGACATTTTAAGAAGTTTAATGCACAGAAAATAAAAAACGAATGAGAAAAATACAATACTCCAAAGCCAGTGATGATGAAGGAAAAAATTGCTAAGTTCCACTAACAAAAATATATTAAGAAAATAGTAGATGCAACTGTATGTCAAGATATTTCATGACTTAAAGGAAATTAACAAATTCCTTGAGAAAATAATTACCTGAAACAAGATAAAATGCAAAATTTGAATAGTCCAATATCTATTAAGGAAATTGAATCTATTTCCTATGGAAGAAACTTCTATCTCAATTACATTTTCTTGTGGATGCTTCCAACATAAGAAGAAATAACACATCTTGAACAAGCTTTTCCAAGCAAAAGAGAGAAACACATTTCATAACAACTGTTGTAAGACTAACATCATCCAGATGCCAAGAGCTGACAAGCATATTATCATAAAGGAAAATTATAAATCATTTTTTTCATATATATGTAAATTACTATGATTTAATGTATTTAATGTATTGGCACACCACATCCAGACACACGGTGATCTCTAATGAAATATTCCTTCTATAATAGTTCTTCTTTATGCAAATTATGTTTTAAAATCTTTCTTGTGTAACTGAATGGGTTTTTTCTGTAGTACCAATGAGGAAATACAAAGACACTTATTTTACAATATGTATCAGATTAAAGTCTTCTATGTGATTATTTTTTTCCAGTTAAAAGGGCTTGGTTTTAGAGTACTAAGTTATTTTAAAGGGATGCTTTCCATCTAGCTTTCCTTCTTGTAACTTTTTGTTTAGAAATTTTACTGCTGTGTCCTGGATTGATATTTAAAACTGATGTATGAGCTTTGAAATTTCTAATCCTTAAATCTCTAAATCTACCTCATTTAATTCTTTGGGGGCTAAATACCACACTGCTTATAAGCCATTATATCATTTTTTGTTTGCCTTTGGTATATGTTTGTTAATCATTTTATTTTACTTTTCCTGTTTCAGTTTATGTTGGTTTTATTTTTTGCACAAGCATATAAATCTAACAGAGGAAACACAGTGACTGTACAATTCATATAGAATGAAATCAAACAGCAACAAAAATGAAATATTAAGTCATTTTAGCAGATTAAAACACTTTCCTCTAGAAGCTCAAGGTGGAGGCATCTTATATACCACTCTTAGTATAAATACTATGTAAAGGGCATAAAAGTATCATGAAGAATTTGCTTACATCAAAGAAAGGAAGCAGAACAAAAAGGAAGAAAATTCAATCACATATTAAACTTCAGTTGACTGAAATCAGAAAAGACATCGACAAAATCCTTTGCTTTGGATGATTGTCCCCCAAGATCTGAGTGTAAGGCTTGGGGAGCAGGGTGACGATATTGGGCAGGGCTATGGACATTCACGAGGTAGAGCCTGCTTCTTGGCTGCGGTAGGATGCGCCACTGTCCTCCACCGGCCCTCTGACAGTACCATTTCTGCTTTGGAGCCAGCTGACTTTGAGCTCAGCATATTTAAAAAACATTTGACTGCTGGGACCAAAAGCCAAATAAATCTCTCCTTATTTTTAAGATGTGTGCTTTGAATATTTTTTTTTTAAGTAAAGGGAAAGTGACTATTATACGTGCATATAATGGAAAGGAAAATCCAAATAATAAGACAGAAATAGATGCAGGAATTGAATTTCCATATTTCAAAGTATGCAGTACTAGACACACCGAAGGAGAAAATGAGTAAAATGAAACGTATACAATTTCCATAAGAAAAATATATACATATATTCTAATACTCTCAAATTATGTAATAAAAAACAAATGATATTGTGTTTATTTTTGTCATTCATCAAACTACTTTTTCAAATGTAGAAACAATCAAATCATGCTGTTTACATAAGTTTTCTTTACTAGTTTACGGTATCATAGTAGATATTGAGAATTAATAATTTTTATTCAACTGAGGTATATGAAATCTGTTCAATGTTACAATCAAAGAGTTAACACTGGAGATTAAAGATAAATAAGGTGCTCTGAAAAGTTATCCTCACATTTTAATTCACTTAAATTTTACTAATTATTTTATCAATCAGTTCCAATTTATTAACCTTGTATGCATAATACTTATGTAAATTACTTTATTTGAAAGGTAAATTTGTTTAGCAGCATCTTTTTAAATTTTTTATTTTAAAGAAAATAATACCAAAAAACCAATAGCAAAATATAAACAAAACCAAGCAAGGACATTAAAAATGATATAGGGTTTTAAACTAAATGATAGGGATTAACTGTGGTTGTTATATTGCATATTGTTATCTTGAGCAAAGTTGCTCAGATTACCAGATGTAAGAATAGAAAATTGATCAAATCACTAAAGGGAATAAGAAAATAATAATTTAAAAGAACGTTAGAGAAAATACATAGTTTCACTAGACAGGATTGTAGGAGTTCACCAATGCTTATTTTATTGCAAATTTTTGTCCTCATAAATTGCTCAGATTACCAGATACAAGCATGCAAAATTGGTCAAAATAAAAAAAAAACTTTTAATCATTAACTGTTCCCCTCAACAAACTATCAGACACCAGCAGTACAGTTATGCCACTGATTATATATATATTCTGTATATATATTGTTTCTTAAATGTGTACTATATTTTACTCTTCAGATGTTCCCTTATATTTACTCTTCAATTAGAGTATTCTCTTAATCTATGTTTACTACACTTGGTATTTATAGTTATATTTTGTTTCACTTGATAGATTTTGCTCACTCCAATCCATAAAATTAGAAATATTTTAATCCCTTCCATCAGATTCCCCCACTTAATTTCTTTTTTTGTTTGTTTGGTTTTTTTGATTTTTTTTTTTCCGCTACAGGGAATTGAGCTCATGGCCTTGCCCTTGCCAGGCAGGTGCTTATGCTGCTGAGCTATATCCCCTGCCCCTCATATTGCTTTTTTTGATAAGCTCTTGTTTTTCATTTATCTCTGTATTTCTAGGATTGGAGTGTCTATTGTGAATATTTTCACATAGGCAAGTTCAAAAACAATAAGGTGAAGAGAAATGATTATTTTCATGTTTATCTCATTTAACAAAAAGTACACAAATAAAAGAGTTCACTTGTATTAATTGATCATTATTTTACCCTGATGATGCATTATGTACCATTCTACTTTTTTTTGGTACAGGAAATCGAATTTAGGACCTGGCACTTGCCAGGCTAACACTCTGCCACTGAGCTCTATCCCCAACCCCCATTCTATTTTTTGAAACACCAAATATTATCATAGAAATAGTCTATACTTCTAATAGCTTAATATTTTTGTATTTTTTTTATCCTTTAATGTACACATTTGAGATTAAGTCACAGATCTAAATTCTAAAATCCTCATTGCTGGGGCTGGGGATTTAGCTCAGCGGCCAAAGCGCCTGCCTGGCAAGCGCAAAGTCATGAGTTCGGTTCACGGTACCGGAGAAAAACCAAAAAAAAAAATTTAAAAATAAAATCCTCATTGCTTCAAAAATGTGTGAAGAATTTAACCTCTCACTTATTAGCATACTGCCTTATTGTTCACATACGCTTAGTTTTAAAGTCACAGATTATAGACATAGCAGCCACTTCAAAGTTACCAGTTTTAACAGTTGTGAGCAAGGCACAGACTGGATAGAAATAATTCTAGATAATTCCCTCTTAAAAACAAGAATAACTTTTCCAAGAGAAATTTATTTTCTAAAAACAGTCCCCTTGTAAAAAAGTAATTTACATTCTGTATAAAAATGGTATAGATGGTAAATGTGTTTCCTTGATTTTTGTTTGTGGTTTGTTTTTGTGGATATATATTCATCAAAATATTTTTAAACGTTTAGTACATAAGTTGTGAAAAAAAAAATAAAGAAATGGCACTCAGGTTTCACATCAGAAGCATGGCTTCCTGTGTTATGTTGATGTTAAGTAACAGCTCCTCTAGTCAGAGTCCAGGCTGTCTCAGACAGCACATTTAGTATTAAGGTTTGACTACTGTATTTCCTATACGTTGTTACATTGATATTTAAAGGATATATACACAGTCTTGACAGTATGCAAAATCAAATTAAGGTTTCATTTGAAAACACTTACCTTTGTAAATGAATAGTACTCTCTGTGATTACTAGCTAAGACAGAAAAAATTCAATAGGAAACACAATTGTTATTTAGACTAATACTAGGTCTAAAGATCAGGAAGCAGGCAAATTCACAGGCCCAGAATAAATCAGCAATGTTTATGAGAAGAAAGCACTTTCCACTCATGCCTTTGGGGACTGAGAGGCTGGGTTTGAGGAGGAGTAAGATATGAAAAGAGAAGCCATCTCTAGGGCTTCTAACCACCTCCAGCATTAGGAAGGATATTTTATGGCAGAAGTTTGTATAGGGACTTTTTGAGAGATACAATTTTCAGTTATCATTGCAGCCTTTAATATCACATAATTATAGATATGAAAGCCCAGAAAACTGTAAAATAGCACCATATTGCATCAACTAAGGCTGAGAGATAACCTAATCTAAAATAAAAAGCACATGGACCTAAACTGGAAAAAAAAAAATCCTCTAACTTTTCCTTATGAAATCCTAAAAAGACTGTGCCTCAGGAAACTGGTTAGATGAAAGAGATACCCCACGTTAGCCCCTTCTTGGATGTGTCCTTCTTCAGTCAGTCAGAAAACAGAGATTTCCAAAGCCTCCACATTTTTGAGAAACATGAGCTATGTCTTAAAAAAAGAAAAAGAAACCTGAACATATAAGACAATGAAAGAAAAGTATGGAAATGTCGGGATTCTTATTTCAGAAACAGAATTCTCCAGTTCTCCCTTATGTAAATTCATTTTCCCTAAGAATCTTGAGGCAAAGTTTCTCAGGGACCTGAGGTCGCTTGATAATTCTATGTGGTTACAAGTTCAAGTACCCTGTTTTGATAACCTTACATTGTTAAAACCTTGGACAACCATATGCAATTATAATAATCAGTGATTAGCCATAAACTTTCCTAAAGGATCAGATTGGGTGTTTATTTACTAGGAATGGATAAAATCTTGTTTCACAGTTCAAATGTTCAGAAAGGTTTTTTCATGTTTTGAAATGAGATTACTGTTTAACTGATGTTTACAGTGCAGTATCACCACCTACTCTGTGGTTCCCAAGATATTACTTTAATTATGACCAACTGAAGAATGGATATTATAGTACACAGTTATATGCAGACATTTAAGATTACTTCAATAGATTCTTTCACTTTCAAGGAAATCATATACTGAATATTCAAATGACAATAATGATAATAATCTGAGATAATGATCTGTATTTTTATTTTCATTTTTGCCCTTTTTTTTCAGTCTTTTTAAAGCAGGGTCTCACTATGCAGTTCAGTCTGGCCTTGAGTTCACTTTGTAGCCCAGGTTGGTCTCAAACTCACAACAATCCTCCTGCCTCAGCCTCCAGAGTGCTGGGATGACAGGCATGTGCCACCACACCCAGCCATTTTTTTCCCTTTAAAGTACATGGACACTTCGTAGACTCTGTCTTTACCTTTCCTTATCAGGCACATTATAATCTAACCTGGCTAAAATTTAAGGGACATTTGTTCTGTGCTTTGTGTGACTCAAAGTTATAATGTGACATTTCTTTAAAAAAATACAAATTCTTCATTTTTCTTCTGCTCTAAGATTAAGGTTGTTTCCATACATTAAAACAGTACGATATGCCTATTTCCAAGATTGCTTAAGGCACACATATTTTTGTATAGTGTGCCAGCGTTTTTTTAATGCTAGGTACATTTTTCTGGTAAGAATCACTTGATTATTTTAATTCTTATTAAATCATTCTGTCTAGTCTGTCGTATCTCTTCTCTTTCTCTTTCCCTCCTTTTTCTTCTTCCTTGTTCTTACCCTTTTGCTCAGCTCATCCTTGCCTTTTCCTCCTTTCTATTTTTTTCTCTCCATCTTTTGAGTCTGCTTTTTCTTGTGTCCATGTTTCTTTTCACTTTTCTTCTCTCCCTTTCTTATCTTTCAGTTACATTTTCTCTTAATTCTCAGATCTCTATAGAGTTTTGTATGCCTTGTGAGGTTCATCAGAGGGAATTGATCCTGAAGGCCAGTCCATGGCTTCCCAAATAATGCAGTCCAAGCACGATTGTTGGGGGCCGAGGCAGTAAGATTGAAAATTTGCATCTTATTTGGTCAACTTAGCATGAGCTTGTCTAAAAATAAATGAATAAATAACAAGAGTTGAGGACGTAGCTTAATAATAGTTTACCACCAAAGAGACAGAGAGGAGAAAAATTATCTTTGTTCTTTTATCTGAGTAATTATATATATATATATATATATGTATATATACTTGTATGTCCAATATTTTCTTGATTATAGAAATGTACTCAAAGTAGGTGACTGCCTGAATTCTCTAGGGTACATTAGTAGTGATATTTTTTTAGTAAGTGGATAGCTATGTATTGCCTATAGCAAACAGTCCTACTGAAACTCTGGTTCAATGGAATCTATCTGTTTGGAAATAAAATTGCAAATCTACAAAGGTTTTGAAATTTAATTTACTAGCATTTTTGTTCCCAGGAGGACTTTTGATTAGTTTTAGAATTTCAGTAAATACCACAGATGTAGTTTAGAAGCAGGAGATACATACATATAAATTCAAAAAGCAAAGTCCTTCGAAATTCCATGGGTTCATTTTTTGTTTGTTTTCCACTTTTGTCAGCATTTTACCAGCACTGTGTGAAATCAATGTGCATAAGCAGATGTTGAAATTGTGCCCAAATCCTAATATTTAAGGAACAGATGGCTGAATGAATGTGGTAACGTACTCCCTCCTTCACCTGAGTTTATCTGTAAACTCACATTACTCAGCAGCACAGAGCACTAGTTGATTATAGCACTAGTTGACATTTTATTATATTAAATTATTGTGTTCATAGATTTATGGATTAAAGAGCTCTCAGATCTGTGAGATGTTAAAGATATGATGCTGCTATTAATGAGGTCCCAGAGAAATGAAACATATATTTGGGGGTTACTAAAATAGAACATTCTAAAGATAATGTGAAGACAAAAAAATCTTTTCCTCCCTGTTTCCTCAAAATATTTCAGTTGTCCTTTCCACTCAAAGTGGTATGACATCAAACTGAAATATGCACAAAAGCTTTCAAAATTACATCCAAAGTTGAACTAGAAACTGTTTTATATTTGTATATTCAGTAATGTCTAAACTATCATGTCTTAACTGACATGTAAAATTTAATCTTATATTCAGTTATATCCTTGTATCTGACTTCTAAAGTCAGAACAAAATACACTCGTTTATAATTATAGTTTGCTGGTAATTCCCTGGGAAGGAATTGGAAATATTTTCTCAAAGTCATCAATTTCTTTCATTTACTGTTTAGGAACAAAAGTTTCTTTTATCTCCAGCATCCTTGGTTTTATTTTATTATGTTCCTTCTCCCACAAACTTCTGACATTTCAAGTGAGAGGTACGATTTCCCAGGTTTTCCAAGTCATATATTGTTCTCATTCAATATTCATTATTTGGTTCATATGAGACTTTTATTCAGCTCACTTATGTGAAGCTGTGTCATATGTTATATCACAGCTATTCATAAACAAGGTAGATTGAGCACAACCACTCTTGACGTTCGGCATCTTCTGGTCCTCACAACTCTTTCCGCCTTCCATCTTACCTCTCTGGGTCTTGACTTTGGCAACTGATTTCTTCATTTTGCACCTTTTTGATGCCAGATTCAGAAGCCAAGCTGGAGAAGCAGCTCCTGCATCCCAGGTTGATCACACTTGGGAAAGGTCGGCTTTTCCAAAGAGGAGCTCAAGGAAGGAGCAGCACCAGTCTTCTGAGGCAGTTTCTCCCCCTCTTCTGGAAAAGTCCCATGGACCCCTCTGTACCCCAACTTAGAGCTGAGTAGTTCTTCTGTTACCTAAGCTGCTGTCTGTACAAATGCAATGTGTTTCCCCAAACAGGGACAAGTCACAGAACATATAAGGTCTTATACCCAGCCATCACTGTGCAGTCAGTGTTTGCACTCATCATGAGCAGACGTGGGCAGGGAGGCCTCTGGCTCCTTGAGACCACTCACTGCCTTTGTTGAGAACAAGCACAGAGGCAATGTGTGGCTGTCCCCATGCTTCATGTGGAAAGGAAATATGCTTGGGGACATATAGGTGACCTGTAGGTTCTTCCACCTGAGATCTGCCAGAAGGGAGAAGAAATTGCCCCAGATATTGTTGCCACCACGTCCTTGGGCCCCTCATGGAAAGGCCAGCTCCAGAGAGCTCTGCCCTGTCCTGACCTTGTCCAAGTGGGATCACCCTCTGATTAACACAGTGTAGTAAAGGGCATGGGTGTGGGTGAATAGCGGAGGTGGATGCAGGCCCTGGATTTGTGAGACGGTAGGAAACTAGAAGGACTTAAGAGCCTGGGGCAGCTGTTCAGGATTCAGGATGTGATTAGCAAGGGCTGGGGCTGGAGTACCTCTTCAAGCTGCCACTCCAAGGGGCCAAAGAAGAAGATGGCCCAGCACAAGGCCCTGCCCACTGCCCCAAAGGGATGACCTGGTCTATAGAGTTGTTGATGAGGCCACCAAGGGTCCTCCTTGTGGATGGGATTAACAATCTATAAATGAGCTTTAAAAATTTGCTCCTTTCACTCTTCCACCATGCCTGGATGCAGTAACAAGCACCACCTATGAACCACTAGACACCAGATCTGATCTGGGACTTCCCAGGATCCAGAACCATGAAAAATAAATTTGTGTTGTTTATAGATTACAGAGTCTAAGATGTTTTGTTAAGGCAGTCCAACTTGACTAAGACTTCCATCCTTCCAATGCTGGGTATGTCTCAAAGACAGGAAAATGCTTATACAAAGACTTATTCTTGAGTATTCAGAAGGCTTTATTTTTAATATCCTGAATCTTGAAACAATCTAAGTGTCCACAAATGGTGAATCTATAAATTGTAGTGTAGCCCTGTAATGTTATCCTCCTCAGTAATGAAAAAACGGATCAACTACAGCAATGGAACAAAATAAAAATACAGATGACTTTTAAAATACCTAGACTGAATTAAGTAGGCAATAAGTAAATACTTTTCATTTCAAAAACCTGCAACTTAACCTGTAAGTACAGACAGTAGATCATTGGTTATTTACAGATGGCACTGAGAAGGAAATTGAGGTAAAAACTAATAGTAAGAAGCATTTGGGGCTAAAGGAAATATTGATTACCTTGGTGTGGTGACAGTTTATCAGCTCTACAGATTTATCACAACTCATTATATTGTTTATTCTAATTTTGTACCATTTTTTGTGTATCCATTCTGTCTAAATAAAATATTTTTTAAGTAACTTCAACCACTCATTAATCCTAATCTAAGGCCTCTCTGGATAAATGAGTACAAATGTAACTGGCTTAGTATTTATATGTTTTTATTTCCATACCTCTTTCAATTAAAAAATGAGCAATATTATTAAATAACCTGCAGTCACTATATTATAAATGTAGTACAAAGAGACATTTTGTTTATGGTGTTTTAAAAACACAGAGTAGGAAAATTTCTTAGTCAAATGTTTCATTGTTTAGCAACAGCAAGCAATTTAGTAAAATTTTAAAATATTTCCGAATTTTCAAATTTTATTTGATGTATCAAGTTTCAAAATACCCAAGAAAAACAAACAAGAATGGCATTTTTATTTGTTTTTCTTAGTCCTTAGACTTGCAAACACTCCTCTGTATCAAAAGGAGAAAACGTTATCAATAGACACAAAAATAAAAGTAAAACATATTGTCACAACTTAAATCCATAAATTTAACATGATTTTAAATACTACTTCAGACAAAAGAGAAAAGAAAAACCCAGTTAGGGATAAGAAAACCTATATGTAGTGCGTAGAAATATTGGCCTAGACAGAATAAATAGTAACAGCATTTAGTTATAAATAATCTAAAGTATACAACCAAATCTATTTAACATATCAGAACTAACATGCAATGTACTCATTTTAAATGTCATTGTAATATATATTTTATCTGAATTCAACATTATCTTCCAGTGTTCCCATGCGTGTCATTATTTTATAAAATCTCAGTGTTCACGTTGTTACAATCCCAGTGTCTTTATATATGTAATTGCTTTTACATTATGTTAGGCAATCTTTAATGTTCCCCTCATAATTATTAGGCAACTGATTGAATTTAGAAAATCTTTACTCCTAACTTTGTTATTTTGTTGTTTAATGTTATTATTTCAAAGAGAAAAAAAATAAAAATAACAATAAAACAGAGTTTCAAAACAGGTTAGTAGAAGAGTTACAATAACCAATGTATTGAGTATTGTTGTCTTCACAGTAGAGATAAAGCATGCAAGATATAGGTATGATAGCTTGTCCAAACAATCCCCGCACAAATGTTTGCCCTCAGCTCCATAGGCAGTATGTGCTTCATATTATTTTCATGTCTTTTTACAGTAACTCTCTTTGTTTCTTATTTCCTTAGCAAAGGTTCCCTCCCCCACCCCTGTATCTTGCCTTCAGGATTTAAACAAAAGCTCTGCATTTATTACTGTGTTGTCATTATTGGTATGATTTCTTATAGGTTGTCCTAAATCCTTGTCAAAGTTGTTTTATGAGTAGTTGAAAAATATTCTAGCAGTACTCACCCGGGTTTTAATAGCTACTGGAAAAGTGATTCACTGTCACTCTTTCCAAGAATATCTGACTTTTTTTTCATTTTTTTTTGAGTACAACTGGCTAAAGAAAATAATTCAGTGTTTACTGCTGGCCTACAGGATCCTGACGGAAGGGCTCTGTTTTGCGTTTTGCAGAAGAAGCAGAATCACACTCATTACATCAGCGGCGCTACTGATCACATCCTCCAACTTGCAGATAATGGTACTGAGGGGGTTATAATAAAGGCCACATTGAATGCTTTTTCTCCCGGTGGGTTTGAAGGATAGCATTATGTGTCATTTACTAGCATTTTCCTTCTCTAAAATTGTTGCCTAATTATAAAACTTATGAAAAATCTTTTTGTTATTGAGTATATATTGCTGAAGTTGTTTACATAAGATTGAGAAATATGAGGAACAAGTGGAAGACAGGAGTTTCTGATTCTTTCAGTATAACAGAAGGCCATTAAGCACCTTAAAGAATCAAAAGCCACAGATGCATTGAATCTTGCCGCCTTGCTTGCATCATTGCCCATCCTGACCAGCGCTGTGCTCTCTGACGCTATGAATAGGACAGACCAACAGCTTCTACGGAGTAATGTTTGACCACCCAGAGTAGTCATTGGTAAGAAAATTGGCAGGTTAATTCAAAATTTAGTAAAAAATTATTTGGTGAAATTTAAGCAATGTAGTACATCAAATTTCCTTTTAACCCTTTTTGATACACTTATTGCTCATTGCTTTCATTCAAGTATCACTGAGGTCTGTTTTTAGATGCTGTTTGGTATTTTGAAAACACTAAGTTTAGCAAAAACACTTGTCTTGTAATCTCCTAATAAAAACCAAAGGTTCTCTGTATCATTGTTATTGTTCTTGCTTTGTTTTGTTTTCGTCTATGTTGTTGTTATTTTATTATTTTATTATTGTTTTTAAATTCCTTTAAAATAAAAAAAGTTAAAAAAAAAAGACAAAGACTATATTTTCATGTGTTGTAAGAGGCTATCTTTGTTACATTTTTCTTGTTGCTGAGACAAAATACCCAACCCCAAAAATTAAGGAAGGAAAGATTTACTTAGCTTACAGTCTGTGGAGGTTTCACTCGATACTCGGCTGGCTCCAAGGCAGAGTGGCACATGCAGAGGGCAGCGGTTCTTGGCTGCAGAAGATAGCAAAAGCAGCAAGAGCAAAAGGGAGGAGTGGCAGCAAGCAGCCTGTTTCTCTCCCTTACATATGTAAACTGTCTCCCCCAGGGACAGGTGAAGCATTCGCACCCATAATCCCAGCATTAGAATATGGAGCCATCATAAATCTAGAAGCCAGCCACATGAATGCAGGAGTCTTTGGGGGAACACCCAGACACAAACCATAACAGAGGCAAAGGAGATTTCTCGAAAGATTGGGAAAATATATTAATATTGTAATAAACTATATGAAGCATCAAAGGAGAAACCAAAGCAGTCTTTTTAAGATGAAACTATTCAGAATGATGGCATAAAAGAGAAAGGCACCATCTCAACAGAACAGGGACTTCCAAATTAGAGAGAGTATTTCAGACCAAAATATGTACAAGTGTTTACAGGTTAGCTAAAATAGTTTCTTTTTGATAAGGAGGAGTAGAGAAGCCTACAAAGAATTAAGTGGCTTTCTGGAACTGCAGATCAAAGAATGATCTGTCCATCAGCTTTTGCTCAGGAGAGACTCTTGAGGAAGGGTAATGCAAAAAAAGACTCTTGAGGAAGGGTAATGCAAAAAAAGAAAAAAAAGAAATTTTTTTTTTGTGAACCCGGGTCCCACTATGTAGCCCAGGCTAGCTTCCAACTCATAGCTACCTTCATGCCTCAGCCTCTCTATTGCTGGGACTACAGGCATGCACCAGAGAGCCTGGCCAAGGAGGGGTATTGTGATTTGGATCAGGTTGAGGGTGCTGCAAAGTTCAGGGATCTAAGTTTGGAAGAGGAGTTTGACGAAAGTTTGATTAACATGTATTTTATTTAATTGATCCATGAAAACGAGTACAGATAATCTTATAGGAGGCAAAGCATTGTTGTTCAGAGGGTCTGCATCTAAGGTAGGTAAATAAGACATCATTCAGGAGTCTTAGGTAAAGTGTGGGAGGAGCTGGTTCTGGGCAATACACCCTTTTGTGGCACACTAAAGGTTGGGGAAATGTCTTACATTTGCTGCTTTCCATAATCACAGGGAGCCCACACAGTGTTAATATTTTCATTGTGACTCAACTTTAGACAGTTAGGGTCGTCCTAACTGTAAGCACTTCATTTCCCTTTCCTCAAAGAATTTACTGGAGACAACTTGGTATTAAAGGTCTTTTCTGCTCCTTTGAGATGTAAATTTTCTCTCAGCTGCTTGCCAATTTTAGAACCCAGGAATGTCTTTCTCAAGGACCTGAGCACTGCCATTCCTTTGAAATATAATCACTCAGTAAGATAGAGCCTTTATCTCGCACTCACTGTACAAGGGGAGCCTAAGTTCAGTGAGAGCCAATTAGCAAACAGTTGATGGAATCACATTGACCAACCTTCCATTTAATGTCCTCTAGTACTTTTCCATGGACTCACTCAGCATTTAAATGTTCCTGACTTAATTCAGAAGAGCCCCTTTTAATCTTTCTTGTCTATTATAATCTTCTTACATGAAATCTTTCTTGACTGTTTAATGTGTCCGGTGCAATTTTTCTTTGATTCAGGGCCCAAGTAAAGTTCAACGCCATCATAAATAAGGGGATTCTTCACTATTGAACTTTTTGAGCCTTCAGGTCTTGATTTCCTACTTGGTTTTGTTATTTTAAGCTGTTAAAAGTATCTACTGTGTTCTATTATCAGCAGTGCTCTTGGGTCCACACTAATGATTGTCCTCAACACCAAGTTAATTTAGCTTTAAGTAAGAAGATAAAGACATCCAAAACAACAAAGCATGTATAACAGTAGCACAGTGAAGACCTGGTGAATTCTAGTTAGAGTTGCTATTGCCTCACTTGAATGTCCAAAATCATAAACATTAGTTTATGAGAGTTCATGGAGAAGTTCTGCAAAGGGAAACTATCAGCTCTGCCCAGCTTATGCTTTTACATGAGACAGATACAGAGCAGTTGGTCAGCTGCTGTACTGCTCCTTCAGGAGCTTAACCAGCCCTATCCTGCACTGCTGAAATGTCATATGGTCGCTCACAGATTGATCGCAACAATAAAGGGGTTGATCAGTTACTGTCCACAGTCAGACTGTTATTACATTTCCATCTACAAATTTCTGGATAAATATGTCTAGTAAAACTGACCAAGACTATTAAGATTATAAGGTACCACTAAAGAAGTAAAGGCTAAAAAGTCAGTGCACAACATTCCCTTCTAAAACAGCTATTTGAAATCAAAGGATGTATACTACATAGTTATTATTGTGTGCTTTTGTTTTTCTTTTTTGTTTGTAGGATTTACTTAAGGCTTTTAACTTTTTCTACTTACTTTAGTGATTTTTTTCTGAGTTTAGAACATCAATCAACATGTAAAGATATATTCGTTTAATGGTTTGAATAACAAATAGAATTTATAATGAAATAAGTTTGCCCATATATATGTATATATATACATATATATGTCATATATTTATGACTTTATCATTAGAATAATGCTTTCTTAAAATGTAATTTTCAATTTTTATGAAATGATTTGTTTTTTTAAGTTTGCTTTACATCGACTCTCATTTTAAGAAAAAAATAGAGAGAAATAAATATAGTAAAGCTTGATTTCATATTGTCTCACTAGTGTAAGAACCTAAAAGTGAATAAAAATTAGGAAGTATGATAAACATTGTGAAACAAAAGAAAACTGTTCAAAAGTAAAGAGCAACTGGAATGTGGGAAAAGAGAAGGGAAAGAAGGGAAAATTATGTATATATGTATATACAGGATAGCTAGCATAGTTGTACTACTGTCATATCGCTTTATTGAAAGGAACAGTTAGTGATTAATTATTTGATCAATATTGCATGTCTATGTTTGTGTCCCTGAGTAACCACTTTGCAGTTATCAATATGTAATACCACAACCATTGTTAATTCCCTATCACCTTGTCTGTAATTCAGTATTGCTTGTGCTATACTTGTGCTACTTTGTAGATGGTTGTCTGTTTGTAAATATATTTTTGTTGTTTTACTTTTAAAATAAAAAAAATTAGTAGTTTGAAATATATGTTTCAGTGCTTTTCTGGATAGACACATATATGTATATTCATGCATATGGCTGTGTGTATATACATGTATGCATATATAATCTGTCATATACATAGCATATCCATGAAATAATACTGCTTATATATTTTTCTAAGCAAGAATTGCTTTTGTTCTCCCCTTACAACATATCTTAGTAACAATACATATAAACTGGCTATTACTCCCTTTGGTCACATTATTTCTCCTCTCCTTTGTCTTCTTTATATAGTCCATATTCTCTATTTTCTTCCACACATGTCTGAACATCTAGTTTGCAATAGTAGTTTCAGCATATATTGCCTCTTTGATTTAAGTTAACTTCTCTCTCAATTTTGTCATCTCTAAAATGTAGAGAATGCTTGTACTTAACTTCTCTAGGCCATTTTCAAAGAAAACAAGAATTATTTCATTTAAGCAATTTGGAATTTTTTTTTTTTTTTTGGGCGGGGGGGAAAGGCAGTTCCATATCATTTAATTATAAGATTACATACAATTCTCTAAAATAATTCTACAGTATTTTCTTGTTTTTAAATTTCTCATGTATATAAATGTATGTTAGTGATTAAATGTTACATGTATTGTTTATTTTTTTTGTTTAGATCAAGACAATAGAAAATGTAAATTATTCAAAAACAAACCTTAATAACAATTTTACTGCATGCTAAATTTTCTCTTTAATAACATAAAAACTGTTCTTTTCAATGAGATTCATTCTACAGTGATATGTTTGCACCCATATTTATAGCAACACAGTTTTCCATAACTAAATCTTGGTTTTATTTTTGACATTTACTAACTGCTCCATGAAGCTATATAACATGCCTACTTTTTATTATTTAACCCAATAAATATTATTTCCCATATGTGAGTATTTTTCTTAGATTTGTTTGTTAAGAGCATGATTGCTCAGTAAGTATGTATTAAATGTGACACATTTTAAAGTAATTGCCCACTTCAAAGTGCCCTAATACACGCACTCCAACAGCAATAGCATCAGTTCTTACCTTTGCACACTCTAGGCAATGCTTGACATTACCAACCTTCAGACTTTCTAATGAAGTAGTGAGAAATTAATATGTTTTACCTATTGTTTATTTTCCAAATATCAGATTAATTACACATAATTTTGTACATTTACTAGCAATTTTCTTTCTAGTTTTCTGGATTGACTCTTCTTAATCCATTTCTTCCTGCTGAATTAATTTGCTAAGTTAGTTAAGTTTTCATTTTCAGAGTTCTCACAGAAGTTTCCTGTGGTTCTATGCAGGCTTTGCAGTTGTATTCAATTGGAAAATGTGGTAAAATGTATTTAATCTTCTCAGACACTAGATGAAAAGAAATTATTTCACTATTGCTTACTTTTTAAAAATTTGATTTCTTTACCTTAAGTGTGACTTGTGTGAAGCCCTATTATTTCTCAAAGATGACATAAAATACCCGACCTACTGATTATTAGGAAAATACATCACCAATGTTATGCATTCAATTTCAAAAACATAAATATATTTACTTTATTCTTATACTTTATAAACAATTTCATTTTAAACTGTTTTCAAATACATACCATTATACTCTTTACTTTTCTTGAGTTTAACTTATTTTATATTACATGTTTTAATTTTTTAAATCATAAGCAATGAAATTTGTTCAAAAGTCTTCATTTAACAGAAAACAAGGATTTATGTGAGGCTGTTAGTAGTATTTAAATAGAATCTCTACTGATTTTAAGAATTTGTTCCTCAATGCATTAAATAATACAGTAGCATAGAATAAATATTGTTCCACAAAATTTATGCAAAAAATATAAAATACACTTTGGCAACAGTGAGGGAGCTGGCTATTGGTAGCATACAGGATGTTGGGCTAAATTTGACATACTATGTGGTTTGACTGGGGACCGCTGGTGTTAAACTGACTAGACTGAATGTTTGTGCTTCCTTGAACTTTGTGTATTAAAACCAAATCCTTGATGCAATAAAAATTCCAGTGGTTAGTATGTTCTAGCAATCTAAATGTGTATTAATTGTCTGTATGAAAATCAGAAATACCTCCTTGAATTGCTAAAAAACGGGATTGTAAAGTTTGTAACAGGAACCAGAGAATATTTTTAAAATCTCTTTGAGAAGAAAAAGTGAAAAGAAGGAAAAGAAGTGACTCACAACATTGCTTAAGAATTGGGCAGTAATTCTAAGCATGCATTTATTTTATTTTCTTTGGAAAAGGATGTGAACTACTTAGGATTTCATATAACCACATGAATGTAAATTAACATAGAGATTTTACTCTTCATTTCTGTTATTTATTAAAGAAGAAATGTTTCCAAACAGTACTTTTGTAAACTTTACCATGTGAAAGTAATATGGTACTATATAAGGCATATAACCTTGTCATTTAACTTCAGTTAGAAAAGTTCAGAGTTTACTGCAGATTTGTAACTATTACATAGAAAACTGAACAACTTCCAAATACAAGGAAAATAGACTGCAGCTTGGTAACTAATAGCTTTATAGATTTACAAACCAAATATCTAAAAATCTCTACCTACATGTTACAAAAAAATTACTGAAATGTTAACAAATCATATAATGCATATCTACTTGAAAAATATAGCCATTATCATTGTATTTTATACTTGTCACCATTTTAATTTACTGACCTACCAGCTAATTATCTCTAGAAACACCTCACATACACAACTAGAGTTGTGATTCGCTAGTCATCTAGACATTTCTTAACACAGGTAAACTGATGTATCACAATCAGCGGTCACAGTATAAGGGAAAGATAATGACTGTACCAAAAGACCCAAATAAAACTTCTAGAAATACAAATATAGTGCCTGAAAAAATACACTTGATGGCATGAATAAAAGATTAAGCACTGAAGAAGAAATTATTAATGAACTTGGAGTTACAGTAAAAGCAAAAGGATTTTTCCCAACACATTTTGCTTTATTTACTCCTAAAGCTTTATAGATTTAGTCCTTAAATTTAAGTCTGTTATCCATTGTGCATTAATTTTGTATATGGTGTGAAGAAAGGTGGAAACTGAGTTTGCATAGTGATATTCACTAATTCAAGTTTTGTTCAGAAGACCTTTTGATTGTCCTGGCTGTTTCATTAAAAATTGATTGAGGATATATGATGGATTTATTTTTACACCATCTAATTTGTTCTAGATATCTTTATACCTATGTTTTCTTTATCACTGCACTGTCCTATTTAGAGAAAACCTTAAAATAAAGTAGTGCATATCTTCCAACTTTATTCTTTTCATGAAAAATTTGACCTTTCTGGTTCCTTTACATTTTCATATAAAGTCAAGAACTGCCAAGCATATTTCTTTAAAAAACTAAATGTTGAAATATTGCTTAGATTAGTAGATTAAATTAGCAGGATAATTACGAGAGATCTGATACCATAAAAATACTAGATCTTCCATTGCATGATTATTGTACCTCGCTCCATTTTTTAAAAGAAATCCTCTAATTTTTTTTGTGTGTAAATTGTGTAGTTTTTTTGACATAGGTCTCCTGAATAACATATTGAAATGACTTTTAAGTTTGCCAACTTTTACTGCAATAATAAGTATCTTTTCTGTTTTCAAAATCTGCGGACCACTGACACCTTTGCTTCACTGTGATCTGGTAAACAGCGCGAGGCGTAGCCCCTCCCATTGCCACCACTACCCCCAAGACCCAGGTGAACCAAGTTCGAAGGCTCAGCGAATTGTCCCTCACTTGCTGCTGACACAACTGAGGTGAACTGCTTGGGAAAGCCCAGGCAGCAGAGGAAACCCCAGTGACACAGAAGGGTCCCAACTAGGGCACAAAGCATGGACAGGCAGGACTAGTTATGTGGAAAAGTCTAAAGTAACAATAACAATACGAGCCAATACGTGGTAAATGAGGTGAACCAGTGTTGAGCTTGGGGACAAAGACACATGCAATAGAAGCAGGCAGGTGTGGCCACCCCTGTTCCATCTACTTTTTCTCTTTATCTTTTCCTTTCTGTTTCTCTTTTCTGTTTTCTTTTTTCTCTTTTCTATATGACTGCGGAGAACTTCAGCCACAGAAAACTAACCTCATCACCCAAACTCTAAGACCAAGTTCAGATAATCCTCATTCTTTCTCTTTTCTCCTCTTCTCTAGTTTCCCAAAGTTTGCATGATCATCCTCTGTCCTCCATCCTTGCTTTTGCTTTCTGTTCTGTTATCTTTGTTTTATCCACTACCCTTCTTAAATCTTCCCCAGAATAAAACAACTCTACCAAGGGAAAACACGTTGAATACAAACTCCCAATTTATGATTAACTGGGAAAGTAACATCTGGAATAGACATAAGCTGAGAACCTCCTACATGCAGAAGACTTCCTTGAGGAACAGATTTTTTCTGGAGAGAGCTTGACACTAGTGATATAGGTACTAGAAAAACTCACAAGGATCAACATAGAAAACAAAATAAAAAATTTTCAAATAGAAAATGACAAGATGCATATGGAAGATATAATCTTAGACCTCCACCCCACCCAGAACAATCTAGGAAACAATGAGATACAGAAAAATGGAAGACAAACACTTGATATTTCTGAAATGATAGCAACCAAAGCAAAGAAACAAATCCATGAGGCTATAGAGGAAATCAAATCAGAAATAATCTCTCAGGTTTAAAAAAGGAAATATAGACATTCACAAAGGCATTGTTCAGCAAATCTAGAGTAAAGATAGATAAAAACGGACAATGATAGGAAAAGGAAATAAACTGTGAAGGATGAATATAGGAAAAAAATAGAATGCACAAAATAGATTCAGACAGACATCTGGGAAAATAGAAATTCCACTTAAAACTGGCAAAATGACTTCATTGAAACTGAAGATAGTCTTTCAGACACTGATCATGGCTAGTGATCATGACAGGAAAAAAAAATCTCTCAGTAATAACAAAGGATCATGAAATAACAAATAGCTACAAGGCAATGCAAAGTAAAACAACATAGGAATGATATGTGTCAATGAAAAAGCAAGAGTCAACACAAATGACATAAAAAGACTATTTGTAGAAGTAATAGAAAATCTCAAAAGTATGAGAACAGATCTGACATATAGTTAAGTGAGATATATAGAACACTAATTAGCCATGACTAAAATAAATCTACATCAGACATATAATAATTAAGATCCCAGAAATTCTGAACAAGAACAGCTTATTAAAAGCTGTTAGAGAAAAGAAACAGATCACCTACAAAGGAAAGCCCCGCAGAATCATAGCAGACTTCTTAACACAAACCTTCAAATCAAGAAGAACTTGGAGTGATGACTGATGTACCTTGCTAAATTATCTTTCAAAATTAATGGACAAATAACATACTTCCATGAAAAATAACAACTAAAGAAATTCATGACCACTAAACCAACCCTACAAAGAGTAATGAAAGGTATTCTAGAAAGAGCTAAGAATCACCACAG
Organism: Chinchilla lanigera; assembly: GCF_000276665.1. Lineage (NCBI taxonomy): Eukaryota > Metazoa > Chordata > Mammalia > Rodentia > Chinchillidae > Chinchilla > Chinchilla lanigera. The sequence continues at coordinate 20,313,679 of NW_004955417.1, forward strand.
TTCCAAGAATAAAAACAGAAAGAAACCATCAGGCCAGACAAGTAATTAAACAGAGGGAAAAATAAGGAACCAACAGTGGGAAAATAGCATGACAAAGACAAGCCAATACATATCAGTATAACCTTCAATGTAAATGGACTCAGTTCACCAATCAAAAGAAACAGACAGGCAGAATATGTCAAGAAACAAAATCCAAAAATATACTGTATCCAGGAAACGTATTTAACTCAAAAAGAAATTCATAGACTGAAAGTCAAAGGATGAGAAACAATATTCCATGCAACAGTTACCCAGAACACAGCAGATGTACCTATTCTGTTTGCAAACAATGTAAACTTCAAACCAACAACAATCAAAAGAGATAAAGAAGGGCACTGCATACTTGTTAGGGGAAAACTTCAAGAGGAAGAGACAATAATCATAAATATGTATGCACCAAATATAGGAGTACCCAACTATATAAGACAAATATTAATCGATATGAAAAATCAAATAAGCAATAATACAGCTGTAACAGGGTAACCTTAATACAAGTGTCACAAAGAAATAGATCAACTAGACACAGAATCACTGAAGATATATAAAAACTGAACCAAACCTGTGAATAAATGCACTTAGTTGATGGTTACAGAGCATTCCATTCAAGAATATAAGAATACTAATTCTTTTCAACTGCGTATGCGATGTTCTCTAAAATTGACCATGTACTAGCCCACAGAATATGCTTAAGTAAATGCAAAGGAATGAAAATTATCCCATTTGTGTTATCTGACCATAGTGCAATGAAATTATCAATTAATGGCAAAAGAAACTACAAAAACTCCATAAACGCATGGAAATTAAATAACACCCTTCTGAACAACCAGTGGGTTGCAGATGAAATTAAAGAAGAAATTGAACAATAACCACAATTAAACAAACACACAGATACAACATACTGGAACCTGTGGGATGCAACTGAAAGTAATCCTAAAATGGAAATTTATTGCAGTGAATTCTCACATCAGGAAAACAAAATGAGCACCAATGTCCTAATGTTTTACCTGAAGCTTTTAGAAAAAACGTGCAAGTCAAGCCCAAAGCACATACAAGAGAGGAAATTATAAACAGCAGACCAGAAATTAACATAGTTGAGTCTAAGAAAATAATACTGAGAATGAACAAATTAAAGAGCTTGTTCTTTGAAAGAATAAATAAAGTGATAACCTCTTAGTCAATCTTATCAGAAAAAGGAAAGAAAGATTTAAATTCATGTTTTAAGGAATGACAAGGTTGAAATCACTATAGATCCTGTGGATATTAAGCAGATCCTCAATACCTACTTTGAGAAACTTTTCTATCAGAGGATGGAAAACATAGAAGAAATGGACCAGTTCCTAGAGACATATGAATTGCCAAAGCTGAATCAAGAGTATATAAAATTCTGAATAATGCAATATTAGTTTATTAAATCAAAAATATAGTTAAAAAATTAAAGGGGAGAAGACTAGATCTTGATGAATTCATGGTTGAGTTCTGCAAGAAATTTAGAGAAGGTTTAATGCAATTATTGCTCAAACTCTTCAATGAAATTGAAAGGGAAGCATTGTGCCCTAAGTCATTCCTGGAGTCAAGTATTACCCTGATACCAAGACTAGAAGCAAACCCAACCCAAAAAGAGAACTACAGGCCAATCTTCATAAGGAAAATAGATTCAAAAATTGTCAATAAAATATTAGCGAATAGAATGCAGCAAATTTCAAGAAGATAATACACCATGACCAGGTGACATTCACCAAAGGAATGAAGGGATCATTCAAAGTATGCAAAACAATAAATGCAATGCACCATATTTACAGAGGCAAAGACAAATATCACATGATCATCTCAATAGATGCAGAAAAAGCTTTTGACAAAGTGCAGTCATTAATGATGAAAGCCCTGCAGAATATCAGAATTGATGGTCTTTATCTCAATCTCATAAAATTTGTCTATGAAAAACAAAAAGCCAACATCATTTTAAATGGACAAAAATGAAAGCTTTCCCTTTAAAATTAGGTGCAAGGATGTCCACTCTCACCACTGCTGTTTAATATAGCTCTGGAAACGTTAACCACAGCAATTAGACAAGAGAGATAAATAAATGAATAAGGATAGGAAAGAGAGAATTTAAGTCATTATTATGTGCAGATGACATGATACTCTACATAGAAGACTGTAAAATCTCCACAAAAAGATTCGTAGGTTTAATAACCAAATTCAGTACAGCAGCTAGATACTAAGTCAACACTCAAAAATCAATAGTGTTTCTGTACACTAACAACAAACTTGTGGAGAGAGAAATTAGAGGAACCACACCCCTCACAATAACATTAAAAAATGAAATACTAATCAATTTAACAAAGGAAGTTAAAAAATCATTGAAAATTGTAGCACTCTGAAAATAGAGATCAAAGAGGATCTCACAAAATATAAAGATATCTTTGCTCATGGATAGAAAGAACCAACATAGTGAACACGGCCATACTCCTAAAACTGCTGTACAGATTGAATGCAGTTCTGATCAAAATACCGTTTACATACCTCACAGTTCCAGAGAAAACATTTCAAAAATTCATTTGGAATGAGAAAAGACCTAGAATAATTAAAGCAATTTTGGGCAACAGGGCAAGGCAGGAGGCATCACAAGCTGTGACTTGAATTTATACTATAAAGCTACTGTGATAGAATCAGCATGGCACAGGCAAAAAAAGAAGTCCTGAAGGTCAGTGGAACAAATTAGAAGATGCAGACACAAATATAAACACATTCAGCCATTTTATCTTTGACAAAGTGGCCAAACATGTTCACTGGAAGAAAGACAGCCTCTTTAATACTTGGTGCTGCAAAAACTGGCTCTCAATATGCTAAAAACTAAAACATGAACTATTTTTGTCACCATGAACTAAAGTAGATTCAAAATGGGTCAGAGCTGCAGATATTAAAACAAATACTCAATCTACCAGAAGACAGAGTAAGGAGAAATTTTGAAGGCATCGCAGTAGTCAGAGAGTTCATGGACAAAACCTAAACTGCATGAGAAATATTTCAAAGAATCAACAACTAGGACCTCATTTCATTGAAAAGCTTTTGTGCATCAAAAGAAATCACCAACAGAGTAAAAAGAAAACCCACAGAGTGGGAAAAATTTAGGCAATTGTCCCTCAAACAAAGGACTTCTATCTAGATCCTATAAAGAATTGAACAAAAATCAGATTCCCCAAATTCAAAGACCCAATTCAAAAATGGGCATCTGAGATGAGTATACACTTCTCTGATGAAGAAATACAAATGGCGAATAAATATATGAAAAAATGTTCAATATCATTAGTCATTTAAGAAATGCAACTTAAAGGAGTATTGACATTTCATCTCACTCCAGAAAGATTGTCGATCGTCAAGAAATCAACCAATAACAAATGCTGGAGGGGCTGTGGGGAAAAAGGAACCCTTCCCCACTGCTGGTTGGAGAGTACACTGGTGCAACCACTGTGGAAATCAGTGTGGAGATTCCTCAAAAAGCTAGAATTTGACCCAGCTATTCCCCTTCTGGGTATCTTCCTGGAAGATTTTAAAATATCTTAACACAGGGATACAGGTGCAACACTGTTTATAGCAGCACTATTCATAGTCGCTAAATCCTAGAAACAACCCAAATACCCATCAATTGAGGAATGGATAAAAAAGATGGAATATTTTTATACAATCGAGTACTACTCAGCTATAAAGAAGGTTTTATAAAGAACTCGAAGCTTTTATAAGTAAATTGATGCAACTAGAGACCCTACTCATAAGTGAACTAAATTAGACTCATAAGTGAACTAAATTAGTTCATAAGTGAACTAAATTAGACTCACAGGTATAAACATTGTATTATTTCCTAGTGCAAGAAGTTGAAAGAGTAAATAAGATCTGAAAGGTACAATAGACATTGTGAAATGGAAGAAATTGTTATAAAGGAAAATGGAGCTAGGGTAGGGGAAAAGAGAAAGGAAAGAAGGAAGAAGGAAACGAAACTACAAGTTAGTTATACCCTTAGTATCTCTTAGTTGATAGAAAGGGAAGGTTTGTGCTAATATCAATTGCAGAACATTTCATGCCTATATCTTTTACTCTGAATAACTACTTTAAGGATAATATGTACTGTATTAACTACCATTACTCTCTTATTATCTTGTTATGAAATATTGTTTTAGCTTTTTCCCATAAAATTAAAAATTAAAATTTCCATGACCAATGGCTTATTATAGAATAATAAATTATTATTAGCATATAGAATTATACATTCTATATAGAACAGTATATAGAATTATAAATTATTAATATGGAGATAATTTTCTGCTTGTACTATGGCAACATACAAGGGCTGTGCAGCCTGCATTTTGCAAGGTAGTCTTAATAATGATTGATGAAATTACATTTGTTAAATTCTCATGAAATACACATTCCTGAGTACCAGCAATGGCCTTCTGAATACAGCAGATGAGTTCATCTGTGATGAACTGTGACACATATCTTCCTTTGAAATAAAGTCATCTGGAAAGCCTGGGGTTCTGGTCAGTGGGACCATACTGAATATAAAAGACATAACCCTTGGGAATAAGGACAAGTACAAAGACAGGTCAGGTACAAGATTCTGCCCAAGGGAGCCCTCTGGAGTTGCTACACAAGGACATAGGGAGCGACACTTGTCCACTTACTGCTGTTTGCTTGCAATCCACCACCCGGCCTGAGTGGATGTCGTGCACAGGTGATGAGCAGCCCTGCAGGAATCTTTCATTGTGGATTCAACTTGCAGTGAGAGCCTGGAACAAAACCGCTAATAACCACCCTCTCTCTCTGAATGGATGGAATAGCAGCTTTATCAACTGCGCCAAAATTATTAACCTCCCTTCGTAGAGATCGACCTGTTTCAGCCACTGACACCCTCTCATGGTTCGTTAGCTCTTTATAAGCTCTAAGGATAAGAATAAGGTGGAAAACATAATTTTTTAAAAAAGCTCACTAAAGTATAGTGGGGAGCTGAGGAATTGTATTTAGAAACCATCCAAGATCTTTTAGAAAAACAAAATCTCAGATATATAACAGCGTCTGAAAAGACATAGTTCCTCCTCAAAAATCAGATCAATGAAGTCTGGGGAAGTTTTTAGATACTTACATGTTGATTTCTACTTTTGAATTCAGCAGATAGCAGGATAGGGTTACATGGAAGCCCTGCTTCCAACTGAAACACTAGACTGATCCATCAGAAGGGAGCAAGACAGCCACTGAACTGGAGATGCGAAGAGGCTCGCTTACACTCTAATTCCATTTGAGCACAGCCTGCTGTATTAGAAAGGCTTCCCGGGTGGACTGCAGGATAGCTGAGAAATTAACGTTTGCAGGCTCTCTGCCAAGGTCCTGGGAATTTTGCCAAACATGGCAGTTCTGAGGCTGCCACAAAACTCAGGCTGGATATGAAAGAAATGACAAGGAGAAAATTTTCAGGGCCGGAGCAATCTGGATAATGATAGGAAAGCTAAAATGATTCTGGTTGAGAAAACATCTGGAAGATAAAGAGCAGGGGAAACATGAGGAATGAGATTACACGTGGAAGTCCTCAGTTAAGGAGAATATTACACCTTTTAAGATCTGGGCAATTCATTCTCACCCATAGCACACAGCATCTGCATTCTAAACCTGTAAGGCGAAGGGGGACTTTTTTTTTAAACTTGTTTCAAAATCAAGAAAACAAACATTTTCACTACATTGCCACTCTGCCGTTAGTCTTCTTGGAGATGACTCAGAACAGAGAAGGTCTGATCCTAGAATCCAACAATCCTTCCCTGGACAGTTTCGATATTTAAGAAAAGGGAACTCCTAATCGCCCCCGCTCAGCTGGACACTATAGCCTTGAATCCGGAATTTCAGCTCAGGTGATGAAGCTGCCATTTCTTCCGAAACATCCAAATTGAACTAGCACAGCTCACCTTTCTCAGTGCAGCCAAGGATATAGATAGTGAAGGATAGATGAAATCAGGGATTGCAGCATGGGATGAGGGTGTTAAGGATGCCTGTACAAAATAACCAAAGCAACACTAATCCCTGACTTTCGGAAACAGAGTGTAGAAATAGTAAGCCCCAGTGAACTTCCCCTTCCCACTTCAGTATCAGCAGACAAATAGAACTTTCCCAAAGATGAAACAATTTCTCAGTTTGCCTGAAAAAGGAATAGTTATTTGACAGACAATCTGATTTACTTTTGAGAGAAAATGAACAGTCACAATTGACCTGACACAGGGCTAGAGATATAGCTCAGTGGCAAGTGCACCAGCCTGTCAAGCACAAGGTCCTGAGTTCGATTCCAGGTTCGAACAAAACAAAAAGAAAAACAAAATAAAACAAAACAAGAAAACAGTGGACCTGCCACAGACATGACACATTCCAAAGAAGAGAGAAGTATTTGGGGTCAGATAGCAGGACAAATAATCCCCCTTTTTCAACTTATGAATATGAGGTGTGATGAAAACTATGGTAAATATTTCAAATTGAAAAAATTGTATCTTAATAAATGAGAGAATTCCATTAATCCCTCAAATACTCTCTCTCATTTGAACACACTTAGCCCACCAATCTTGCCACTTTCCGAAAGAGTTTAGAAGCTGTCTTTCCTGAGCGTCTTTAGTGGCACCACTGTGACTACCTTCAAGTCCTGAACAGATTCAGAACTTTTACGTTTCACAGTCATTTTGAGTTTGTGGAAGAGGCAGAGGTCTCACAGGGTTAGAGCTGGTGTATGAGGTGGAAAAGGTTGCACCATACGGTTTTCACTTGCTGACTTTTCCACAGGCTGGTGCTCAGCAACAGCGTTCATTGTGGTTTAAATCACATCTCAGACAAGTGATTGGACTGGAAAACAATGAGCAGAGTTGTCAAGAAGCCCTCAAAAAATCCCTGGAAAGTTGGTATATGGTTAGTGCTCTAGCAAAAGTTTTCCAAACTTGTTCTGAGAAAAGGGTGTGAACATATCGCTCTTTTGTGTGAAGAAACTACAGTCCACTTTTAGTCTGGACTCAGACCTACAGCCTTGCCTCTGTTCTCCCAGCAGAGCCCACGAGGACATCAATCCTGGCATTTCATAGAAATCATGCTATCTCAATGGCATCAAGATAATAGAACCTAATAAACAAAAATAATAAGTAGCCTGAATGCCTTAGTAGGATGTGCATAAGGCAGACAAGTGAGGTTAAGTTCACATAGTGATCACGGATCTGAAATATTAGGAAAAGGTCTTAAATATTCAGTAGTACTGGCATCCTGAGACATCCTTTCAACCAATTAGAAGAAAGAAGTGTAGCTCTCCCCTAGCATTCATTTAATTTTCTGAAGTACAGAATTACTATGTTTTGTAAATGAAAGTACCACTACTAATCCAGAATGCTGTAAGTAGGACGATACCTTTTGTTTCTATAGGCTGCTTATATGGATAGAAACAGAAAGGTAAGCATACTAACAAAAGTGACACTTTGGGGGGAAATCCTAGGAGGTAAGGCTAGGACTGTAATTCTTAGGGTAGAGAAAGTAAATGCTCAAGCGCTCCCTGCAAGTAGTGTCAGGGCAAACAGGATGTGGGTTAAAGGGAAGACCCAACTCTTGTCCTTCTAGGAATTCCCAGGAACAACTTAGTGGACCACAGCAGATGTGGGATGGGTCTCCAGGAACCCTCAGTGTAGAAGTGTGCTAGGGAGAAATCTAAAATTATGTCTTTTGTCATAGCCTTTCCTTGGGTATGGTTAGAACCTGTGAATGTGATGATCCCCTCCCTCCTATCATTATGTCAGATGTGAAAAGATATTTGGCGAAATTAACTAATGCCCCAGATAAGAGGACTTTAAAATGAGATTTTTCTTCGTTAGTTAGACCTAGTCAAGTAAGTGTTTAAAAGTAATGAAGGTCTTCTTGGAGCAAGAGATTGAAAATGGAACAGGAATTCAGTAAGAGGGAGAATTTCTGTGTTTGCCTTTGCAGATGGAGAGTTACCAGCCAGCATGGAACGCAGGCAAACTTTAGAAGCTAAGAACAGAAATCAGGCTGACAGGAGTTCACAAAGGAAACTTCAGTCCTACCACTGGAGGAGTTGGGTTCTACCAGCAATTTCAGTGAGCTTGGAAGCAGACACTTCTCTAGGTTCTTCAGAGAAAAATTCAGTTTGGGAAATACCTTTTATTTTAGCCTTAGATCCTCAGCAAAAAAATCTGAGCCAGAGCATCCCTGGACTCATGATCTAAAGAAAGTAAGATAATAAATATATTGAGCAAGAACAACGTTCAGGCTCTAATATGACACTATCTTTGTTAAAGATCATCAGGAGCTTTGTAGAACACTGATTATAGTGAATCTCTTCTCCTCCAGAAGAGGCAAATTAATTCCTTTGTTTTTGATACTGAAGTTTGCTTTTGCTAACTGAAATTTGTCTCCCAGCACAACACACCTTTAACATCCAGTATCAACCCAGAACAAAGGATAACTTTCACAGTAAAAGGAGTTTCTATTGAACCTTGAACTACGAGTCTCACTCAGTCATTTCGAGGTTATCATTTTAGTAGTTCAGCAGCCAGGGAAATAACATATTTGGTATATTGCTGGAATTTCAGCAGCCCAGTTAGACAGAAATATATCTAGAATCTGGGATATTTGCTAGGGCAGTTCTTGATGATCTAGATCCTATGCACAATTATAAGAACAATTACCTGCCAAGTGCAGGAACTGAAGGCTCTTTATCTCAGGGATTTCATTCATCAAGTAAATAAGAACAGCTGAAATATTGCTGAGGGTGAAAATCATCCGGAATATACGTTGAAAGAGAGATAACAAATATCAGGGAAGTCCCAGGGACCAGTTGCCACTCTTGAGTGTTTTAGCTTATTTAACTACAACTCAAATTAACATTTTGTAGAGTTGGAGGCTGGTCACTAATTCTCCGGGGTACTGTACTTAATGAGGGTGCAAGAGGCCTTGAGGGGTACACAAGGGCAGGGGGCTTCTCTCAGACTCTTGTGACAATTTTACCTTATGTTTTTACTCCAGCAGGACAGCTCCTTGCTGTGATACAAAATGCATGTATTTCATTCTGAAAGGAGCTCTTCTGCCTCATTCATGATAATTCAATTCCACCACTATAGCATGTTTTCATTCTGTATAAACTTACATTAATATTTTGGCACACAAATCCCCTGACATTTGAACAGAAGCTACTTTTGATATATGCTATGGTATTTGATGAAACATAATTTTCATGAAACTTCCAGAAGCATATTTCACCCTCAGAAAATTAATATCTTAAGAAACCTTAGTATTAACTTACATTTATTACAAGAAGAATAAGAACTGTCACTTGAATATTTAAAAACAGGAAAAAAATTCTTATTTTCTTCACACTTTACTTATTTCATCTCTTCTCTAGTGATCAAATTAAGACACAATTGCATGTACTTTAGAGCTTCTATGAAGTAAATTATTAAAATGAAGGAAGGCACACACCAATTTTTATTTTTCTCTAGAATAACACGCTGCAACTCTTTGATCACCTGCCCAAATAATAATATAATCATTACTCAAGTTGTAAAGTTTAGACTATATTCTAAGATGTGTATATATTCGTACTTATGCACAAATAGGAAAGACTATAAACAAGTGCTTGACGAGCTGTGAATAAATTGTGAATTGTCAGCTCATCCATCACAGGGAGGAAAGCAAGTCCCTGCATTCTCAGAGAGACAGGCGCTGTCTCAGAGTCCTGGGAAAGACAAACTTTCATTGCGGAAGTGTGTGTGTGTGTGTGTGTGTGTGTGTGTGTGTGTGCGCACGTGCTGAGACCGCATTGTGCCTTCAACAGAAACCTTCAGAAAAATCCCTGCCGTAAATGGAAGCTCATTCATTCTGACTTTCAGAATTTCCAGAGTGAATGACATACCCCAAAGCCAGAAGAAGGCCTCCTGTTTCGAAGGGATCAATCAAATAAACATCTTGCTTCCACTGGTTTTTATAGTATTTTCTGGTGTTGAAATTTGGTAACATCAAGAGTCAAGCCATATATATATATATATATATGCATGGAAATCTATTTTCATGATTCTTTCAGTTGATGTTTTGAACAGAAATTTGAAAGATACAGTATTTTCTAGATAACTTCATAGTAAACAAATTTTAGTCTTTTAATTATTTTTGACATATTTGATTTTCAGTAATATTTATCATCAAGAAAACTGAAATTGAATTGCTTTTCCAGTACTGCAGAATGGACCGAGGGCCCATGCACTGAACTATATCCCAGCCTTTTCAAAATCTCCTATGTTTTTTATTTTTTATTTTGACACAAGGAATCACTAATTTGCTATGTTGCCCAGAATGTTCTGAAACTTGAGATCCTTCTGCCTCAGCCTCTTAGTGCAGGCAGCACCATGCCTGCCTAAAATTAACATTTATTCACAAATATTGTTTTCCTATCAGTACTAGCCAACAAATTAGGTTGCTCATTTGGGAAGTGAAGAAAATATTTATATAGAACCTTTTCCTGGGGTAGAGCATACTGGTAATAAAGCTCATGTGCAGGGTCACACATCAAGTTCTGGTTAAGCACAGGGTACTTCTGACTATGGTTGTGTCCAGGTGCTGCCCCATACCCTCTTACACACATGTGTGGGGCTTTTCAGAGTGTGTGATGCTGGGATTAAGAGTGTGTGATTAGGAAATTACTCCACTGATTGGTTTGGCATAGTTCTGCTTGTGGACAGTGGGAGGACCTCCCCCGGGTGTGAGTGCTACACGCAGGAGTTTACAGTTGCGATGTTGGGAGCTGAAGCCTGGTGAGAGGAGGTGTCTCCCTCTCGCCTCTCTGGATCGCTAGCTGCTTCCTGCCTACCATGCCGTGCGCAGTGTCCCTCTGCCACGCTGCCCTCCCTGGGAGCCAACCAGGTACAGACTGAAGCCTATACAAACCGAGCCAAAATAAACTTCCTTCCTTACAGTCATTGGTGTCTGGTATTGATCTCAACAATGGGAACGTAATTAAGACAACAATAGATATGTTCTGCCCAGTTCTAGCTTCAAAAACGGCTTGCTGCAGCCCGCAGGACTATCTGGCAGACGGCCTTCTGCTGTTCATGTCTCGCAGCCTCTGTGCAGGAACCTTGCTCCTCACAGTCCTACTGGGCCCTAGGGCTGGTCGCCTAGGAACTGAGTGGGGTGACGTTTCATGGTGGTTTCATGGGACGTGGAACATTCTGTCAGGAAAAACACACTCCCAGACTCTGTCCCGTTGGCTGAGGCTTTATCTTCCCTGAGGCAGTCCTGAGTTCTTCTTTTACCAGCCAGACCTCTTCCGTTCCCAAGTGTTGATTTTCAGTCCCGGCTCCTTTCAGGGTCTGTTCCGGAGGATATGTTCTGTGATACTAAAACAGAGGAAGAAAAGTGCTATCTAAGTGACATCTAGACTAGCAAATCAATGTACTTGTTTTCTCTAAAGCTATTACGAAATATGGGAAGTAGGTGCAAAGATTAAAACAATCTGGTACTCTTCACAATTTCTCATAATAAAATCAAGATAAATGATTTAAAATCTAGAGAAAACTGACCCTGTATTATTTTACTGAAAAAATTCGAAATTCTTACGTGTAGAGTCCTAAATGTCAATATTATGGAGAATTTATACGTTAAAATAATACATAGACATTATTTAGTATGAAACTAATGTCTGTATTAATTAATTTCATCATCAAAAAATGCAAAATATTATAGGACATAGAAATTTTTAAAATCTGATAATCATTTATGCTTAATTAAGTACAGGAAAAAACCCAACGTGATTGTATTTAATTTAAAAGCATTATGCATACAAGACATGGAGACATTTAAAACACAACTATTATTTATTGATTGTGTAAATTTAGGTAATTTTTCTTTCTTCATAGCTTATTTATTGTGTTTACTTTTTAAAAAATTAACTATCTAAATGCTAGGAGTTTATTATTAAGGAACTAGATTTCTGACCTGAAATTGCTTAACTTTTGGCATGACAGAAAGCATACAATAAATGACTGTGCTTCCTCAGAAGTTATTCTAGATATTCTGTTTCTAGTAATCCATACAATTAGAGATCGCATTCGTTGTTTTGGATGCCACATTGTTTTGTATTAATTCAATGGCCCAATCAGAATTCGCTTCTCTGAAGTCACAGCTCCTCCAAAACATCCTCCAAATTTTCTGGAGCAAGATTTTGAAACTAAGGGTAGACTGTGTTCTGCATTCCTATCAAATTTCATCTTTTAGATTCAGGACTAGTCACCATTTTATTAAAATCTTTTTGCATCTTGATTCATTTTCCATTTGTCAAAGCTATATGTCATCTGAAATTAAATCACTGTCCATCAATATGTACCCTACAGTTTTTGACATAAACAGATTCTCTCAGGTACAGCATGGTTTATTACATTGCAGGGTCTGAATTAGGTTATTTAATATGTATGGAATCCACCCAAATGTAAACTTTCTACTTTTTACTTCTTAAACGTGTCCCACAAATGCAGTGAGACAAAAGAACTAAAGGAAAAAGCATTTGTTGAGTGAAGTAATATTATACCAGGGAGTTCAGAGTGGGTGAAATAATTGTAAGTTGAAATATAATAATGATATTTTAGATTTATAACACTTCAATTGACACATAAACAATGGATGAACTGTTGAATATGTGAATGAATTTACTATTTATTTATTGACCAATTGATTCATACAAATAAATGTAAATTTAGTTTTTTAAAAAAGATGTTTTCCAGAGAATATTTTCTTCTGTTTTTCCTAGAATTTTGAGCCAGATTTTGAAGATAGTAAAATTCAACTTTTATTTTAGTCTACACAAAGGTTTCTTATCTCCTTGTTATTTATTTCACTTTTTGATTCTTAAGCACTTCCATGTTTTCCAGTCTTTAAACACTTGGATTACTAGAATCATCTGAGCAGCATTATTCCTGAATTTGGAAACATGATCAAATTCTGTGAACTTTCCTGACAATACCTGATTCACTTTGGAGGCCAGTGCTTCCTCATTTTTATTAGTAATCATAGATGTTATGCATGGACGGGCACCAAAGTCACTTTCACTTTATGCTTTCCTTTGACTTTCTTTTCTCCTCTTCTTGCTCCTAAGGCTCTACATGGTCTCTGCTTTTAGCATAATCATGGAAGACAGTAGATCTTTTTTTATCTATTCTCTAAAATAGTCTTAGCCCTATTCCACCCTTATAGATTCTTACTCTTTTTAAAAAATCAATATTTTGACCTTGATATATTCTTAATTTGAGTATTTAAAATAAATTTACTTCAAATTGTTTTTTCTTTTCTTAGTTTCAATCTAATGACCTAAAAGATTTGAAAAGAAAAACTTATCTTATGAGCTCTTTTCTGACTGTGTTCTATTTTATTTAAATGATAGCACAAATATTACAGGAAAGTTAAGCTTTATGCAATATAGTATTTCCTGTGTTTTGAGTTCAAAGAACTTTTCTAAACTTTCAATATTATTGACCTACAGATCTTTTTTTTTTCCTTTTTAACTCATATATTTCCTAAACACACAGTCCAAGTTATTTCTCTGAGGATTAATTTTGTGGACTCCTATTCACTTAGTTCTTCCTTTGAGTACATCAACATGTTTTTGGAATGTTTTTTCCTCTACTTTCTCACAAACTTTCTCATTCAGATATTTAAATAACACTTCAAATTTCTAGCCTGCTATCACACTGACCATGATTGCCTATATCTACTTTTTCTAACATTTTGGGTTCTATTTAAATACAATTCTTGGTGGAGTGTTTTCAATACATTCATGTTTCCTTTGTTTTCATTATTATTACATTTTTATGTACTTGCAATAAAAATTTCCTTTTTACTGATCTAAAATAAAATATTATCTATTGCATTAAGCATTCCTGTTTCCTTAACCATAGTCAAATAAGGCTTTCTATTTTTAGCAAGTGAAATTATTTGGTTTTCTGGTTCACTAAATGACTAATTTTTAAAATGGGAGAAATTTTAGCTGCTACTTAATACTTAGGTAAGGCTGCCATCTTAGTAAGAGACACA
>NW_004955417.1:20328400-20401458 GCF_000276665.1 Chinchilla lanigera
AATAATTTATTGAATGAAAAAATAATATTTATTTTCTCTATGTTTATTTCTATTTTTCATCCATTCTTTCCCTTTCATCTGCTTTCTTTTTATTTAAATCTCTTAGTAGGGCCAGGGATATAGCTCAGCAGCACAAGCACCTGCCTGGCAAGCGCAAGGTCCTGAGTCTGATTCCAGTATGCAAATAAATAAATAAATAAATAAATCTTTCAGTAATCACTTGGATTTATCTTTTTAAATTCTTACATTCTCTTTCTGCAGGGTTTTGGTGGTTGCTTTAGAAGCTGATTTATTGTAAAGAATCAGATAGTTGAAAATCTAGGCCAGGTATGATGGCACATGACTGTAATCGCAGCACTTGGGAGGCTGAGGCAGGAGGATCATTGTGAGTTCGAGACCAGCCTGGGCTACAAAGTGAGATCAAGACCAGCCTGAACTGTACAGCAAGACCCTATCTCAAAAAGCCAAAAAAGAAGAAAAAATCTAGGCTTTTATGTCCATATATTCTCTAGTATACCTGGTCCACATTGAAAATTTAGCAAAAACAGAAAACAAACAAGAAAAAATAAACCACTAAAGCCAAGGCATGAAAATATAATTGTGCCTGTGAAACTATAAAATTTTACTTCCAAAAAGTTGAGGATGAGCCTTACATCCAGGGAAGCAATTTACTAACTATTGCATGTACGAACTATGCATATGAATCTTACAGTGTAGCAGTATCACTTTCATTTCTAAGGCAAAGTTATATGAACCATAGTTTAGCTCCTTCATTTTCTTCTCTTTTTGACATAGTTGTCTAACTGACTGTACATCCTTTTAAAAGAATATTAGCTTACTTTTGCCTTCAGTCTTAAACAGAATTTTAAAAATTCAAGAGGAGTTATTGATTTCCATGAAATTTTAAAAGTATGAAATTGAATATGTGTGGTGCAAGGGAAAGACTATTTTAGACAATGAAGTTCAAAACAGGTCTACTGGTTCTGGTGATTACGTTTAATGCACTGAACTTAAGGTGAAACAGGAGGCAGAAGAGACAAAGAGAGACTCTAGTAAGAGCAATAAAACAAAGTCAGTATTGTCACTGTCCACAAAGAGTCTCTGAATATTTTCCATGTTCTCTGTTCCTCACTCTTCGTAATCTCTGTGGTTTACCTTTACGTTCACTGATATTTGCTTTTCATTTCCATTCTGTTATTTTCTCCACCTGCTGAATTTTGAAGTTCTGGTTATTGTATATATCTTGCCATGAAACTTTCATGTGATTCTTTCATCTTCTATTTTATAATTGACATTTATTTATTTTGTCATTTGCTTAAAGAGCGTTTGTAACTACTTGGCCCATCTTTATTATAGTCATTTTAAAAATTTGGCAGATAACTCCAACATCGGTATCATTCATTAATGATATCTATTAATTGCTGTTTGCAGCACAGTTGAGATTTTCTGAATTATAGCGTGATGAGTAATTTAGGATTTCATCCCGATCTACTGAGTATGTTAAGTATATGCTTCTTTTGTAAATCTCTAGGTGTTTTTCAGGCACTCAGTATGTTGAGTTTCAGAACAAACTTCTTGGCTCATATTGTGGAACGTAGATAAAATGTTAACTTAATTTTCACTGCGTATGCACTACTATGCCCGTCTGCCCTATTGTATGCTACCTAGAGGCCCAACTGGAAACCATGGTATTCATCTAGAACAGTCTACTTCTTTGTTAGTTACGTGATGGACTACTCTGAGGTCCCAGGATTCACACACTTAAAATATTATTAATTTCTAATTGCTGACCCTTTGAACATTTCCCCCACTTCACAGTTTGTTGGGAAGAAATGTGTTCTGCTTCCCTTGTTGCAAGGATAGAATGGTGGACAGAGCTCTCACCACCTTCTCCAGGACTTCAGTTAGATCAGGAGAGAGAAGATCGCCCCTTGGCTACTGCAGGGGTGAATGGGTGACTAGTCTCTTCTGCTTCTGGTCTCTGTGGTTTGGGCAGTGATGTCCCACCCTGTTGCCGGGCATAGCTGCAGCTGAGCCTCCATCTACAGCACATGCACTCACACTAGAAACATCATCTCACTACAGAAGGACAAGAAAGACAGAAGTGGGCTTCTTCATGTGAACTTTACCGATGCCAAAAAGAAATTGTTCTCAGACTTAGATAAAATTAGAACATTGAATGAAAGAGGGAAGCTCAAGCCTGCAGGTTAGAGAGGTATACTGTTTCAAGGTCTTTTGAGACACCCCTCAAGAAAATCTTTCATATTCTACATGAACTCCCTCTTTTGCATTCTCTTGAGAGTATGCACAGATTTCTGTAACAAATTTTATCTTTAAGATATTTAAGACGGCAGTCATTTAGATAAGATGTTTTGACTAGAATACTTGGCTAGCCAAGGCAGTAGCAAAGGCAGCTTACATAAATGTCGATCCTGTTTGCCAATAAAAGTTTCCAGTCTCTCAGCTTCCTAGAATATACCCCTAGTTTACTGTGGTGCCTGTATTCCCATGTTAATGCTCTGTTAATCTCAAATAAACACCATTATTCTTTGCAGAGTTGTTCTTTGACTTTTCTTCAGGTTGATGTGCTGTATCTAAAGTAGAATATGTCTGAAAACAGCAGCAAAATAAAGAAAATCAGAAACACTATGAGTCATTGCTCAATTCTAGTGATTCTCAGCAGCTCCACTCTCATTCTTCCATCTTATGGAATTTATAATCATTTTATTAACAAATTTTCTGATTTTTGACACTTAAATGCTTACTTTGTCTAAATTCTCGAGATGGAAGCCAGACATGAATAGGGTGGTGGAAGAGAGGAGGATGGAAGGAAACTATAAACAGTCGTGTGAGAGACCCAGGACAAGGCTGAAGTGGAGGGACCTGGAAGTATTTGGAAGAGGAGTGGAAACCACCATATTTAAGCAGTTATAGGCATTAGTTTTTATAGACACATGGAATAATTAAAGCTTGTCACTGGAGAAGAAGTTCAATTTTTAAATTTTTTTTGGCTACAATAGGAGTCAGTGAATTTATTCTTTCTGCACAGAGAGTTGAAGCTCTTTAGCACTGGGGGCATTATCACTGGGTCCTATGTGACTAACCATAGGTATAGAATGAGTTTGCTGACTCCTTTCCTGAAGAATTTTTAGGACTAGTCAGTAAGAGGCTAAAAAAATTTATTTAGGGGGCTGGAGATTTAGCTCAGCGGCACAACGCCTGCCTGGCAAGCACACGGTGATAAGTTTGACTCCCAGTACCGGAAAACAAGCAAACAAAAAAAATTATTTAGAAAGAAGGAACATACTCAAATGGAATACTTCAGAGCATTGTCTCATTTGTCTGAAATAAGTATATTTATAGGGACTTGGAGTTGGAAATCTGTGGAAAGTGTGAATCTATGGAAAGAAGGGATTCAGTTTACAGATGAAAGCAGGAGGCTTTTTCTACAAGGGAAGAGGGATTGGCCATTCATAAGTGACCGCCATTATGAGTGACAGAGGTTATCTAACCCATAAGGGAAAGGCCCATTTCATAGGTACAAAGGATGGTCTATGTACAGAAGAAATGGCCCATCTTCAGCTGAAGGCAATGGCCAAGGCTTGTTAAGTCTTTAAGAGCCTGGTTTTGTCATGAAGCTGAAACTTTTATTAGAAGTATAATTTTAAAATTACAAACATCCTTGTCCCTTTTCTATCCATCCCAAACCCAGACAGAAGAACTTCAGATAGGAAAAAGATCACACCTTCCCTTTTAAGAAGAGAACAGAGGAAAATATAAGTGCCAGTGATTCAGTATATTTGGTTAGAAGCACATGATTCAAATTTATTGCTCCTCTTGGGAAGATGAAGTAAAACTGAAAAATTTAAAACTACAGAAAGGACTTTGATGTCTTCCACAGAGAACTGCAGGAAGTTATGGAGCTGACAATGGGAATTCAAACTGAATAATGTAGAGGGAGTTTCAAAATATTCCTTCCAGTAGTAGTACATAGAATCTATAGGAAGTAGCAAAGTAAATGATGATGGAATGGTTGATAGCTTACAGTTGGATAGTAAAGTTGTTCAAATGATGGAGGTCACTGTAAGACTGAAAAACTGGATTGCAGTCAGAGAATGATGGAGTTAAATTTACAAATTTGTAGGTTAAGTATCTGGGAAGGGCAACAAAAAGTACAGAGTGAACAAAAAAGCAGCCAAATGAGAATGCAGTTGAGTGGTGAGGCAGAAGCCAATAAAACAAGAGTGTGGGATGTTACACAGATTAATATTGTCAATATTCTTTACCTTGGATGGAACCAACAATTAGGATAGGAAACCTGGGCTATTTTAATTTCAATATCCTGATGAGAGGAGTAGAGAGAGAATGGAAGTATTTAGAAGTGGGGTAGATATATAGATAAACAGTCCTGAGGGAGTTTGGGGAACAGTAGAATTTTAAAAAAGTAGTCTTCCAAAGACAAATCCCCCAAATCTATAACAAACAATAACCATAAAGGGGGCTGGGGATTTAGCTCAGCGGCACAGTGCCTGCCTGGCAAGCGCAAGGTCATGAGTTCAATTCTCGGTACCAGAAAAAAATCCAAAAAAAAAAACCCAAAAGAACCAACCATAAAATCTAGAATTATATGAATAATTTTCTGGAAAAGAAATAGGCTAGAAAGTAAATTCTCTGCATAAAGTGATTTGGCCCATAAGAAAATCATGGAGACCTTCAGGAAATTGTTTCTTCAAAGCATCTGAGACACAAGACATCTGTAATATAGATGTGACAAAAAATATTTAAAGGCATAGTCTTTGTAAAATGCTAATCTTACTTTTGATTTTTTTTGAGTCTCCCACATCGCTTTTTTCAGTGGCAGTGCCAATATATATTCCCAGCAATACTGTAAACATGGCCTCTCTTCTCCACACGGAGGACAACCCATCTCCTTTGCCTTTTTGATAATGTGAAGCCTCACAGTTGTGAAGGGATATCTCACTGCGGTTTTAATTTGCATTTCCCTAATGACTTCTGATGCTGAACACCTTTGCAAACACTTGTTCACCATATGTCTGATTTGTATAAATGCCAAAGAAGCATGACCTCACTTACGTGCGGAAACTAAACTGGACAAACTCATAGAACCTTCGAGTGAATGGCGGCTGCCAGGGACTGAGTATCATAAAGGGAAATGGGGAGAGCGGATATTGGACAAATAGGACACAGACTTAGTTGCACAAGGTGAGTAAGTCCTAGAGACATAATGTATAGCAGTGTGACTATACTTAACACTACTCTACTGTATGTTTGAAATTTGGATACCAAGTGTTCTTGCAAGAGAAAAAAGGATAATATGAATTGATGTGCTATATTTTGGTGATTTTTTTATAACACATAAGTATATATGAAGATATCTTAGCTATATTCCTTAAATATATGTTATTTTTATTTGTCAGTTCAATAATGCTGTTAAAAGCAAAAGTCAATAAAGCAGGTTGGGAAACAGACTTTATATACTAAAGTCCTGGTACTCACATGAAAATTAAATCAACTTTATGAACTTCAGGCTACTTGTCTGTAAAATGAAGGTTTAGTGGCATCTATGCCAGACTATCACACATTATTAAACACTTTTCTCTCATCTTTAACTATCCTCCTCCATGCTTTACAGTAGCAATTGGTTCTGACAGCAGCTATAGATTTCAATTTGCAGATTTTTTGGGGGGAGAATCCTTATAATAAACTTCATGGCTCTAAAAGAGCTACCAGCACCAGCTTCCTGGGTCCTCTGTCTTAGAACTTGGACCTTCATCTTTTTATGATCATCTCAATAATCCTGAAGCATCATACCCCTGTCAAGAAGTATTCTTTCTCCAAATGTCTAGGTCTCACTTTGTTGGAACCCTCCTCCAAAATTCTAAACTAAATAATTTCAAATATTTGGATTTACATTTCTAAAACTTAAATTATAACTATACCAAAGGATAATACTTTATTTCCCCTGCATTTTTTCATTTCATTTCATTTTTTCAATAATTGCTTAAATAATTATTTACATTCAATTACTTCTGTTGTAATTTCAGTGTTGTTTATGACCTTCTGAATGTATTTTATATACTACATAGAAAGTTGGAACACTGGGTTCTTAAACATGTTAGCTATTCATTTTATTTTATTAGAGCAGAAAATCTTGGAATCATGAGGAGCACAGGTGGGTGTGTTAAGAAGGCAGATGATTAGGCCAACACACAAGAGAACACAACACGTGATAAAGATATACAGTGAATGATTAATTTTAAAATAATTACAGTAAAAGACACATTGCTATTAATCCTCCTCAGAATATTCCCTTTTGCTTCAAACCCTCTCATACTATTATTCTTACCACTTTGTGAGTCAGTTTTGGAAATCCTTATATATGTCTTTATGAGGTACGATAAAAAGTACAAATACTACTGAGTGCCATCCAATGGAAAAGCACTCCAGTAAAGCCAGCATCACTTATTACTTGCATTACACTACCGTCTGAGCCCTGGTGAAGCGATAGCTGGACCTCCTTGGACCATGTCTCCCATGGCTTCTGAGAATGTCAATGGCTGAACTATGGGAAACTTTAAGTTAGTCTTTTAATTCTGCATCACTCAATGTCTTAAGATTTAGACAAAACACAGACAAATGCATTGCCAAAGTAAGACATGGTCTCTAGTAAGCTTTCTAGTAGAGTCCTTTTCCTATTCTGAAATCTCCTGATCCTGATCTTTATAATCCACATTCCGATTAGCATGCTGATCTTCTGATCTCTGACCAGAAATAAACACTAATCTCTGCTTATGGCATTCTAGAGCTTCTACAATTCTCATTTTAAATCCTTTCCAAATTCTTCCTGCAAACTTGTTCCTAAGGCCTCTAAACCACGTATCATGTCAGGCATAGTCACATTGACAACCTCATTCCTAGTACCAATTTTCTATATTAGTAGCTTGCCTATTGCTGGGCCAAAATCCCTAAGGACCACGATTTAAAGGATTGGAGGCTTATTTTGGTTCATGATTTCAGAATTCAGTCCATCATTGCCTGGCTATAAGGAAGAAATGGAATGGTGCAGTGTCCTGGAGGATGAAGTCTCCTTGATCCATGGCAGCTACCGCTGCAAAGAGAGAGAGAAACAAAGAAGAGTTGAGGACAGCCTTCCAGGTCATGCTCCCCACACCCACATCCAACCTCTTCCCAGAACATTCAGCTATGAATTCATCAGTATATTAATCCTCCATTGAATACACTGCCTTCAAGATCCAGTCACTTTCCAAAAACCCTGTCTCTGAATGCATGAAACGTTGGGGTGATATTTGAGGTCAAAAGTACAATAACAGTCCTCTTAATCTTGGATCCTGAGATGATAACAAACAGAAGCTAGCCAAACATGTCCACAGTTACCACAAAATAAAAAGAAGGTGCCGTCCACTATTTGTATAAGCCATTGTCACTATTGAGTTAGTTACTGCAAAGTTTTATATCATTACACAATAATTCATAATATATATGGACAGTACAAATAATAGAAAAGAGAAGTATAAAACAATACTGTATATTTTGACTGATACAACATTTGGACTAAAAAGTAATAGCTTATGCATTAATAAAGGAACAAAGACATCCTTAGAAAGTGAGGAGCTATCAAATGACCGTGAAGTTACTTTAAATAATGCCATTATTGCTTAGCTTAAAGAGAAAGCTATTTTTAAGTTCTTTGTTAAAAAAGAAAAATAAGTGGGAGTTGATTCTAAAATCTACCATTAAAAGCGTTTTACTTCTTTTAACAAAAGATAGTGGGTTACTCTTTAATTATAGATTAGGCAAAAAATCTACAAAATCCTACCATGCATGTCCTGAGAGTATTTTGCAAAGGAATATGAGATTTAAGAACAGATAGGATTAAAAATATAGAGAATTGTTATGCAAGACTGATCAAATTTGCTTTGAATTGGAGCTATTCAATTTGTCAATTCAAAATCCCTGGTGTATATGATTTTAGCAAAGCGTATGGCAAGGTTTTGGGATATGTAAATACATATTGACCATTACTGTGATTTAGTTATTTTTACTTATGTAATAGCACTGAAGATCTGATTAGTGAATTTACATATTGCCATTTATATTATTGCACAGTTCTTACTTTATTTTATTTTATTTTTTTATTTTTTTATTTTTTATTTTTTTGGTTTTTCTCTGGCACCGGGAACCGAACTCACGACCTTGCGCTTGCCAGGCAGGCGCTTTGCCGCTGAGCTAAATCCCCAGCCCCCTCTTACTTTATTTTAGAGACTTTCTATAACTAGTCCCAACTGGGCTCCACCTTTATTTGCCACAGTAAATAGTTTACGTATTTGTTCCAGGTCTCTTCCTCTAGAGAGTGAGCTACACAATAGTGGACACCATGTTACCTTTAACAGCTCATCGTCTACATAAAGAGAAAGCTAAGGAAATGGAAGGTTGCTCAGGACATGTTGAAGAGAAGGAAAGGGAGTATAACACACATTTTAGCCTTATGTACACTGTTGGTGTAGGAGATATAGATAAAAAAGTAAAATATGTGTTAATTGAGCTAGAAGATAATTAGAAAAATAGTCTCTTCCGTGTCTGTGGAAGAATTTATGAAGGCCACAGTCTAGTAACTGAGCACAAATAAGGCAAAGAATTACAAATACCCTGCTTTTGCGCTCAAATTCAGTCTGATGTCCCTCTGCTGTAGCAGTGGTCCTTCCTAAAGATCAAAGCCTAAACTTTGTTATTTTCTAAAGCATTTTTTATTTATTGTGATACATAATATATTCTTTCTAACACTGAAGATATATTATGTAATAATATTCACTCTCTGTAGAAATAATAATTAATAAGTGTGACAAAATTATTAAGCATAGATTGTTGTATAATTCAGACTGCTTCATTTCTCCTTACTACACATATATGCCTTCTAGAAAAATTGTGAACTCACAACTAAGCCCATGTCATTCACTAAGTGCTATGGTTGATACATTGTGTCAACTTGGAGAGTCTAGAGGTTTGGCTAAGGGACTCAGCAGGAAGCCAGGGTGCTTACTTTGTATACATCCTGAGCCTGTGGAAGAGGAGGGCATGGAGATTATGTGAGAGCTACACGCGCCCTTAGGTGGGGGTAGCCTGTTTACAATGTAAAGGAGGGAAAGAGGCTGCTTGTCACCATTCCTCCCTTTTGCTCTGGTTGCTTTGCTGTTCAGCTGCCGTTCCCCATATCTTCTGCCTTGGAGCCAGCCAAATATGGACTGAAACCTCCACAAACTGTAAGCTAAATAAACCTTTCCTTCCTTCATTTTGGTCATTGGGTATTTCATCTCAGCAATGAGAGAAAAGTAACCAAGACACTAAGTATGGTACTAAGTTAAGACAACTTTTATTATATTTAACTCGGCCTTAAAAATAAAATATTTCATCCATGTCATGAAGTAAACTATTTCATTATATTTATCCTTTCCAAACAGTCGAATATGTGTTAAATATGGAATATTTGGTATTTAATTCATGTCTACTTTGAAGTACATGGGAAAGCAGATATCAAATGAATCATCACTGTAATAAAGTGCAAATTTATGCAATTCCTATTTCTAATTAATAGTTACACAAGGTCTAATAGCTACAGAGCATATTGTAATTTAAAAGTACATCTGAATGGAGTAGCAAACACATACTGAAAAATCAGAGAAAGGAAAAGAAAAAATACAAAAATCTCACAGTATGGATAAATAGAACACACTTAAAACAATTCCATCTAAAACAAAGATATTTTATCAATGTTTTTAATTTAAAAGAGATGAGGTTTACAGTCATTTCAAAAAAGCACAGTGTTTTGTGTCAGAGTGTTAGAAAACATATTCCTTTTAAGTGCAGAGGGGTAAAAAGAATGAAAAACATGATGGACCTTGAATAGCAGCTCAACAGTAATGCTGTATAATTGCTTTTCATCCTTTCTATCAGCAGTGAAGCTTTAAAACATTGATCAAAGATGATGACTATCACAAAGTGCTTAAAGTGCAGCACATTGTTAAATTTCCTCAGCTTCTGAAATAATTATAGCATGAGCAAGCATAAAAATGATTCCCCCACCTCCATCACCTTCCTCAAATGATTTTCCAGTCAAGGTAGATGGGATTAAAGAAATCTGACATGAATGAGCTATATTAGAACATCAGTGTCAAAAGCTATAACACAGGCACTTGCCTCAAATAGATAAAAGTACCATGAACATTTCACATTAATGCACACCGGAATTCAATCACCCTCATTCCTAACAAACACACTACCGAAATAAAGGACACAAGGCGTTACCAAAGGATGGGACAGTGCAGCCCAGACAAATGAAAAGAGTTTATTGATGGGCTAAAGGAGTTAGAGCTTGGCTTCTCAAACTTTGCAGCTAAGGAAATGGTAAAAAGAAAAGAGCTTTTTATGCATTTGTGGATGACAGAGAAATAACTTTTAAAAATTGTAGATTTGCTCAATAAATATTTCTAGTATATGGGTCCATTAGACTTTCACTATATGAATATATTTATAGTGTGATATATTTAAAAAATTGTGAAAATCCTACTAAGAGCTAGGCATTGTGCAAGGACATGGGGTAAGTGCAGTGATTTTACACTGGTTTCTCTTTAGGCTCCCTACTACAGTCTTCTTGTTTATAGAATTTCAGAGCATCTAGGATGGATAATTAGACATCTTTGCCAAAGTCCTACAGCAAGCGCGCTCTCTAGTGTCTCTTTGATATCGAACGTCACTAAATCAACTTAGAGAAATTAAGATGTGAGGGGAATTTAATGCCCCGGGAGGGAGTTTCAGTCAGTGGTATCAGTGGGTGGATGTTTCATTCCCCCCCTTCTCTGGAAGGACAATGATGAGGTTGATTCTACATACTTTGCTACATGGTTCCCCCAGTGGATTGAGATCTTGCCGCTAATAGCCGTAACTGGCTCATGTGCGCTCACTCACTGGATTTTTGTCCCAGCTGCTTCATTTTCCTACTCCATTTTATTATTACTCCCCAAAATTAAACAGTTCTAAATACTTGCTCCAGAATTCACTTTCAGTGAGAAACCCAAATCAAGAGCACTGCTTCTGAGCATAACCCCTCAAGGTGGAATTCTAAAATTGCTTTCCTCATAGGTTAAACTCAACGATCTCATTGGCTGTGATAAATAAAGCGCTGATAATTCCTAGTTTGGTTTCCCACGCTTTTGAAAGACTCATCTGTGGAGAATTAAATGAGACTCAGGTGGAAGGAGATGCTGAGGCGGAGGTAATAGCTCTGTCATGTGAATGCTATTGGGTAAGGTCGTTAAGGACTTGTGGAGGACGCTCAACCTTGTGAACTGTCCTAGAAGTCTTGAGAGAACATCGGAATCAATTCAGCCCCCAATTAGGTCAGTCCCAAACCTTCCTCGTAGTGTTTATTACCTGTATCTGGGTGACACGCACACTAAAAAGTAAAGCTAGGATTCTATTACAAAAATTGCAAAAATGTAAAAGATACTGAGTGCTGAGCTTTTGAAAATTTCCTGCTCTCAGATATACGGTAGTGAATTGGTGGGGCCCTGAGAATGTACATGAATTATTGGGTCAAATTGAAAATCTATTTTATCAAATTGAAAATCTATCATCCTGAGTTACTTTGGATTCCTCCAAGCCTTTGAGAAATGGCTAGATTCCAACCCCCACATACCTAAATAAAATCCACTAAATTATATGAGTTCCTTACTATATTTTCCTTTCTTAAAAATTATCAATGTCATCAATATTTGACTCAGACAAATAAATATGCTGAACTGGAAACATTGCTTAAGAAGGGAATATACTCTCTGGTATGCGATCTCAGGAAAATTTGCAGAACTATTGCAATATCTAAATATGTGCCAGCATATATAGCAAACTCATTATAGAGTTGCTATATTTTATACGGTATTAATATACTTGAAGGATTCCTTAATGCTTGAATGTAGCAGACAATAGTAAATGATGTCACATGCCAGAGCCTCCTTAGTAGAATACCACAGATGATGTCACAGTAGTGGGTCTGAGAAAATGAGTTTATTATTTGAAACTGGAGTTCTCTTAACCTGATATGTCTTTAGGAAGACCCAGAATACCCTAAAGCAGTGCATAAAACACTGAAAAGCAATACATCTAGGTATTGAAGAAGGTTACTGTTGGCCATTCTCAGCAGGCTGAGGTTGACGGTCAGTGATGCTTTCAAGGAGCTTGGAATGATAGAGTCCTGCACAACCGAGCATAGAGGCTGCAGCTCAGAGGCAAGGTGGACACAAGGATGACAGTGGAGTAAATCAGAGTAGTCAAAGGGCAGCTTTACTCAGATGAGTCTGTGGCTACATCTGCTAGGCCAGGGTGGTCTGACAGAGGTTAGAGGTGGACAAAGGAGACTAAGCTCTCACTTGACATACTCAGCCAGATAAACCGACAATTGTTGAACATCCACTACCCAAGCCTTGTATTAAAGTCTCAGTCCAATCTGATATGCTGCCAATAAACACCTTTTGGTTTAAGCTTTTTAGACTCACTTTCTGGCAATATCTCTTTAGTTGATTACCACATCGTTAGGGAGCAGAAAACACATTATATTCATCATTTCATTATTGTCAAATACTACCTAGTATATACATTAAACTCAGTAAACATTTGATGGGTGTACCCATGAAGCAGGTAACATTGGCATGCAAGTAAGTTTTGTGGATCTACAGACTGTTTGCATTAGTTGTACTGTGAGTATGTTAAAGGAAATAATGAAATACAAAATTGGATTTATAAGTAATAGTGATACTATATATAGATTCAAAATCCCGAATGAGATGTCTATGTTTACTTTGTTGACAAGGAAAATATCATGAAAAAATTACTATTTTGTAAGATATATATCAGAGGAAGTATATGGGGTGGATTTGAGGCAGTTGGTTGGGGCAGAAAAAATGATCTAATTTAGATTACTTTTTTTCAATCAATTAAATATCTCAAGGTAACACACTGACAGTCATGTATTTGTTAAGATAATAGATAAGACTGGAGCTCAGACCCTTGAATGTGGATAAACATAATGTAACCTTGAGTTTGGTGTAAGCAATCATCAAATCAATAAAATATCCATGAGAACATCTTTCATAATGTGTATCTTAAGAGGAAAAAAGTTTGACTGGGTAAGCTGTAAGAAGACAGACCTGTGCTGTATTTCTAAACTCCATGTTCAAGCATGTCAGTAAATTCGGAGTATTTTTACAATAGACAGGAGTTAAATTCAACTGCCTTGGCATTACCTATGCATTTACTTAAATTTCTGTACATTTACATTTTCTAGTCCCTTGAAACCTATGAAATATTAGCAATAAACTTTTTATTTCTTTGAGAGTAAACTGATTACCAGGTGTGTTCAACCTACAAACCACTTACCCTCATTTTTAATGTGAGAGTAAAAATTCTTTTTTAAAGTTATAATAAAAATATTCAAAACAATAAACCCTTGGAAGTGCAGAAAAGGATTGGGGGAAGGAGGAGAAAGAAAGAGGGATTTAAAAGGTGGAAAATAACGAAGGCATATTATATGCATGTACTAGTTTGCCCAAGTGAATATGATCTGTGTTACAAATATGCACTAATAAAAAACTGAAGTTTTGATACATGCAGGTTCCATCAAAAATGTATACACATTTCAGTGAAATAAAGACTTGTATGAATATTTCAGTACTAAATTTATTGAGACATCATGACTAATTACTTTTGGTCTCTAAAATTAAAAGAGGTGCTCAAAGCAGTGGCCACTAGCTTCCACAGTTATCTGAAATGCTTAGGTCCTCTTGGTCAAAGTGTCTAAGTGTCCAAAGAGTTCTGCACATTGGGGCGAAGAGTCCCCTGATTTAACACCTGTAGACTTCTATCTATGAAGAATCCTGCAGGATGTAACATCTCACAGAAAACCCACTACATAGCTGGCCGTTAGAGAAGAAATTGAAAATGCATGTCCAACAACCTCAATGGACACTTCGACCAAGGTTATCCAAGGAGCAGTTCACCATACTAATAAATGTCAGGAAGCTCATGGCCACCATTTTGAGCAACTCTTGCAACTGTAGAGGACAAACAAAACTTGTATTAATCCTGTGATGTGTCAATAAATTTAGTATTAAAATATTTAAGTAAATTTTTCTTTTCCTCAGTGTATATACACTTTTGGGGGACTGTGAACATAAATTAACTGTATTGTATATTTTACATGTGGACCAAGATAATTTCTCTTCAATCAATGTGGCCAGGCAAGGCCAATGTACAAATCTGTTTTATACTTAGATTATCTATTTCTTCTTAAATGGGTGTCCTGATATGTTACATATAGGTTGTTGAATTAGTGACAGTAGATTTGTCCACAGTATTTATTTGACATACCACAATAGCACTAGAATTAGCCAAAGACTGGTAAAGTCACTTGTTCAAGAGTAATGTTCCATCTCTCCTTTGTAATAGTTAGAATTCCCTCTGACACTCAGTTCTTTGATTTATGAGTTATTTTGAAATGTTTTGATATTTTGGGGTTTTACATAATTTTCTATTATTGACTCGTACTTCAGGTATATTATGTTCTGAACAGGGATTGTATGAATTCTATTCTTTTTATTAAATAAATGCTTTATGCCCCCTGGCTGTGTTCTAGCCTAGTGAATGTTCCAAGTACATTTGAGAGAAATGAGTATAATGTTACTGATAGGCATAGTGCCTTATAAATCCCAGCTACATAAGTAGAATAATACTGTTTCTCATATCACTCATATGCTTTTTAATTTTTAATCTATTGACTTTCTCAGTTGTTGAAAACAGAGTTTAGAGATTAGACCATAACTGTGGATTATTTTTCTGCTTCTGCTTTCAAGTCTTTATGTTTTTCTCAAGTGTTTTAAATCTCTGATATTAAGGGCAGATGCAAGCAGAATTATTACTGACCTTTTGGGTTTATTGGGTAAGATTTTATTTTTGTCATGTTTCATTAAATTTTATTCAAATTTCTATTTGTTGGTGGTCATTTTTTAGATTTTTTTTTAGTAGTGAAAATGAAGGTTATGATTATTATCCTAAAATACTAATCTCATTTGAGGTAAACCTGGAGTATACTACATAGCACATGTTTAAAATACTGTCTTGAGGGGGCTGGAGATTTAGCTCAGTGGAACAGTGCCTGCCTGGCAAGCGGAAGGTTGTGAGCTCAATTCCTGGTACCTGAAGAAAAACAAACAAAGAAAAAAAAGTACTGTATTGAATTGGATCCACTGACCTATGTTACGACTTACATCTAAAATGTGACCAAAAGACCTATGCATTTGGTGGTTGGGTTTTTGGTAGGAGACTGGGTCACTATAGCCCTTCGTGTCTTAGTGGAGTAATCCACAGAAGAGTTCAGAGCTGATTATGCAACTAGCGGGTGGGAATCTGTCCAGAAGAGCCAGGTCACTGGGGTGTGCCCAGAAAGAGTATAAATGCCATCTCCCTCTCTCGTAGCTCCTCCCTCCTTTCCATTATAGGAGCAGTGTCCTTCCACCAGACCTTTGCACAATGCCTTTACTATCTTTGAGCCAGCTGAATATGGACTGCCTCCTGTAAAACAGTGAGTTAAAATAAACTGCTATTCCTTTATATTGTGTCAGGCTTTGTGTCCAATGAAGAGAAACAAAGAGAACATGTCTTGTTGACATGTTTTAAAATCATTATCACATTCTTAAGTCATTTTTTTAATATATAGCTTTTACTTTCATTTTTTAATTTCTTTCAATTTCTTTGTAAGAAGTAAGAACAAGTTATTTTTACAAATAGTTTCCTATATTTTGTCTTTTGCTAATTCCAATGCTATCATATTTGATATGTTCCTTTATTTTCATTTGTTTTTAAATACTGGGGGTTGAATTTACTTGCTTGACTTATTCAATCTCTATATTTTTAAATGATCGCAAAAAAACTAGTTTGGCAAAAGTAATCTTCTTCCATAAATAAAATTCCTTGTTTTTAATAGAGTAAGGCTTGTCTTTGAGTTGTCATTCGCCATGTTTGGTAGAATTTATTTTAGGTATAAGAAAGGGACAATCATATTTTTTCTTGCAAAATTTCATCGTTATTTCATTATTGTTTTGGCATGTCTCTCTGAAAATTTAGGTGAAAATTATATCAGTTTATTTACGAGAAATATATCAATTACACTTTACAAGATTTTTGTCTTCATCTATGAAAATTTAAAGTAATTTTTTTTGTTCTTGTTTTTTTTTCTAGAGAGGAAATAGGAAATGCTATTTCCCTACACCCTGAACAGAAAAGTTGTCTTGGGATTTTCCCTGATGCTCTTATTGCCTGCAGGGGCTTCCGAAGGCAAAGCCAGAATGTAAGAAAGGATATCAATCTATATATCTGTGTTCACATGCTCACGTTACCCCTACTCTTGACCATTAGCAACTTGATAACAATTTGTAAGCTAAAGTTGAGAGGAGAATGTTGGTTATGAAAGATAGGGGAGATTATGAGGGAGAAAGGAATGGGGAGTGTTATTCAGTGGCTAAGATGTACTGATAGGAACCATGAGTGTTGATGTACTGCTGTATGGTCTGGTGAGTCTAGATTGTAGTAATGTACAGTACTGAGCAGTTCAAAATAGCCAGAAGAAAGTATTTTGGAAGTTTTTGCCATAAAAACATTTTGTGGTTTTCTGGCTCTTTCTTATGGCAGTGTAAAAAAACAAACAATAACAAAACAAAACCACTTTCTAAGACTTAACATACCTCAAGTGAAACTAAGTTTCTTTTGGAACCACTTTGAGCATAAATTTTGCAGGATGCTGGATGGTGGAGTTGAATGGGCTTACACTTAGAATCCATAGAGTTGCTTCAAGTTCCAACTCTTTTCCATATACGTTCATGTGACACTCTCTCAGAGCTATTAGGAAACTTAAGTGACACAAAGAATCTGGCATACAGATAAGTCCCTATTAGGCGCTGGATTCTTTCTCTTGAAATGACAAATATTTGACTTTTCATTGGTATGTAAAGCTGTCAGTCAGAAATAAATTCTGAATTGTTTGAAAGTAGAGTCATTTTCCTGTGTGTACTAGAATCAATAGCACCTTGCATAAAAGTTTGAACAAAATAGTTTTTGCTGAAAATATTTTATGCAGGCGTATGTATTTAAAACTAATCAGTAAGTGCTACTTAGGACATTTACCTGATATTTTAGGTATGAAAATAGCCTGTAAGAAAGCTACAATGTTAAACAGTTAAGAAAATTATGCAGAGAAAGGAGAATTGTCATCTCTCAGAGGCAAATCTTTCCTCCAGTTATCTTTTGCTGTGACAAGTACAGAGTCCAGGTTTGGCTTTGATTTTTATGATGATTTCTCTTAATTATGTGTACATAGGCTTATTCCTTAGCCTCTATCATACTTCAAATTTCCCTACTCTTATGGCCCAGATTTTGAGAATTAGAAATAATTTCTCTAAAGGGTCAGGAACACACCATATATTAATGAATACAAGCTAATCGTTGTTTTAACATGAAATGTCTTTCTGTGTAAATTGTAGCATGTTAGTACAGAAGAATTTTCATAGCCTAAAAAAGATACTTCATGCATAAAAAGGACCTCTCCATATTCAAAAACTCGGATAACATACATATATTGATTCACAGAAAATAAGTTTTATGGGGAATGTAAATTTTTTTCCAATCACATTTCATGGCCACACTATGAAGACACTAGAAAAAAGCTGAAACATTTCTAATGCTAATTAAAAATATAAGCAAATACACTTGTGCTTATCTTTCAAAATTTTACATAATGATTAGTGTTAATATTAGAATCATATGTAGCACCTTTTCCCAACGAATGCATTAACATAAGTACTCTACATCTAGGAGCTAGAGTTCTGTATCAAATATTTCTCAACATTTTTTCCAGCTTCTGTGACTAATTAGAAAGTGTACTAACTTTATTTTTGTTGTTTTCTGTTTCTTTTGTGCAAGTAATATTATTAATGCTTAGAACTGTACCAATAAACTGTGTGGTATCTTTTCTTTTTTTCCTTTGGTTTTTTTCTGGTACCGGGAATCAAACTCATCACCTTGCCCTTGCCGGGAAGGCGCTGTGCCGCTGAGCTAAATCCTCAGCCTTTCTGTGACTTATTTCTATTTCTACTGTATTTATTTTTCCCAGAATTTTTGAACTTCTTTTTTAAAAGATTTTTTAAAACTTTATTTCTTCTAAACTATTTTGTGGACATGGTAGTTTAAAGCATGAGTAAATTATTCCTTCAGATTGTGTCATGTGCTTCTGAATTTTAAAACACAATTAGAAAAATGTAGCGATGCAAATTGAAATTTACTAATTAGAGTTTTGTCACCTGAAGGACGTGAAAAAAAAAATCAACCAATGTAACATACTTCTAAATAAGGAGAAAAGAAAAAATCTGTTGCTGTAATGACATCTTTAGGATCATAGATTATGAAAGAGGCTACAGAATACTGGGGCTGATCCCATTCATGTCTTCAGAAATGTAATGTTAGTATTTATGGGGAAAATGAGTTTCTATGATGCATGATACTCATTTACCAATGCATGACTATTAAATTTATAGATTTTTAAAACAATTATATTTTTTAATTTGATCTGCTTCCCTTTGAATACAGACAAAATCTTTTCTCCTTATTAATATATTCACTTTTCTTATAATGAATTGTGTTGTAAATTCTAAGACTTGTCCCTAGTAATGTTCAAAATAATTTAATAAAATATTTTCATTTTAATATTTGCCACTATTTTTGAATAATATCCAGTTCCTAGCCATCCATCTTTATTTATTTGGATAGTAGGACATATATACTTGAAAAGAAAACATCAGATCAAGTTCATTGAAAAAGAAAAATAATTACTAAACTCCCTTTGCTTAAACATCTATAATTTGTGGAATGCTTTTTTCTTAATGATTGTATATGACTTCCAAGGGATTTGCTATCCATGACTATGTAAATTATAAATTGTTGAACCAGATTGATCTCGGGGCTGAATTCAAATCCTATGCGTTATCTACTAAATATATCTAAAACACCTATCATACACTTTCTATTCCTCTATCTTTTCTTAGTCTATAACCATTTACGCTCACACTGAGAACAAATACACTTACTTTGCTTTGAGTATTTCTACGTACTCTTTGAAAAGATCTTACTGAGCTGGCTCAATATCAGTACATTTTGCACTGTGTACATGTTTTCAAATGATAAAACAAACTTCTGAAATACTTGAACAGTCTTTTGCAGATATAACTTTTATTTTTTAACATCCTGATTCATGTAAAACGTGGATCATAGTGTAGCCAGATTTAATGTGAAATTCCTACTGTAACATCCTTAGTAATTTTTGCACTCTTACCGTTTATGACAGGCAAATACAGTCTCTCCCTCCTTTTTTTCTTTACCTCTGTCCCCCTCTTTTTTGGTCAAAAGAGCCAGGAATATGTCTCCATGGCACAGCCCCTGTCTGGCAAGCACGAGGTCCTGAGTTCTATTCCTGGTATCAAAAAAAAAAAAATAACTTGGTCAAATAGTACAATATAATGTCCATACTTTCGTGCAATTTGATGTGAAAATCATATTCCCAGGTGGGGCTATAACTCAGCAACCCAGAGCCTGCCTGGCAAGTGCAAGGTCTAGAGTTCTGTTTCCAGTAACAAAACAGAACAGGAAAGCAAAATATGAAAAATATATTCCCCAGAATAGGTACCTAATAGTTTAGTTACATAAGATGTCACATTAGGAAGGGCTCTAGAATCTAGAATTCCACTCCATGACAAAAAAGTAAGTTCTATGAGAAGAAAATGGTAGTTCCTCAATTGCAAATTATATATCATATACAAATACTTATTTCTGAAAGCCATCATCCTGTATAATATAAATGTTGCTGAAATTTGTTTGATCTGTTCTGACTTAAAAAAATAATGCAACATGGCCAACTTGATTCTTTTACATAGCTTCAAAAACAAACATGACCACACAAGATTGAGTGTTACGTAACACCAGTGTTGTCTTGCTTTTTATGTTTTCTGTAGGGCTACAAGAAAATATAAACCTTAATTGTAATTGATGACCAATAGCTGCAGAAAATTTGTTAGATTTACGGAAACCTCCCAATTTTACCTCCTATTATTATGTACAATACTGTCATGGGTTTATCTTAAAAGATATCTGGCATGGATTCAGGATGTAGTTTGAGAATCTAATGGTGTACGCTCATTTAACACATGAGTGCGTTGCTCTCAATCTCAGAAATGAATAAAAGAAACATATGTTCGACATTTCCTTTAGCCAGGGATGACAGTTAAATGTCTGAAGAAGGAGAGAGTGTATCAAAGTGGAAGGAAATAGAGATGGATGCTTTCAGTTGTTAAATAACAGGCTCAGTCATAAAATTTACTTGGAAAGCTCTCAAGGATAGAAAGTCTAAAGGGAAGTTAATTAAAATAAATGTGAGCATCACTGCCTAATTGTGATCATTTTCCTCCTTTACCTACTTGATCTCACTTTAATCCTCACAGTCTAAATATAAAATAATGGTCAGCTTTAGCAATTACTTTGCTCAAGCTAATGCATCAATGACATTTAAAGAAACCAAGCGATCTAAAGGGATTTTATTTTTGTAAAATTGAGATTGCTTCTTTACTTTTAACCGTAAGCATACATTGGATATCGGCTTAACTAATTTTCTAGTTGGGAGATGAGTTTTCATAGTCCTGCAGTGCTACCTAGAATACAAACCCCTTACTATGTTTAGACACCTGCATAATTGCAGCATGCGCGTTGTATGAACTCACCTGTGAGGCCAATACATCAAAATCGTTTCACCAAGTAAAACTAATAAAATGAAGTTTGTAAAATTAGGCTTTGGCTTTATATTTATTTTCAAACTACTCAGAAACAGAAAAGCTGCCTTTCTTTAGCATGAACTTTTAAATCAATTAATTTTGCACAAAATAAGATTTATCACTTCTACTTTGTCTCTTGGCCCCTTTTTCCAAAACACTGATGGACATTTGTTAGTTCTTGTGGTTGATGTTAGCGAAGATTTTAAAAAGGACTTATTGGTTTCAAATGCAATGTTGAAATCTATGGTGATTTTTCAATGAAGCCTTTGGAATAAAATTTGAATACTTCTATGAACAAGAAAGTGAGCCAAATCTTTACCAAAATATTAATTATAAAATATTAATTATAGAGAAATTTCTAGTTTTATTTTATTTTTCTCTAGTTTTATTTTTAAGGAATCTCCATACTGATTCTCATGGTGGTTGTACTAGTTCACATTCTCACGAACAATGTAGAAAGATCCCTATTTCACACTAGTCTCATTAACATTTGTTATTATTTGATTTCTTGATGATAATCATTCTTTCTGAGTTAAGAATCTCAATTATTTTTTTTACTTGAAATTTCTTTATGTATTCATTGCTCATTTGTACTTCTGCTGAGAAGTCTGTATTCATTTTGCTTGGCTAATTTTGACAAAATCTTTTATTCTAGGGAATCTATTTAATTTCCTTATGTATTCTAAATATTAGTCCTTTCTCTGAAGACTAGCTGACAAAATGTTGTATCCCATTCTGTAGATTGCTTTCTCACTCTTTGTTTTGTTGTGCAAAAGCCTTTTTCATACGATCCGTTTTCTTATTTTGTTATTCTCCATATTAGTCAGTGATCTTTCCTTAAGGAAAATCATACTGCATCACTCACCTAATTTAAGTCCTATAGTTGATCCTAATTGAGTTTAGTATAAAACCTAATCTTGCTTACTGATTTAGCTCTATATGTTTGTCTGAATGTATCTCTGACCATAGTTTATTTCGTTCACAATCTTTTAGTCATGCTATAGTACAGTTCACACAACAGCAAAATTTCATCAGATTTCTACACATAGCTCTGTCTAGAATTTTTTCCAACATAATTTATAGCTAATTCTATAGTTATTTATTTCTTCATGAAAATTTACTCTGCCCCCCAAATTTAGGATAAAGCAACACATATCACTTAGCTCACAGATTCTGTGGGCTCTGGTTCTCTCATAAGGTTACAAATGAAACGTTCTCCAGGTGTCTTGTGTCATCTACTGGCCTGCCTTGAGAAGGTTTTGCTTCCGAGTTCATATGGCTGTTGGCAAGACTCAGCTCTTGGAAGCTTGTTGCTCTAGGGGGTCCCAGGTTCTGCTGGTGTTCTCTCAGGCTGTCCTCAGTTTCTTGCCGCCTGAGGCTTTTCAACATGGCCATGTACTCCTCAAACCATACTATGAAGGCAAGACAAAGATGCTTCTAACAAGCTGAAAATCAGTTCTTGTAACCCAGTCATGGACATGATAGATGTCAGTTACATTCTCTTGGCTCAAAGCATGTAATTTGCCCTTCAAGGAAGGCGAGTTACACAAAGGTGTGAACACCATCAGGTGGACATAATTGGCTGCTGTCTTAGAAGTCAGATGATCACATTCCACGGTGCCATTCAGAATCCAGCTTTACATTTACCTACTCTCCATCCTTTCCTACATATCATCTCAGTCAAAGTTGCTACTAGGACATCTAACATTTGACTTAGAGAAAAATCCCCCCTCTTTTACGTATTTTGTTTCCTGTGAATTTTATAGGGCTTATATGAAAGTATGAAACTTGTCTGTCTTCTCTCCTGCTACTTTTCTATTATATGCACAGTGCTTATAGAATAAATTTGCACTAAATAAATGTTAAAAGGAATGTATGCACTGAGTGAAGAGATGCTATATACAGACCTGTAAGAGGATGCATTTCTAGTTTTATTTTCTGATATTTTAAAAATTAAGTTTATTGGTACAATTTAGATTTACATAATGCTCACATTTATCACAGTGAGCCTGACCTATACATGACGTATCTTAGTTCCTCTATTTTGTTTCCTCCCATTACCCTCCCCATTCTTTGACTCCTCTTCCCTTCCTTATTTAGAAAGCTTTGATTCTATTTTATCCTTTTGTTCTCATTTTTCCTTTTCCTTCTGTTCTCCACTGTTCTCCTCTGTTTTTGAACAACTTCTTCCTATTTACAATATCTACTATAAATTTTTGTTTTTATTTACACTTCCAGTTTCTCACACCAGAGAGACAATGTGATACTCACACGTATGTGTCTGATTTATTTCACTTAAGAGTATGGTCTCAAGGCCCATTCATTTATCAATAAATGTTTCAAGTTTATCCTTCTTTATGGCTGAGTAGAACTTCATTGTATTAAAATACCCACACATTCCTTATCCAATCATTGGTTGACAGGCATTTTGGTTTTTTCCAACATTTAGCTTTATAATCTATGTTGGTATAAAATAAGTGTGCATACATTGTTGTGGTATGATGCTTTTAACTCTTTTGGGAAAACACCAAGAAGGGGAATAACTGGGTCAAATAGGACCTCTTGTCTTAGTTTTTTGAAGAATCTCCACACCCATTTCCACGGTGGTTGCACCAGCCCACACTCCCACAAAGAGAGGAGAAAGGTTCTCTTCACCCCACAGCCAGCATTTGTCATTGGTTGATTTCTTAGTAATGCCATTCTTTCTGGAGTGAGAGGGAATCTCAGCATTGTTTTAATTTGCATCTCTTGAATGATCAGTGGTGTTGAGCATTTTTTCATGTATGTATTTATTGTTTGTATTTCTTCTTCTGAGAAGTGTGTATTCATTTCAGATGCCCATTTATGGAATAGATTCTTTAAATTTTAGGACTCTGATTTTTTCCATTCTTTATATGTTCTAGATAATTCTTTGGTCTGAAGGACAATGGCTAAAGTTTTTCTCACTGTGTTAATTGTTGTTTTGCTGTGTTGGTGATTTCTTTTGCTGTACAAAAGATTTTAATAAGATGAGATTTCAGCTGTTCAGTCTTTGGAATATTTCCAGTGCAGTTGGGGTTTTGTTCATGAAGTCTTTACCTACAACACCTGTGTTCAAGGGTTTTACCTATTTTTTTTTCTTCCAGCGGATTTAGTGTTTCTGTTTTAATATTTAAATCTTTGAAACAATGTGATTTTAGTTCAGTACGTGTTGGTAGACATTGGTCTGGTATAGTCTTCCATGTGTGGAAAGCCACCTTTTCCAGCACCTTTTATTAAAGAGGCATTCTTTCAGTGAATGTGTTTGGCCCCTTGTCAAAGATAAGGTGGCTGAGTGTGTTTGAAGTTGTTTCTGCATCTTCTAATCTGTGCCACTGATCCTCAGATCTGTTTTAT
Source organism: Chinchilla lanigera (assembly GCF_000276665.1). Lineage (NCBI taxonomy): Eukaryota > Metazoa > Chordata > Mammalia > Rodentia > Chinchillidae > Chinchilla > Chinchilla lanigera. The sequence continues at coordinate 20,352,727 of NW_004955417.1, forward strand.
TGCCAGTATCATCCTGTTTTACTTTTAATCATAGTGGCACTGCAGTATAATTTCAAATCAGGGATTATGATGCCCTCTGCCTTGACTTTGTTGCCTAGAATTATTTCTGTTACTTTGGATTTCTTCAGGTTCCAATTGTATTTTAGGAATGTTTTCTCTAGTTCTGTGAGTTATGCTAATGGTATTTTCATTGGGATTGCATTACATCTGTTTTTCAATTTTGGAGGTATGTACATTTTTACTCTGTTGGTTATTCCTTCCCAGGAACAAGGGATATCTTTCCATTTTCTGATGTCCTCTTTGATTTCCTTTCCCAAACTTCTGTAGTTTTCAATGTAGAGATCATTCACTTCCCTTGTTAGACTGTTATGATAGTTATTTCTTTTTATCATTGCTAATGTGAAAGGAACAATTAACCTAATTTCTCTCTCAGTGATTCTTTTATTTATGAAGAGGAATGCTATTTGTTTTTGTGTGCTGACTATATAATTACCTCAATAGATGAAGAAAAAGCATTTGAGAAAGTCCAACACCCATTCTTGACAAAAACTCTACAGAAAATACCTTATTCTTATAAAAGACATCTATGTCAAACCAACAGCCAGCATCATACTGAATGGTCAAAAATGGAAAGCTTTCACTCTAAACAGCAACAAAACAAGCATGCCCAATACAACCAGTTTTATTCAGTATACATCTGGAAACATTAGCCAGAGCAATTAGACAAGACAGAGAAATAAAAGGAATAAAGATAGGAAAGGCAGAGTTTAAACTATCATTATTTTCAGATGACATGATACTCTACAGAGAAGACCCCAAAACTCCACCAAAGACTTCTGGATTTAATAACAAGATTCAGAAGTGTAGCTGGATATGAAATGCTTACAGTCTAATAGCAAGTCATGGACACTGTTAAGATATATAGAAATAACAAATCATATAAAGCAGAGGTTATCATTTCTCTACTCATACCTCTGTAATCATTGAGAATGCTGCATGCTTCTCTATTCATTCCTCCAATTTTCTATCCATGCAGTTGCCAAAATTTGAGAGACTGCGACCCTAGGCAATCTGCTATGTGATGTGTATATGATAGTCCTTCTCTGTTTGTAGTTTATAGTCTGGTTGTAGTGGGACATACAATTATCCAAAGTATTATAAAAGTAAGTTAATAGCAAACTAGGGTAAACGCTAAGAAAGAAAACTTTACAATGCGAGGAGAAAGTTACAATTGTGGCACTTGTCCTGACCTGAGAACATGGCATTTTATGCATTATTTGAAGCATAATTACAAGATAATTTTTGAAGAGGAAGGCAATTTTAGGCCTTCAAAACAAAATCTACAGAAATCCTCAGATAAAGGAATTTCATCCTTTAGAAGAACTGAGGGAAGACCAGTGAGGCTAGATCACAGGCAGGAAAGAGGATTTGAGAAAAGCAAATTGGAAAGATGTTCCTGCATCAAAACTTATAGGATTGTCACTGGCAATATTACAGTGATTAGCCTTTATTTTGTTAGTGAAAGATGTCAATTAATAGTATTAATGCTGCAATTATACAGTTGGATGAAAATTTGGAAAAAATCAGTCTGGAAAATATGGAAAAATAATAGAAAAGAGGCATATTATGAAAGTATGTTTTTGGATATCAATTCATTATTTTACAAGAAATTTTCATAAGTAGCTTATGGGAGGGTAGCAATGTATAGGGAAAGTAATAAATGGAGTTATAAGAAACAACTGGATACCTATTATTTGTAAGCACTTATACTATGATCCAGAGAATTGAAGCATGTTATAAGTATTCATTTATTTCCACAAAAATCTCATGAAGATATTATTAGCATCTTATTACAAACAGGAAAGCTGACTTGGGAAGATTAAGTGAATTGTCTGAAGTTTCATAAAGCTTGTGTAATGCAAATGACAAGAGCATGCATACACAAAAATGCATTCATTGTATGATAAAATCATAAATTCTGTTTAAATAAAATTCATAAGATGTGTACATGTGTTTTGCCACGCCCATTGTTACCTTGTGCAGAATCATGGTGGCTGTACTATTAAAAAGTTTTCAGGAGCTGGGGATTTAGCTCAGCAGCAAAGCACCTGCCTGGCAAGCTCAAGGTTGTGAGTTCAGTTCCCGGTACTGGAGAAAAACAAACAAACAAAAAAAAAAGTTTTCAGAAGAATCTCAACCTTTTAAGTACATTAAGCTGGCTGCAAAATGCCTTTGGAAAAGGTACAAATTAGCAAACAAAAAGTAAAAGGCCCTCTGTACAACCCCAACCTTGGAAATTACAGATGTACTTGAAATTCAACTTGTTTCTTGATAAATGATGATATGTGGCTTCAAAGATGTATATTTAGACTGTCAGTCCCTGGGAGCACCCAGTGGCCTGCCTGTGCAAGCACTTAGATCCAGTCACTAAAGACTGCCTCTCCTTTTTGCCCTCATGTTCTAATAGCCATTGTCTTTCTGATCAAGAAAGCTGAAAAGCTCACTTTAGGTCAAACCTAACTGTCCAGGTGCCACATGTTGTATTGGTTATCCTGAATAACTGAGGAATAGTCAATCTTGCCATGTACCTGCCCACCAAATTGTACCCACTGGACCATGACTGCCTGTCACTGACTGCTGAACTGTTCTTGAGCCAACCAGACTTAAAAATGAACCACATGACAGATGCTGAGTGCACCCTGTTTATGGATGGAAGTAGCTCTGTTGTGAATGGAGCCCAGGCTAGATACACTGTAGTCACCTTGGATGAAATTATTTTAGCTGAAGCTCTCCTTCAGGGATGGTCTGCACAACAAATTAAACTGCAGGCCTGCATAAGCCCTCAATTAATCTGAAAGCAAGATGGTCTACTGCTTCCTGCTGCTGTCTGGAAATTTACCTGACATTGTTTCAAAACAATGAAACATCCTGACCACAAAGGAAAAATCCATGACATCCCATCCCTGGCCAGCATCTGCTTTAATGTCTGCTAGCAATGCCAAACCTACACGCAAAACAATCCAGTCTGGAGTCCTAAGGCCCCTATAGGAATCTGATCAATTGAACATATATATGGGTAAACTTCAAGCTGGCCCAAAGCATTCTTTACCTGAGCTGAGAGCGCAACAAAAGTTTATGCTTTCTCAGGCTGCTTACCTCAGTCCTTGCTTCCATTTCAGCTTGTGTAGGTATTTGTTGTTCCCTGCTCTACTTTTAGCTGTGGTTTTTACCATAGCTCTATGGCTTGCCCCAAGAGCACAGAAAACAACCAGTAAGACCCTTCCCTTTATTCTACCACTAGTCAAACACTTGACCAAGATTTCACAAGCATCCAAGGCACATCGGACACTCTCCTAGATCAGGTTAGGTCCTCCACTCATTTGGCAGAGTAGTGTTAGAGAATAGATGGACCTAAATCATATCTCTTCCTAAAAGTGACTTAGGGGGAGACTCTACAAGGAAAAATGACTTAGGGAGAGACTTTGTAAGGAAAACAAACTACACACTACTGGTGGAAAAACTTTCCAATCTTGGGCACCTTGGATAGGGCCCATCTTAGGGCCACCAATAGCCATAATGTTACCGCTTCTAGTGGGGCCTTGTCAAATTAAAGATCTTACCTGTTTCATCTCAGAAGATCACATAAAATGTGCCAAGCAAACATTTGCCAGGAAACTAAAAGAGGGGATATAGCAGAAAATGCCCCTCAGACAGCCAGTATACTTGAATTTCTGTTAATTGCCTAGGTGACAGTTCCCGATACAGTTCTCATTACTTCCATTTCATAGCAATGGCTGGCCATTGTGATGCATATTTTAAGAACTAATTAATAACTACAAATAATCTGCTTCTGTACTTCCTGCCTTCTTATCCCATAGAAGCCCCAAGCCACCATGGATCAGGGCCTGACATTTTATAAAGACTGATTCATTGTCAGTGCCTATCAATGTACATAAATCTGCCTCCAAATCCTGGGTGACATTTCAGTGTATCTGTTTGCCATAGTAATGTGATGCTGTATATATTTAAAATGGAAATGGGGGTGTAATACTGAAGATATTTAATGAGGAACAAGGATCATAAAATAGTGTGAAGTGCACTTAAAATAACTTATGTGCCATGGTGCTAACATCACCTAGATATTCAGGTATCATCAGAAAATACAATGAATATTTAAATTTAAAAACTATTACAGTAAGCAGCACATTGTCACTGATACCTCTCCAAATACTTCCCCTTGCTTCAAGCATAGCTATTCCATCATTCTTGCAAAATTCTTACACTGTTCTGAAAGTTCACTTTATGAGTGTCATTAGTTGCATTACTGTGGCTGCTTCAAATCCTGAATTGCTTTAAAACATTTATTTTATGGTCATGTTGACTGTGGAAGACCAGAAGTTGTACGGTGCCAGATTTGGGGAATAAAGTAGAGGAGGACGGACTGTAATGTTTTTGTAAACCTGCCTCTCCATTGGATAGCCCTGGGCAGAAGGCTTTTCACCCATTTCTTTTCACACTTCATGAAGACACTCATGAAAGGATTTTCAGAGCTGCTTCAGCAATTGGCAATGATAATGGGACAAGTGTGTTCAAAGGGAGGAAGAATATTTTGGTGCAGGATTTGTGACAATGTGTTTTAGTGTAATCAACATTTATTTTTTTTTATTTTAAAGAGAAACAAAATAACAACAACAAAGGTAAAAATAAAACAGCACAAAATCAATAAAAACAGTACAAAATTTCAAAACAAGATAACAGGAAATTAACAATTATTGTTATATTGCATATCATTATCATCTCTGATTACCAGGTGTAAGAATGCAAGATAGATCAATTAATTAAACATTAAATGTTCCTTTCAACAAACCACTGGATATTAGTAGTACAGTCAACTTTTAAAAAATTAAACATTTATTGTAAATTTTGATCCCATCTCATATTTTTATTTTCATTTTATCAATGTACTCTGCCTCTCAAAGCAAACTCTGTCAAACCATGAAATGGGAGAAGGGAAGGTGCTCCTGTGAACATTTATAAGTTTGTTTCTCCTCAGTAGCAGAGTGAAGATAGGATCCAATTAACTCGTCTCTGGTACTATACCTGCTCTGCCTTTTATTTTTCTGTACATGCAGGCGACCATGATGGGATGCAAATAGCAGAAATGACAGGCTCACCATGCCTTCTTGACAGTGATGTCTAGTTTCTCCCTTGAGATTTATAGCTCTTCATATCCTTCTACACACTAAGTATTGAAATAAAGGGAAGGACATGGAACTCAGGCCATTGGTGGAAAAACACCAACTACATTGCTTATAACCTTGAATTGGATAATATATCTGAGACTTACCCTCGGTCTGCTAAATAAGTAAGAGTCTTAGGTGAAGATTTACCTGCAAGTCATTGCCTAGGCGGCTGATGAAAAGAAGGCAGAGGAAAAGGATCAGTGCTGCTGAGGTCTCATACAGTTCCATGGGGAGCTCTGAAACCCAAGCCTTCAACCATGTGTCCTATTGATGAAAACAGCTTTTAACACTCCTCAGATTTATCCCTGGGTACATCACTCTCCCTGAGGACAGGCTAGAAAGTTGAGCAAGATACATCTGTTTATCCAAGTACCAAATATTGTCAGCAAATGTTATTTTCAGTTGATGGGAAAAGGCCGTCTTTATAAATTGTACTTATTGCCGAGTCCTGTTCTTTAGGATATTGATTGAGTTGGCTGCTCCCTGCTCTCTTCTTCTTGGAGAAACCTCGTAAGGGATGGAGTTCAACATCTCAACCATATCTGGTTTAAGGGCTTCAATAGATGTCTCCTTCCTCACTCCTCTACTTGCTATATTGTATTTGGCGTGTTTCCCTCTGAAAATCAGGCCCATATGGTGATTCCTGTTCTGGTCCTATAAAACATAAACTGCAAAATATCAGTTAGTAGATGAGATTTTACATTTTGCTTGTTATTGTTCTTTAATATTTATGTTTACTTAGTAGAATTATATAGCTGGTAACCAGGATCTCTACTTAGAAAATCCATAGTTATGTAGACAGAAAACAAAATAAAAGCAAGCTATTTCAACTGAGACCCAAATAAAGACAATAAAGGAGGCTTCTTTTATGGACCTTTATTCCCTGACCCCATGTGTGATGGACATTGTATACAGAGAACTGTACACTTTCCATGGAATTGAAGTATATATTTCACTCCAAAGGATAGCTTCCCATTTTTATGATGTACCATTTCCATATTGAAGTCTTAGCTCACCTTCAAAAGTCTGTTCCATTGGGGAATAGATAAGGGATCTGGGCAGTGGTTACTGAGTGTGAGGTGAGTGACAGAATAAGCAGATGTCATGATAATTCATTAACTGATGCATACCCTCTGCTTGATCCAATGTGATGTCGTGGGGAACCTAATGCCAGTGGATCACTGCACAAATGTTTAGACAGAAATACTGGCTGAGATGCTGTGAGAAAGAAAGGCAAACTTAGTTTTAGAAGAAGTCTATTCCAGTCAATGTGAAAAGAGTACAATCCTGAAAATAATTGACACTAACGCACTTGTCACCAAGCAGATCATTAACCTCTTCTTGGGATGTCTCATGACAGGTTCAACACTGGATTTTGTTGATTATTTAGAGGTATTGTGAGTAGCCGGATTAACCTTGGTGAGTGTGTGTCCCTGCAGCACCATCAGCATGACGAATTTCAAACAGGACTGTGGTTACTGAAACCGTAAGTGGAAGCTCTGATGGACCTGAATTTATTGAATCAGAGCTCTGCAAATAAGGAGATTTCACCATGCATTAATTAGGCTTTTGGGCTTTACCTGACTGTGTTCACAACACTGAAGCCATGCATCCTAAGTTTGCATATTGCATAAACAAGCCGATTTACATATGAGTCTTGTTCAAACTTGTTGTTCCATTAACTGGTATGACAACCCCCTGATAAGCATGGATCACTATTGTAAATAATAATAATAAATAATCACACTCCTAGGTGTGAGATTACAGATATATATTTGAGAATACTAGAGAGATGAGAATCTGGATCATTTGTTTGTGTGACATTTTGTACTGTAGATCTACTAGTACTCAAAATATCACATAACTTTTCTGTTTAATACTACACTGCTGTTGATTCTGTCCAACATTTTGACTTGATAGGTCTGACTGGACCTGTTCATGGTGGATATTAGTAATTGAAGACCATTTAATAGGTGTCAATCAAAATTTCAGCCTTTACTAGTGTCATTAGTATGGCAGGTCCTCCTTTCACATGATAAATGATTTTCTGCTTTCAATATCAGGGCCTTATTCAGAAAATTAAAAGTTTGCATCATGGTACTTCATAACTATATGTAACTGGTATGATTTCTGTAGTATCAAATTTCCCAAGTAGAAGTGCTACTGGTATCACATTTCTGTCTGCTGCCAGGTATTTTCTGATCTAGGTTTCATTTCACTTGAAGTTATCAACCTTCAAATCACCTGGCAAATATGTCAGAGCAGCAATTCCACACATGGAATATGCTGCATTCACAATACAAAAATGTCAAACCACTTCCGTGTTTCCTGTGTATATGCCATTGGTACAAAGCACTTTCTACTGTCATTTACTTTGAAGGAGAGCCTATCCAAAGTTGTTTGATCTCTGAAAACTTCATGATATGTTAGCTACAAATGCTTTAAAACCTGTTAGTACATGTTGCCATAATAATGCTAGCATTTCTTATGGGGCTTTGGTGTGCATCTTGATTCCTTTATTCATCTCCTTTCTCTCCCCTCCCTCCACTTTTTGATCCCCTTCCACGTTGAGAAAGATCTGTCTCCGTACTTCTTGTTATCTATCCTTTATGTTATTCATTGCTTTGGTTTTCTCATATAAGATAACTGTGTGATATTTAAGGTTCTATGTCTGATTTATTTCACTTAACATTATGGTCTCAAGGTGCATCCAATTTTCCTTCTAGTGACTCAGGTTCAGAGTTGCTTTTGATCCTGTGGAACATATGGATCTCACCAAGACTTTCAACATACTTCTATGGTGTTTGTTTGTCAGCTTTCCCTCACGGTGACAAAACACCGGAAAGAGTCAATTTATAGAGAAGAAAGATGAATTTTATCTCACAGTTTTGGTTTCACAAGTTCCACTCTATGGTCCCTCATACCTGTTGCACTGGTTAAGTACAGTGGAAATGGAGTGAGAGCGAGAGCAAGAGTGAGAGTGGGAGAGAGAGAGAGACAGAGAGACAGAGAGAGAGAGACAGAGAGAGAGACAGAGAGAGAGAAAGGAGAAAGCTGGGATGAGGGGTGAGCACACAAGCATATGCCTTTCCAGTGGATACTTCTAGCAACCTTCCTCCAAACAAACCCCACTTCCTGATTGCACACTCAATGCTGAACAAATGAATTGAATGACCAATGAGCACAGCATCCCCATAATCCAATTACCTTCCACGTCTAAACATGATGGAATTTTGAGGGACTTTTTATATGTACCGTATCAGCATATATGTTTGTATTTATTATCTCCCCTTTACCAGTACCAAAATTTGTTCCTTTGTCTATCCATTTGGAATGACAAGAAGACATTTTTATTTTCTTCTCTTCATAGACTGTAAATCCTCTCCATAGCCTTGTGAATCAAAGACATACTGTTCCTTAGGTAAAGAAATATACTCACTATTCTATCTTGAATTGTTCCCAAACAGAGACAATACAATGAGTCTAAATGGAAGGATAAAATTCTAGAAATACTTTAAGAATTGCAAAGTTGAAGAGTAATAAAATCATTGAGCCCCTTAAAAGCATTAAAATTCCATAAGGAAATTGGAGTTCAAAAATTAATTATATATTCTTTGTAAGTTAAAGAAATAGAAAGTCTTTAGATATTAAATAAATATTCAAATAAATTTCAGCCAATATAATTTCGTTGAGATATCTGAGTGGTTCTGAGGTTTCTTCTTTCTCTATTTCTATTGCAATAAATGTGACTTCGTAAGATATCTGAAGATCATCTTACTTTCATACCTCTAGTTTGTTCCACATTTTAAAATAAGAAAATCTTCTAGAAAATTTAAAAGAAAAATAGAATGGCCCTCAAACAGAAAATCCTGAAAATATGCACTTCTAATTCCTTAACATAGTTGATCATCTTTCTAGTATGACTTTATTTCCCATCAAAGTAGAGAATTAGTCATTTCAGAGTGATTGAGATAAAAAAAAAGAAAGAATTCTTGGTTTTAGCCTCCTCTAGGTGAATACATATGTACAAGTTGTTCAGAATCTGCAATTCATGAATTTAGAATAGCAGTAATACTTTCAGATGTGGGGTCCAGCAATCTGTCTCTTAATAATTTCTCCACATTATTTTGAGAATCACTGTATTAAATTATGGGCTTTCTTCGTGTTTAGCACATTTTCTTTTGCATAATTACATAAAACAAAATTCTGACGAAGTGCACTATTTGATTTATTTTAAAACTTTCAATTTGATCACATTAATGCATATGTCCATTTTTCTTCAAAACCTTCCACTCTCCTTTGTTAGTTCCACTTGACCTATTTCCCCCAACCCTCAGTACCTCCTTGCTACATTGGCCACACAAGAATCTGTCCTACTTTTGGTTATTATAGATACAATTCTATATACATAGATTAAAACACATTAACCCATAAAGACTATGCAATCATTTTATCTGGCTTTCTCCATGAGCAAAATTATTCTGAGATTTATCCTTGGTTTGATTATGTAACAGTAGTCAACTTTTATATTTTAATATATGAATGTTTAATAAGATAAACAACTGTATTGTTTCTAGCTCTTGACCAATTACAAATAAAATGAATGTGTGTGTACAGAAGTTTCTCTATGGATATATGATTTCTTTTCTTTTGGCTAAATAACTCAATATGGAATTTTTAGGTCCCATGGAAGTTATATATCTAAGCTTTCAAGAAAGAGACAAATTATTTTCCAAAATGATCATATCAGTTTACATTCTTACCAACAATTATTCCACATCCTCTTCAATAATAAGATATGGTCACTCACTGTGCTTTTAGGTATTCTAATTAGTATAACATATCTCATTATAGTCTTCATTTGTACTTCTTGAAAGGTTACTAACTTGTACATTTTCTCATGTGCTTATTTTTCTATTCATGGAAACATTGTTCTGGTGAACTATTTAAATATTTTGGAATATATTCAGTTGATTGCTAATTCTGAGTTTCTAGAGATATTTTCCAATTTTTTGTTATTGTATATTCTGCATGAAAGTCTTGCTTTATCAGATGTGTGCTTTTCAAATAGTTAGGCCTAGTCTGAATTCTGTTTGCTTTTGAGTTTTCTAATGGTACTTTAGAAGAGCAGACGTTTTAAATTTTGGTAAGGTCTTGTTGATCATACGGATCATGGCATCACAGGCTAAGGAAGAAGTAGTGCAGCTATAAGGAAGAAATATTGTAGATCAAAGTCTCCAAGATAAAAATTGTGTGTAAACTTGACTATGTTTTCCTGTACATATCCCATTATCCAAATAAGGATGCACAAATATCATAGATAATAAATATGTCATGAAAAGTAGAGAATTTTGCATTTTAAATTTTTGCAAAAAAAACCCTGTTATTATAAGCTACCACATTAAGAGGATAGGGTAATTACAAATAAAAATCTTGTATCTCAATTTATCTTTAAAACCTAACAGTGATAGGGAACTTTCCTTATGTTATCAGAATATTAACTAAACATCAGTGTTAAATATCACAGTGTGCCTCAGGTCATTACTTATATTCATTGTCTTATGGAATGTATAGCAGTTCAAATAGGAAAATAGAATAGAATACAGATTATTTAGATTTAGAGAGGTAATGCTATTTTCATTATACATAGACCTGATAGTTTTATGCATATAAAACTCATATATTTGCCTAGTGACGTTTAGAATTTAAATGCAAATTAATAAGCTTTTTGGGTTACAAAAATAACAATCAAAAACCAATTTTAATTTTACATAGCAGCAATAGAGCACTAAAGATAAAATTTGAAGAAAATTCATATTTTATTATGTAATGAAAAATGTAAAACAAATTCAGTCTATGCCTTTTGAAATGTGTACAAGGCATCTGTTATACAAACTGTAAGCATTGCTGAGAAAAACTAATATACATTAGTATAAATCTAAACTAAAGTGGAGAAATAAGCTTTGTGCATAGACTGCAAGATATATTTTATGTCAATTCTCTCTAAATCAACTTATAGGCAAAGAACCACGTTTTCTTAAATTGGCATCATTATTCTGAAATTTTATAGAATTTCAAAATATCTAGAGTAGCCAAGAAAATATCCAGTACAAATAGAATGTTGGAAGTCTTGCAATAACCAGATATAAAAAGTAACTATGCTGTTATAATTCTTGATGGTATATTATCTGCCACAAGCAGAGATACATAAACCAATAGAACAGAAAAGAGATCCCATAAACAGTACTGCTGGACTAGCTGAATTTTGCAAGAGAAGTCATAAACCTTGATTACCTAACACATACTATATATGCAAATTAAAAATGAAGTAGGACGAAAAATAGGTGAAACAATAATGCATTTAGGAGAAAACGTAGAAGAATAATTGCATAGCATTTGGTTGGCAACGTTTTCTGAACCAGAACCCTAAAAGCTCTACCATCCAATGAAAGTATAATTAGCTGGAATATATTGAAATTTCAAAACTACTGGTATGAAATGTTCTGTAACAAAATTGAAAAAGCAAGACATAGTCTAGCAGATTTTTACTGCACAACATGTAACATAGGATCAGTTTCTGAAATATATACAGATTTTCAGCTTTAACCTAAGTCAATTGTAAGCAAGTAGGAAAAAATAAGAAATCACTTTGTAGAAGAGAATAGATAAGTGCTAATATATTAAAACCTCACATTATTCAAGAGAACAGAATGTAGCTTATTAGGATCAGAATAGGCTTTTCCTATATATCCACTGGAATACCTAAACTTAAAAACTGGCAATAGCAAAATAGACAAGTCTGTAGGGAAGCTAGCATATTCGTACACTGTTAGTTGAATGGTGATCAAGTATAAGGACTTTGTTAAATTCTTAATGGGTATGTATATAAACTAATGTATGATTGTACTAGATTCGAGAAATTGGTTTCCATTTGACAATATGTCATTAAATTAAAAATATTGATGACTCAGTAGTCTAAAAATAATGCAATAACAAAAAATTATTTTAAGATTTCTGTCTCTTAAGTCTTCCAGGCTTGTTTAATCCTTACTGTTCTATTTGCATTAAATGCAAATATCATTATTATGCATCTTTCTTTTTTCATAACATACATTAACTAAAAAATACAGGTCATATACAGTTTCTTCTTATGTCATATATGACATTATTGATTTATTTTTTTGATCATTAGAATTATTTAGAAGAGACTGTATTTCATGCAAAACACTGATTTTTCTTGTTTGTTTGAGTTATCAGGATTTGTTAACTTTTATTTATTGGGGCAAGTGATTTCTTTCTTTTGTGGGGGTCATAACAGGGATCACACCCAGGACCTTCACACTGAGTTACACATCCATCCTTAGTTTATTTTTTAGTTTGAGAAAAGGTCTCACGAAGTCACTTAATTGGCAGGGTTGGGCTCAAATTTCAGATCATCTTGCCTTATCCTCCCAGATGCAAGTGATTTTTAAAGGGAATTTTTTTTTGTTTTTTCTTTTTTAGTGTATTACGAAATCTTTTATTCTCATATGTGGTTATTTTGAATGGTATACATGCTGTATAAAATTGTTAAGGATATACAATGTTCCTTCAGTGAAAGAATGGGTGGGTGGATATCGAGGGATCTATTAATATTATTCTAAGGATCCTCAGTCAAATTTATATTTTGATGAGTTTACTTTTCCAAATAGGATTATATGTTTTTACATTTCTTCTTGCACTGCCATTGCTTTTAAATTTTTCTATCTTCATATATTGAAGCTTTTTGTTTATGTACACTCAATTTCATAGCTCTTTGTATTGTTTGTGGCTTACAATTGTGAGAATACAAAATATTCTTTTATTCTAAGTCCTTTTTATGGTCTAGGTTCTACAGGAAGAAAATATCAAGACAAGAGCAAATATGCAAAGGTCACATTAAGAGGAATGTCAGTATTAGAGAAAATAAAGAGTCAGAAGAAGCATGCTTGAGGGGTAGATAATGAAGCAGTTCTAATTCTGAGTGAAGGAAGGAGGAGAATGTTACGAAGAAGTCTTTGTAGAAAACCCATGGACTGTCCTTGCAAATCCACTTGACAAAGGAGTCTTGTCTCTCCCAGGACCTGGCAAGCTTCGCTACATGCAATGGACTCCTGTAAGAAAGTGGGTAGATTCATTCTACGTTAAAATTTCTAGACTACATGCATCGAGATCCAACTAGGAGCAAAAGGCTTTTTTGTGGGGAAAATATTTGTATGAAGTCAACTGAAAGTTTAATAGTTTCTTGCTGAAAAAAATAACTTGTCATATAATACTTTCCTTGTATTTCTAAAAACAAGTTTGTGAGGATTTTTTATTTTAAAAATTAAAAAAACTGACAAAATAACAATGAAGACAAAATCAAAACAACACAAATGGTCTTGCATGCCAATATCTGGTTATATGTGCAACCATTTTGAAGATGACATTATGTAATATGACAACCATTATTAATATCTTATCGCCATGTTTTGAAATTCTGTATTATTTTTATTGCTCTCTATGCTTTTTTATGTATTTGTTTTTGTTATTTTGTTTTTTTTAGATGAAAATTCATTTTTTAATAAATATATATAGAAATTCATCAGGTGAATTGCTGATGTCTGCTTTATTGAGAGGAGCAATCAATGCTTAAAATGTTCTTTTTTCTTGACCAATTTTGCAAGTTTGAATTTGATGATCAGAATCACTGATGTGAAAAAAATATGCAGTCTAAGAACATTTGCTGAACTCCTACCATTTTGTATGGTGAAGCTCTGCATCATTTCCAGTTTTATTTTTTTAACTTTTAATTTTTTTTTTACTTGTTACTGTCTTTGATTATTTGGTCAGTCTTACATTCTTATGTCTGGTGGACTGAGCGACTTCATTGAAGGTAACAGTAGGAAATATAGCAACCATTGTAAATTTCTATCATTTTGTTGTGATGAGTTTTTATTGTCATTACTTTTTGGAAGATTTTATTTTCTGTTCTCACAACATCCTCAGATGTTGGAAGTCTATTTTCTTTTCCATTTGTAATATTTCAAGTTGTCAATGGAGAAAAATGAAAACATAAAAAATTGCATTTTCTCTAGTGAATCTAAAATGCTGAAGGTGAAATTTCTTTTCTTTATCCACTGAATTCTGGCAAAGCAACTTTGCCTACATAGATTTATTTAAAAACTAATTTCATAGATATATTTTGAAAGATGAGCCTTAAAATCTTTTAAGGTCACTAATCATTTTATGCCTTGTTCTAATAGATAAAAATGACAGGTGTTATTTAATTTTACTAAGTGAGATCATTTGTATATTGCCTGCGCTACCATTTTGGTCATTTATTTTTTTGACTTTAATACACATTTGAAAGTTTTGGCCTCAAATTCTTTGTAAATCATTGTGAACACCTTTGTTGAAGACAAAATTATTTCATTATGGCTCTACTGTCTTTTTAAGGTCTTGGATAAAATTTAACTATTCATGACTGGAGATTGGGAGGGTGAGTTACTTTCAGGTTTATATATTTACTTAATAGGTTTTGATATAAGGTTCTATTAAACTGATCACTCAAGGTACTTCTGTTCCATTTTATCTCCTTTAAATTAAAAATATAGTTCATGCATATACTCGTGTGTGTCAAAGAATGGTTGAGTCTTAATATCAATGTCAGTACTCTTCCTATGTGCCCTTTCTAGAAAAAAACATTGTGATTTATATCTGTAGATAGTTTCTTTTTTTCAGGAACCTGGAACTGAGCTCAGGACCACATGCTTGCCGGGAAGGCACTGATGCTGCTGAGCTCTATCTCTGGACTTTCCATTTATAGATAGTTTTAACAAATTTATTTCCATTTATTTGGATATATTATGATTAGTATTCATAACAATGTTTGGTTTTATCTTATCAAGCGCTTTGCATATTTTCTTGAATAATCTATTAGTTTATTTTAGATGAAGATATTAAATATGAACTTTGAGGTCTGAATTCCTGCTGAATTATTTGAATTTCTGCTTTTTTTGTACGGGGAATCAAACTCAGGACCTTACACCTGCCTGGCAGGTGCTTGTGCCACTGATCTATATCCCTGGGCCTTATTCAATTTTCTAAATGATATTAATTAAGGCAAGCAAAATTGATCCATATATGTATGTATATGTATATATATATATAAAAATTTGGAATGCTTTGTGTTTTATATATTTTGTCTTTATTTTTTACATTAAAGTTTGTAATCCTAAGACAGTGTGGCAGAATGGAAAAAGTGCTAGCTATAAAACCTATATGTAAGTCTTAATGTAATCGCTTCAAACTGTTATCACTGTGATATATAAACAAGGTTCTTGATAATTCTTTAGCTACGATGACTTTTTATTTTTTGTGTTACATACATTAATATAGTTGTAATTAATAGGTAAATCATAAAATAGTACACATTTATTCATACTGCTGTTGTCAAAGAAATCCTCCAAACAAGTTCTATGTTTAGCAGTTACAGAAATAAGGCCAGGATGTAATACCCAAAGATCTCGGAAGTTACTATTAGCTTGTAGAGTAACAGAGAAGTCATAGAGATTTATTTACTTCAGAATGTAACATGGAAGGCATTAGCAGTATTTGGTAAGAGAGTGGATGGTAGGAGGAGTTCAGATGAAATATTACAATCCTGTGCCTGGGCAAATTAAAATATCTATACTGAAACTAATCAACTGTGATTGGAAAAAATTCAAAATGAAATGTTGTAAACATACTTCTTGATGTTCAACACATGGTTCATTTGGATTAGATAATAGCAAATATGAGTCTGTATCCTTAGAAATTGTAAACAGATAATTGAAAAAAGGCAACAACTAAGCCAGACACCTTCCATTAAGGCAAATGTTGAAACAGGACAAACAAGTGTATCAGTGAAAAAATTAAGATTTGATGTTAGGCAACATTTCTCACCTGGTTGTTTTTACACTTGATCTTAACCAAAAGGCCGAGAAGTGATACGACTTGCTTGTTTTTAAAATTTCAAGATTATTATTACTTTACCCTCTTATAGCTCAGAATTCTAATTACCATTGTCTAATTATATGTAGCTGATAAACTATTATTCTTTACCAGAAGACCTCTTTCATTTCCTTTACATTTGAATTTTTATGTATGCACTCTGCTTATTTTTGTAGTTCAACTAAGCTGTACACTTTTAAAGGAAAAGGATTGTTATCATTGATATAAAAAATGTTTCCCAGAACTTCATGTATTTGGAGGGTGACTGGGCCATGGGGCACTGGGTACATCAGGGGATTCAGCTGTTGATAAGTCAGTGGTTGAACGTGCTGAGGGCGTCGGGCCTGATCAAAAGAGGTGGGTCGCTGGGGTGCAACCTGGAGGGTATCTCTCTCTTCCCAGCATCCCTCTTCCCCACGGCGTCTTGCCACCTGCAGTGTGAGCAGCTTTCTTCTGCCAGACCTGTCCACCATGGTCTCCCTGCCTTGAAGCCAGCCAACCGTGAACCGGATCCTCTATAATCCTGAGTCAAAATAAAACCTTCCTCCTGTAAGTTGTGGATGCCAGCAATGTGTCTAAGTGACTACAAAGTAACTAAGACAAGGATTTCATCTGGATGAAGAATTCCTAACCTTTTTGCTTTATTGCTTTGCAGGTATCCAAGTACTATTTATGAATAAATTAATCTACTGCTGTATACACTTTTCAATTTTCTACCCTATTAATAATATGGATGCAAGTCTTATCCATAATCTAAACATGCTTTTACAGCATGAACCTAGATATAAACCCAGCAGAGATCTGACTAAAGATTTAGGAGCTGTAGATATTTCATAATACTTATATACTATTTGCTGTACTTTTTCAATTTTTTTTTTTTTTTTTTTTTTTTTTTTTTTTTTTTTTTTTTTTTCTCCGGTACCGGGAACCGAACTCACAACCTTGCGCTTGCCAGGCACGCGCTTTTGCCATTGAGCTAAATCCCCAGCCCCTGTACTATTTCAATTTTATACTTGCCTAAGTATTAGTACAAAGGTGAATTATTAAAACTAACTTCTCATTGACTGTACTTCTGTACCTATTTTGGCACTTTAAATGCCAAATATCTATAGGCGTCTCCATTACAAAGGATGGTTAGAGTTTACTCCATGAGCTAAGAGAAATTAGCATTCTTCTACACTAAATTAGCATAATGACTGTCAGTTTACAGGGGTAAATTTAACAATCATTTTTTCCTGAGTTTAAGTCTTATTTTCATAAAAAATAAATGAATAAGTGACCTAGTACATAGTATTTAATAACCATAAATGTTACATGGTGCTAATCTAACTGTCCTAGAGAGTGGCTTTTAAAACTAAAGATGTCGGGGCTGGGGATTTAGCTCAGCGGCAAAGCGCCTGCCTGGCAAGCGCAAGGTCGTGAGTTTGGTTCCCGGTGCCGGAGAAAAACCAAAAAAACAAAACAAAACAAAACAAAACAAAAAACTAAAGATGTCTTTCTTAGCATTTGCCTTTGGAAAAGAATAATATAGCTGATACTAACATTCAGTCAAATCAGAAAACATGACCACTACCTCTTATTTTATGTCTTCAAATTTAAATAAACTGCTATGCATTTAGCTATAGCATCTCATCTAAAAATTGCCTCAGTTAGAGTGGGTTTGGATAATTTAATGGCCTTTTCTCATGTTTGATCTGAAATACAGATAAAGAGGATTAAATTTTTATAACCATCACTCAATAAGTCTGTTATGTTTCACTTAAATGCATGATTCTGACTTCCTAAATATCGGACTCTGATCAAAAACACCAGAGAACTAATTTTTTTCCTCCCTAAATCTCCGCATATGATTTTGAATTTATTTTAAAACATTCAAAACAATCGTTTTGTCTCTCAGCTTGCTTTATAACAGTCCTTAGAGTAGTTTCTCAAACTGGGTTTTATATAGGCGGAGCTATTGTCACTTTTTCGCGATACACATACTGCAATTCATAGTAATTTATTTAAGTGCTTTAGATTTAACAATGATTTACTAAAGCATAGATAGGGGCTCTGTGTAAAAACCATCTCAACCTTAATAGCGTAATAGCATCATGATACCCAACTGACTTGAGAGATCATGTAAGACAAGGGAATGGAAGGTCCTTACATCAAATGTGTCCTTGTAGCAGAAGAAAAAAGCAGGAAAATTTGAATTTCCTAGCACCGTTCTTGGCAGTACTTTGTCCAATGGAAGATACTAGAGTGACTTGCCAGCTTCGTGACCTGAGAAACTCGCATACTGGTAAGAACTGTACAAAGCCAAAATGAAAGGCCAGTATAGGAAGGCAGGCAAAGAGAAGGTCCTTCAACTGAGTTAGTCACATTTTATTGGCTCTTACGGTTTCTTTTTTTGTAGTAGTACTACATCCTTACTTAGCTTCGTTTTTCTCCCAAGGTAGGCATTCAATAAATAATATTATGAATAATCTTATGAATCTTATGAATATATTAACAAAAGAAAAATGAGTTATTTGATCCATACATTGTTTTATTGACTCTGCAGTTGGGGAACACATATTTCAACATGTTCAGAATTAAGATGTGATGAGATGAACTTAGATTTTAAATAAGAAACTAAATCAGAAAGACTTAAAGATGCTCTGAAACAGAATTCTGACTATGCTATAGATTCAAATTATTAACAAAAGAGAAATAAAATTCATTTGGCATAGGGAGATTTCTGAGAAACTTCTATTTAAAACTGAATAAAAATTTTAAAAGTGTGTCATTGTGCATAAAGAAAAATGACATAGTATCCATTTATGAGTCTTGATCATCAAAAGTTACAGGTATGTCTTTCAAAATTGGTAGCAAGTTTAGAGTGCGAGTGAAAAATTTTTGATTCATTTAGGGTATTGACATGCCTACCCTCATGGAATAAGGGGACCCCTGAAGTTGACTGTAGAGAAATCTAAACCTAAGCTTAAAGGCAGGTAAAGTCTAGGAAGTCTTTTGTAAAGACAAATGATGGATAATTAAAATTGCTTATTTGGGATTAAGGTCAATTTCAGACTTCTTTAGCTTTCTCAGAGAAAGCTGTTGGAAAAATCCCAAGCATCTGAAGGTGAATGCATTTTCATGAGAGAATATAAGCAATCTACTTGAGCTATAATATCAATTTTTAAATATATATCCTCATGTATATATTTATTATGAACTCAGACTGGATTTCTGTTTACTTTCTTTTTAACTATTCTTTCTGTGGTATCAAAATAGCACTGGCAAAGCAAAGTGGCCAATTATGTAATGTGATATCCCTCCAGTTAGGATTACATGTCTGAAGGGTTTTACAAAAGCCAAATGAAAAAATTTTTACACTGCTTAGAGCTAGTATGTCAAAGGAAATTAAAGTGAGTTTTTAGTGTTAACCCAAAAGATCACTATATACATATACTTAGAGTAAATAAACATACAAATATGTGTGTGTGTGTGTGTGTGTGTGCATGTGTGTGTATCTGTGTACAAATCACAAAATATTTATAAAGTATATACAATAAATGGAGTGGAAAAACATTCAAATAATTCAGATAAAATTATGTAACAGTTTTAAAGCCCTGGGCAAGAAAAGCGATACAAAATATACTCAACACATTTAGAAAGTAGATGTTTGATCATGTGCTAAAAGCAACTTTTTAGTGTTTTTTAAATAAAAGTGAGTTTAGATGTTGCAGAATGTTTTTACAGTAACATTTACTTTCTAATACAAAATCATACCAGAGTAATTCATGACAGAATCTATAATCCACAGCAAAATTCCAACTTTAAGATTTAGATTTTCCCTTCACAAATTCTAGTTCTACAATAATATTTACTTAGAACTTTATTATTCTTATATCCTATGTTACCCTCTAAACACATAATGCATAACTGTTAGGCATTATTGACCCAATTTTATTAAAAAATGAGGTTCAGAAGAAACGAATAATTTTTCTAGGGTTAATTGTTTAATGAAAAGCAGATTCAAAATTTGAAGGCAAGAAATTTTGCCTTCAAATTTAAAGGTATTTCCTTTCGGCCAAAGAGCCTTCTGTTCAAGATTGTGTTACTATTTTTGCTTATAACTCCCCTTTTTCTTATGCCTGTAACCTACAAAATATTAATTTAGAGCTATTGTATCTATAAGTTAGTGCAAATTTTAACTCCCTGTACTGTAAACTCCTTATGGGTTCTTTCCTAACCACTAACATTCTTCTCAAAAGAACCATTCACTCCCTATTTAACTTCTGGAATTATTTGTTCTTTGTACCATATATGCATTTGTTTGCTCTTACATATGTTCATTGCCCTTACACTTTATTTCCATGTATTTCTAATTTGTTAGTTTATTCAGAAATCATGTATGTTATCCTATAACTGAATTGTAAGAGTTTACAACATTTTCTGGTAATAATATATGCTGAATAAATGTTGGACCAAAATAACACGTGTTAGTTTTTTAGCCAACATCATTTAAAAGGGGAAAAAAAGCCAAATTGATTTTTGATCTTAGATGAATAGCAATAGTGGATAGAATTTTTTCAAGGTGAATGTTTAGTAACAAGATATTTACCTTGCAATCAGAAGACCTACATTGTTATATACAGATTGGGAGAATCTGAACATTATGTTTATCTCTAACAATTATTCTTTTACTAGTACAATGTTATTTAGATATTCCCTTAAGATTATTTGAATATTTTGCACAATCAAATGAAATCAGAATGATGTATATGAAAATAACCTTTAGAACTGCAATCTATTTCATTATTTATCATTTCCATTGTCGATATACAGGCTTTCCTATTAACGAAGGCAGAGAAACTAACGTAAAGAAGATCATTTCCTTAATAATCTAAAACGATTAGAGAAATGCACTGTAAGGACCAGCCTAGTAACTTTGAAAAATCAGGTACAATACACAGACTGTCTTAACTGAAAAGTCTGCCAAAGAGTCCATGGAGAAATTCTTAATTGTTAACCCACATTAAAGCTTCTCCTGACCTGCTGTAAGATGGAATTTAGAAATCATACCTGGGTTTACAATATGATGTAGAAATTATGAATGTAAGATATTTGTTCCTCCATTTCAGAATGCTTTCCATCTAATGATGAAATTTACAAAAAGGAAGAAACAGAAAAAAATGTGGTTTGAATAATTTAAGGTCACCCCATAGCTACCTTCTTCTGGTGACTCATAATCAAAGTATCCAAGATATTTACTTTTAAAGTTGGGCAAGTTTCAGAAATAGTTTTAAGTAGTCCTAATGCAAGTTACAATCTCTGAAGGAACAGTTGGGGAAAATCTGTCTTAGATACATTTTAACAAATGAATAAAATTTCTAAGAAATAAAGATTAAGAGTAATTGGAAATTTGTCTACCGATATTCAGATGAAGGATGAAATAATAAGATCCCTGCATACAACTGTTTTATTGCCAGACAGTCTTCAATTTGAGAGTAACAAGTGCTGCCGATCAGTTACGGTTAGCAGGGTTACATCAAGTTCTGAGCACTCCAAGAGCCATATATTTTGTGAATATATCTGTCTATTCATTACTACTTTTATAGTAGATGCAAAATGGCAGTAAGTTGGTATATAAAATAGTAGTTTAAGAATGTGTTAATCATTTTAGGTTGGAAAAACAAAATATCAAAGACTAGACAGTGTAAAAAGTAATTTATTTCCCACATTTCTAGATTCTGGAAGTTCGAGATCAAAATCTCAACATAAGAAGCTTCATCTCTGCTGTGTTCTCTTGCCTGGTTGCTCACATAACCTCTTTTATGGAGAGAGACAGAGAGAGACAGACAGAGACAAAGAGAGACAGGCAGAGACAGAGACAAAGAGAGACAGAGAGAGACAGAGACAGAGGCAGAGAGACAGAGAGACAGACAGACAGACAGGGAGAGGGACAGAGACAGACTCTCTGGGGTGAATCTTTATACCACTAATTCTTTTGAATCAAGAACCAGTGCTTATAACCTCATGTAACCTCATGCCTTAATTATTTTCTTCCTCTAAATACTGTATAGCTTCAGTGGTGTTTAGAGCTTAAACATATGTACTTTGAGGGACATGGACATTTAGTCTGTAACAGAGGCATGAGAGAAAACATTATTTTGTCGTCAGTGAATATTTACCATTATGAAGTAATTGTTATGCATTAATCCACATGTAAGCATTGAGTAAATTAATGTTGTTTTTAAAGCAGAATTCATGTGTAGCAAAAGATAGAATTCTCAATTGTTGATCATATATAAAAATCCTCCATTCATAAGCCCTTTTCTTAGTAGCATACCTAACCCCTAAAGAAAGAAAGGGAAAAAATGTAGATGATATTAAAAGAAGCCAATTCATTAAATTTTGTATGGGCTTGTAGTATACAAATGTAGACCAAAACGCAATAGCCTTAGGTCAAGTGTGAAACTACTTCAATTAATTGGGAAGATTAAATTCAAATAATGTTATACATTTATTATTTCTTACTTTCATTTGCAATGGTTCGTGAACTTAATTTCTAAAATGTTACATGTCAAGCTTCTCACTATGCAGTTATAGTAAATTTAGGCTCTCGTTTAGCATTTAAAATCTCTTAAAAAGTCTTTCCCTTTTATGCAGAATTTCACTCTCTGAATATTAACATTATTTGTGGTTAGAGAAAAAAAATTGAAATTTCTTTGTCTATTAATGTGTGTTTAAAAATTTTAATTTCAAAAATTTGGGCTGGGGCTGGGGCTGGGGCTCAGTGGGAGAGCTCTTGGCTTGCATGCACGAGGCCCTGAGTTCAATCCCCAGCACCACATACATAAAAAAACAATAGTAATACTAACAAAAATTAAGACTATACCTAAAATAATATTAGATGATTGAAATTTCTTTAGGCAAGGTAAAATTTCATTAGGCAAGGTAAAACGACATTGGGTATTCTTTTAAAATGCATTTATTAGCTTCCATTTCAGTATTTTGTATTACTTGTAGTCACAAAAGCAAAACAGTGGAAAGATATTTTGATTTAGATCAAAATCAGGTACAATACACAGACTATCTTAGAGACATATGTCTTAGAGACTGTCTTAGAGTTGCATATGATTATAATAATGTTATAACAGAAAATACCTGAAAAAAGGTAAAGATAAAGACTGAGAGAAGAAGTTATAAAATACAAACACATAAACTGATTTTAAACTTAAACTTTGAGGAAATTCTGGACAGAGTCTTTAAGAAAAGGCTTTTCGGTATAACAGGTTTTTATTAAACTGTATAAAATCAATATATTCTATAAAACATGGTAGTACAGCATGTATTTTATTTAGAATATTGTGATTAGTAAAATGAATGTATACACTCATGTGCAAATACTCTGTAGTGTTATTTTCTACTTGCTTTCTTTGATGTTGTGGACATAGTATTTAAAAATAAATGAGCAAATTAAATTGTCTTTGTGGAGCTTCTAAGGAGAGGAAGAGTGATAAATAATTTAATATGTAAAATGTAAAAATGAAGAAAGATAAACTAGAATATACTAGTGAGTTCTGGAGTACTAGAAGTTACAAAATAACTAGGATAACTATGGAGAAATTTAATATAAAGGTAGTACTTGAGCAAAGAGAGGAAAGAAGAGAAAAATTCAGAGAAATATCTAGGAGAAAACCAGTACAAAAGGACTCAGATGCATATTTTACCTTGATTTTGCTGATAGTTACTATCAAGTCTTAGAAAATTTAGATGCTTAATATAATTCAATGGCCATAATTTAAAAAGCAAAAATACATTTTAAAAGTGTTCACTAATTAACTGATGTCAATTTCTAGTGAGTTAACATGCTAACGATTCTGATCGCAAACTGTGCTCTTCAACATTTTAGTCAATAATTACAAATCAAGATTGTCACAGTTTTAAATTTCAGACAATAGAAATGGTGCTATTAATTAATGCTGTTTGCATAAAATAAAATTCTGAGAAAACTGTACTTGCTCTTGACAGGTATGAATATATGATCTTATATTTATTGAGAAAACATTTTTATTCCTGTAGAATTAGTGAGAATAGCTAAATATACATTTTAGCTAAGGTAATAGAAAATTTTAGTTAACTATTAAATCAATATTCTATAGTAGTATAGTTATGTGAAATGAGGCCATATCACAATTGAAGAAAATAAAGAAACCATGGTTTATTTTATATAATTATTTATCATAACAGATATAATATATTCAACATGTTGTTACAACAGAAACAATATTTTAATGGACATTAAAAATAATAAAATTTATATACCAAGAACTAATTACCTAAGATCAACTATTTCTTAAAGACTATCCCATGTCCATTTAGAACAGGTGATATTCATGACAGAATTACAGAAAAGTATTCATTTCCTCAATGACTTGTTTATGCTGTTTAGAGAGATACTTATGCCAATCATCTCTGGGCAGTGATTTTGATCACTGGGTTGTTGCTTGTTGAGTAATCTCAGTAGAAACCAAGTGGTGAAGGTTTGATTTTACAAATGAGGCATTAATTTGGAAAAGACATGAATGCAAGAAAAAGCTGATTGCTCTGCAAGGATATTAAAGTGAACAGCCAAGAAAGAAGGAAAACCAGTAACTCTTGGTGAAAACAAAAGAACATCTTGATTTTTAAGGCAAAGATTTTTAACTGGTTATATAATGAAATGAGAAGTGAGTGCAAACTTTAAGGAATTGTTTTGGGTCAAGCAAGTACTCTGGTGAATCAGATCAAAGCAAAAGAAAACTCCTTTGCAGAATTTGAAGAAACAATCTGTTACACTGTGAGACAACCACATGCCTCAGGGTCTAGTCAGTCTCTGGGGGCTGATTTGCTTCCAGGGAGAAAACAAAAGCCAAAGTCCTATGACCAGAAGGAAATGAATTTTACTCATAGCCCAGGGAACTCAATGTTTCTTCTGCAATGCACTCCTTGGCAGACTCTCTTTGACCACTGACACTCAAATCCTAGATGTTCTATAATGATCTAAATTGAGGTTTTTGTCACCACAACATCCTTATTTAAAAATTCAAAATAAAATTCTAGAATAATTTTACCATGGCAGTGAAAAATATTTCATATTTTAAAATTTGATAAAATTTCTCTGTAGCTTAATTTATAATATTTTAATAACTTTCCAAGCTTTTTGGAAATGAAGGTATATTCTCTGTTCAGGGATTTTAAATTCTGACCTATGCATAATTATTTAAATTTAAAATTTACATATCATTTCAATTGATATTGATATTCTGGAAGGGATTAAATTTGGAATATGGACAAATATGTGATTATAAAGATACTTTTAATCAAGCAAAGTGCTATCATCGTGACTTTTCAGAATGGGTAATCTTCCACACACTGTGTTAGTGGAATAATATGTAAAACATCTCTTCTTATATTGGCCTATTCATGAGACTTTTGACTCTAAGTATTCTAATGGTGACTATAATCCCAGGACACTAACGTTTTATTCCTAGTATGAGATTTCCATTTAAGACTTTGACATACAGATGATAGTCTATATATTTTTTGCATATCCTAATTAATATTTTCATTCTTGTATAAATTTCTGCTTCTTTTTCTAGACAGTAAAATTTCTGGGACAGAATACCATGAGATATATCTTTTTATACAAGAGATTAGCATTTAGTTTTACTTAGCACATCTTCAGTACATAAATAAAAAATAAGGAAGCAGTATGAACTTCTTAGCATTGCACAGCCCAGTAAATAAAAGTGCTTCAAATTGATGGCAGTGTATGGGAACTGTTGTGAAGTTAATAACAGTATCTTACTCTATTGATAAATGAGGAAAATATAAGATAATGGCTTTGCAATATATATATGTATGTATATGTATATATTTGCAGATTTCATTTAAACTGTATGATTTTACTTGACTGACTTTTATTTAACCATACTATGAAGTATGTTTCATAAAGACAGAAAGTTTGTAGACAGTATTTACCTATTTCCCTTCAGCATCTGATGTTAGTATTCATTAGATCCTTGATAAATATCAAATTTATTCAAGTGAATTACTACATTAATTCTTACAAATATAATTGAGAAGATAATTTGCTAAAGGAGTATTCTTTGCTACATGAATTTCTGGGTATGTATGAATGCTACAAAATCCAGTGCTCAATTTGAGGATCTTATACTTTTATTTATTGGCCACAACTCAATTGTGAAGTTGTAGTATCTGTGTTCCGCTGAGTCTTCAAGCATAACACTTCCAACTCTAATGTCTTCCTCTTTCACTGAAAATGAAATGTTCTCTTGCCCTTTTCATTATATTATACTTTCCCTAACAATCTAATCCTACAAACTCCTGATAATTTTAGAATACTTTTCTGCCCCCTTATATGTAACTAGTTGTTTTAGACTTTGAAGTGATCTGTTAATAACATTTCTTACGATAATCTCACTAAATATGTTAGAACTCAGCATACAGGTAATGAGTCAGTCACTCTGAGGAAGATTTAAACTTCGTTTAAACTTCGCAGACCCCTTTTCCATTTCCCCATCAATGCTTGGTAAAGCATTCCCTCGCATGTTCTTTCTTCTTGATATACAATAATGTATTTAATATCCTTTTTTTTTAAAATTCTACAAGTCTATTGTCATAGTTGACTTGTTTCACTTACAGTCATGTTTTCTTAGAGCCATGGTAAGCTCTTTCAACTTTCAAACTAAGGCCCTTCCTGGCCTTTCTGTGAATACCTGCAGAATTTTCTATGTACTACATTGCTTCCCATTGCTTCTGTTCCAAAACCTTACTATTTTCATTTTTTAAAAGCTTTAAGATATGGCGAAGCCTGTAGTAGGCATGAACATGCTTCTATGTTAAGTTTTTCCTGTACAACAGGTGTGTGTGCTAAGGGTAGTTCTATCTATTAGGATCACAGGCGTTAAAGACCAAACGCCTTAAACGCACAGTCTAGGTGAGAAAACAATGAGGAAATGACAATTTCAAGAGCATTTCTTTAGAGTCTTAGAAGTAGATTATTTGTTTCTAAGTGCCATGTTTGGGCCTTCACAGGGGTTGATTGCATTTTTTTCTTTATACATTGTACTTTCTTGCTTATTCATGTACATCATGGATTTTTGTTGTTAAAAACTGAAGTATTTTGATACATTGGGGTAACTCCAGAAGTGAGAGTCTCTCCCCTCTTCATCTTTTTCTTTTCTTTTCTTTTTTTGGTCTTTTTGAGACAGGGTCTTGCTATGCAGTTCAGGCTGGCCTTGAGCTCACTTTGTAGCCTAGGCTGGCCTCGAATTCACAACGATCTTCCTGCCTCAGCCTCCCCAGTGCTGGGATTACAGGCGTGTGCCACCATGCCTGGCTCCCCACTTCATCTTATTATTGGTCCTTCCTGTACTTGTTATTTATTTTGTGACCTTTGTGAAATAATTTATTCATGTCTGTGTCTTTTCTCACATGTGGCCTTGGTGTTCGAGTCTTTTTGTAGTCAGCTAGATATTGGGTAGAGATTTATGTAAACATAAAGTAGTTCAAGTTAGTTCAGCTCTCTAACAGCCTTTGCTTTCTGGTTGAAAGTCATGCAAACACCAGACTTTCAGGGACGTGGTTCTTTCCTGAGTGGGCCTACTGGTTTGCACATGTGTGTGGCCTTCTGGATTCTCAAGAATGTGTTGGAGCTTTTCAGACCATTTATTACTTGGAACATCTTATTCCTCGGAATTTCCTCCTAAAAGGAAGGAAGAACCCTTTGCTTAGCCGATCATTTGCTCCGAGCTTTACCCATGGAAGGAAGCCAAGGCTAGTGGGTCAGTCCGTAAATGTTTTTCCAAATATCCCACATAGCTGTCTCCACCTGGAAAAATTCCTACTTCGTCAAGGTGAAGAAAGCCGTTCGAGCTCATGCTTCGGGGAGCTATCAGTTAGGTCAAAACACACAACCAAAATTATTTCAAAATGAGGACTGTTCTGTTCTCTCTAATTCTGATATGG
The DNA here is from genome assembly GCF_000276665.1 of Chinchilla lanigera. Classification (NCBI taxonomy): domain Eukaryota; kingdom Metazoa; phylum Chordata; class Mammalia; order Rodentia; family Chinchillidae; genus Chinchilla; species Chinchilla lanigera. The sequence continues at coordinate 20,380,968 of NW_004955417.1, forward strand.
ATGTCAGGACGAGAACTAGGTAGTTCTCATTAGAGATAACTATAGTACCATGGATGACCTAGGATGGGCAACAGGATGAGTTAAAATGACACAGAGTTTTCAGCTACTCTTTACATTGAAGATTTTTCCTACTTAAGCTCTGTCCTCTTTACTGCAAACAATGAGTGCTTACAACTCCAAAACATTGATTTTATCAGTTTTTCATGAAATTCTTACATTGCGTTTTTGAGAGATAAAGTTTTTGATTGCTTCACTATGACATTTTCATTATTAACATTGGAAAGAGCCAATACGATCTTGTGATTAAACTGAATCTAAGAGAACGCACAGGAGTTAGTGAGGAAGTTAAGAGAACAGTGCAGGTGGGAAAACCGTACCCAAACTCTGGAAATGGGGAGCGTGGCAGTGGTGGGAAACATCCTCGGTGCAGCAGTGCTGGCTTATATGGTGCAATTGAAATTTAAAAAAATATATATTGTATAGTAGATGGGCCAGGTACTCAGAGCCACAGTATAATACTTGAATTTATTTTGGGGAATAAGGAGCTTATAATTTAAAGCAAATTTCTTTAATCATTTCTGTAAACTATGGGAAATGAATGGTTTGAGAATAACTTTTGGGAAGACACGTGGCAAAGGAAATAATAAAAACATCAAATCCATAAGAGAGAGGATGAATGGAGCTGAGGAAGTAGCTATTGAAAAGGATCGCGTACAGAGGCTGCAAGGCGTAGTACTGAGCGGGAAAACTTGTAAGCCTGAATCTCCAGTCATCTCGGTGGAGAGCCGAGGAAAGGTGTATTGAAAAACGGAAGGGTGGGAAAATATTTAGGATCATGCTGATATTTGGCTTCAGAAAATCCAAGAGACACAGATGTCATTCACTGAGATGAACCTTATCGGACATGAGGTATATTTGGAGAAGAGAAAAAAAAAAAAAATGAGCTCATGTTTGGACCTTAAGGAATTGAAGCTGACTGTGAGCTGTACAGAAGTGATGTTCAGCAGATCCTCAGACACAGACTTAGTCTTCAACTGGAAATTTAAAGCAGCCAACACATGTTTGGGATGGCCAGGTGTACACATAAACAATAAAATACCCCTAGGAATATAAAAAGTCTATAGACATTGATTTTTTTTTGCTTTTTGTTTTTGTTTTTTTTTTTTCTGGTACCTGGAATCAAACTCAAGACCTTGCGCTTGCCAGGCAGGCGCTCTGCCACTGAGCTAAATCCCCAGCCCCTGTTGTTGTTGTTGTTGTTATTGTTTTGTTTGTTTTTTTTCTGAAAAATCTATAGACATTGAAAAAGGAGCACAAAAGGATGATTAAAGATACAATAGAACACATTCATTAACAATTAATTAGACAAATTATTAGTACAATTAGTAATTCTACTAATAATTTGTCTAATTAATTGTTAAATATTAGTACAATTATTAGTACAAAACAATAGCTTCTCTTAAGCTGTTCCTCTGTACTACAAATGACAACTGGATCCTGTTCAAAATCGGTATCATTTGAATTTATAATTAAAAGGAGTTAATGACATTTTTCCAAAAGATAATTGTTTTAATAGAAACAATTCCATGCCCATTTAAAAACCATTTCCTCATAAAAATCTCAACTAGGAATGTATATAGATAGCAACACTGCTCTATAAAGGCACAGATAGGGAACATTTTAGCTCTCAATTCACACTACCTTTCATATGCAGTAATTTGTGACCTTTATAGTTCAAATACTACAACCAACAATACAGAAAGGAATTAGCATGACCATGTTTCACAAAACTTCTTCTGTATGGATGCTAAAAGTTTATTTCCAATAATTTTCAGCTATTGTCAAATATACTTTTGATAATTTTTCAGTATTTTGAAAGCAATTCCTTAACTCAACCAAACCTACTAAACAGAGAGAAGGCTACATTAGTTCTTCAGGCCAAAGTTTCCTGATCCCTGGTCTGGATCCTAGGAGCTACATAATGATTTTCTCAAAATTGTGTATGTTCGCAACCAACCAAAGGGTGAAGTCGGGTCTTCTGGACCCCAAAGCCCAAATGTTGGAGCACTGAGCTTTATCTCTCAGCTTTTATTCCTCTTACTTGGCACAGGTTGATAGATTTTTATTTGTTTGTTCTGATTATGATGGTTCTTAGGTGAGAACAGTTTGTGGCATAGCTAGATGCATGAATGTATGGATGGAAATATTCACACCACTTCTACGGAAGGAGGACACTAAGAAGTAAGACTAAACATGACAATTTTTTCCTAACTTTTTCATAACAGTGCATTATAAGGGCCTAAGTTAATTCATTGCTATTGACTTAACTCACACTATTTATGTATAACCAGTTTTGACCTCCACACCAACTTTAATGCTTCACAAAGGAGCATGATTTAACACATACATGTACATAAAATATTTACTAATAAAAATAATATATTTTATTAATAAAATGAGAATAATTTATAATAATGTTATAAAAATTTGAAAAATGTATTTTTCCTGCATCCTCTATTTCTTTATGCTAGTTTTCAAATATGCCTAAGTCTTCAACAGAATAGTTTCTTTTTAATTTTTAAGTAAATCATGATATTATACTGTAACAGTTAAGAGAATAGGCTCTGCAGTTAACCAAAATAGGTATAGAATTCAGGTAGACCCCCTTACTATCTTACCTTGACATTTTACAAATCTGTGAATTATTTTCCTTTTCTTTGCATGGCATTAACTTTTGCTCGCCCATAAGGTACTGTTAATTAGAATAGTTAATATCAATTAATTATTTAGAACTGTTTAAGGACATTTAAGTTAAATTTGAAGAATTCAGTAAGCTTTTAGCATATATTTTAATTAGTGACTTAAACATCATTAGCATGCTTATTTTTATGGTCTATTTTATCTGACCAATGAATATGTTACGGGAAAAATAATTGGTAGTTAATAAAGATTCCAAATAAATTGGTTAATGCACTACAAAAGTAGTTTTTCAATCACACAAATAATTTGTATTGAAAATCAGATCATAAAAGATACTTCTACTAGCAGAAATAAACTAACTTTACAGTTGAAATGGTATTCTAAATGATATGTTTTAAAGAATAAGCATCCCTTTTTCTGCTAGAAAGGTGTACTTATATCCATCCACAGAAAGGTACTTATTTATACTGAGTTAGCATGGCCCACACAGCTCGCAAAGCTCCTGGGGGGAAGGATGGTGAGAGGGTGGAGAAATACAGATGAGACAGAAGCCCAGGTCACGTGTAGCCCTCTGTCCAGATGGGAGAAAAGGAACTGCTCAGCCACCACAGCACATTTATTTATGCATGGCACGTTGGTGTCACGTGACACCCTTTTTGCCTAGTAACCCATTGCTTGGATTATCTGGGGGGTGGTTAACGTTCTCTGGACTGAAGCAGTTTGTTCATGTGGCTTACCTATTCCCTCACATGTGATAAATTTCCAGCTTCAGGTTCTCCCTACATTGATAAAGATATAGGTCATTGATAGAGATGTAACATCTATTACTTGCCTTTTTCCTTCACCGAAATAAACGTTATTATTACACTGCATCTTTTAATCTTTTCTATGTGTATGGAAAATTATTATTTAGCATTATATAGTGGAATTTTGGTTCAGACACTTAATTCATCACATGATTCTGGAAAAGATGGCCAAGTTGGTGTTCATCACCCTGTGCAGCATTCACAAACAATAAACAAAACATTGCCAAAAACTTCTGTTTTCAAACCAAATTGTTCACAAGCAAAAAATATTTATCATCTGAGATACCACTATAGTTAATTTTGAAATTTAAAACTACAATAATGTACATTGTCTTATTTTCGGCCATTTAACTTTTTCTATTGTGAATTGTATCTACAGTATACCTATATTAAGCAAATATATCCACAGAAATACTATTTATTCTCTTTGGTATGAAAATGTGTTGGTTGGTTTTATTCATTTGATCAGTTTTACTAAGGATTACATAGCTTAATAAAAGAACATCCAATATATCCAATATATATATTTTATATATATATTCCTTGTGATGATTATTTATCCAGGATCTCTATGAAAAACATATTAATGGGTAGACCTTTTCCAGTTATGCATTCATAAGTGTAGTAAGATTCAACAATTTTTAATTTAATTTTAGAGATGGTTGAATGTTTTACAAAGAAATGGAAAAAATCTCGATTAGTTTAATAAGCATTTTTTCTCAAATCAAACTTTTTTCTCTAGTGAATTAGATGTAAATACCTATTATCACAAATGATGAAAGTTTCTCTTGGTGGATTTAATCAATATTTTCAGAGGGAAAAGGAATATGTACCCAAATGTAAAACTAACCTTTCACTAAATCAGAGACAAATCTAATAATGTTCACAGCATAGAATTTAATAATTATTACTTAAAATATTAAGACAACGACTATCCTAATTTATGTCTGATTATATGATGTAAGTTAGTAAGATTTGGAATGTTGACTCAGACACATGGTCTATTTAATAAAGTAGACTTTTACCAGTGTAGTCCAATAACAGAATTTTACATGAAACAATTTTTCTCAAAACTTCAGTTGCATAGGAAAAACTTGGCCAATTGCTTTTAAAAAGTGAATATTCATGATCCTCACTCTCAGATATTTATTTTCCTGTGGGTTTGCATTGGGGCAGGAGCTGGACTTTTCATGAGAACTCGAGAAACTTAAGTGCAGATCGTGCTCTGGCATTACTTTGAAATTCAGTGTGTCTATTCCCTTCTCTGGTCCTTTGCACTTCTGTGGCATCTTCGATGAAGAGCGAATATGTAGTTTATTATTTTAATCCGTATTTCTGGTAACAAACAATGTGATCTTTTCATGTTTAGAGAAACATTTATATTGTCTTTACACTTTGATACTGAGATTGACTCTGTGAGCAAATTATCAAAGAAAGGAATTTTACGAATTACTCAAAATAGTTTGCAGTCTCTTGTTTGTCAAATTTTGTTCAAAAATTCTCATGTGTGGCCTATTTTAAAATTTGTTACTTGTATTTATTCACTCGTGTTGTTTCTGTATAAGTTATTCATAATTATTCCAGTTCCTTCTGAAAAATAATTACTGTAGACCCGTAACATACCAACACAATTATGGAGTTACTGAGATTATAACAATAAATGAAGTTCTCTTCTTAAATATGCTCTTGTAGAGTATATATACTATGCCATGAGAAAACAAGACAGGCTATAAACAGATAAATTAAAGATATAAACACTTCAGAGAAGAAAGAGAAAGTTGATTGTGATACAAGTGGTGTGAGGGAATACCATTTCAGTGACAGTAAGTCATTTAAAACTTTGGTCTTATCGTGTGTGAGAGGGGGAAACACTTGACTCTAGAACAGACAGATAGAATGGCTGATGTCTTAGCTTCCTGCATGGAGAATCACAAGTTGCAGACAAGGAAGGAAGCTGGAAAACTGGCCTGAGAGCTTCTGTGATGGCTGAGTGAGAACTGACATTGTTGGAGGCCAGGGGAGTTTCTGCTGTGACTGGAAATGGTTGGATTCTGGATTTATTTTCAGGGTAGTGTTGACAGTCTTTTCTGATGGATTAGATAGCAAATGCTGAAAGAAATAGGACAAAAACAATTGAAAAATATGAGTAGAGAAATTAAAAGAATATATTTCTATTTACTAAGAAATATAGCAGAAGTGTGTTAAAGATAGAGAAATGATAGTTATTTTACATATGTTGAGATACCTACAGATGTAATGTTAGATATCTATGTAAACGTGGCTGTGAAAGTTTCACACCATATATGAGTATATAGTTCATAATACTAAACCTGAGTTTATTATTTTATATGACCTTCAATATACAAATATATATTAGCTATAATTGGTAATTTATAAAACTAATAAATACCTGCTTTTAAGACCGGATGCTCAGGTAGCCACGTTTTAAAACTCTGTATCCAAATAAATTTGTATTAGCTTCTACCTTTTGCTTTTGACACTAATCTCTATACCAACAAAAGTACAAAATTTTCACCCTTCATTCTTCCTTTTTTCATTTTTCCTAGAACAAATACACACACACACACATACACACATATTATTCATCATATATTAATATATTTTTGAATGGCATTTTCACAATTAACATTGTTTTTTAAATATTGTACTCTATTAAATTATAATTAGCTAGATATACAAAACAATATAAAATAGATCTTTAAATTATGTTTGCGTTCATAGGTGACTATTATTGACAAGAAGCAAAAGGTATCCACCTAAATTGACAGTATGGATTTATCTTTTCCATTCCCACATATTGGCCTAGTTTTCAGAGAACAGTTGTAATACTTTTATTTATCTGTGAAAGAGCACAGACTTTTGGATGCTTGTGTAATAGGGTTATAGAAATGTTTTGCTTGCGAGCAGAGCAAAATCTTTTTAAACTCAGCAGCAACAGCTACTATTTTCTGAAGGGTACTGCATACTAGGCATTTTGGTAAGAGCTTCTTGTGAACTATCTCATAAGATCCTCACAAAATCCTATAAGCCTTATTCTATTACCATTCATTTTCCAAATGATAAGGGAAAGGAGGCATTGAGAAGATATGGAGTCATGCTAACACGCAATTAAAAGGTATGGCCGGTTGTCTTAATTTATTTTCTATTGCTATAACAGAATACTTCAGACTATGCAGTGTATAAAGGAAAGATGTTTATTTTGGCTTATGACTGTGGAAACTGAAATGTCCAAGTTGGGGCAGTCCAAGTCCAAGTTGGTGTGTGTGCAGGGTTCGTGCTGCATCAACTCATGGGGAAAGCAGAAGGGGAAGTGGTCACTCGGAAAGAGACACGACAAAAGTGACCCCCCTGCTGTTTTAGTTACTTTCCTCCTTGCTAAGACAAAATACCTGACACTCAAAGTTAAAAGAGGAAAAGCTTATTTGGTTTAACGTTTGCAGATGATTCAGTCCCTAGTAGTCTGGCTCTAAGGCAGGGTGGCACGGTAGGGGGACATCACAGAGAAGAAATAGTCCATAGCAAGCAGGCAGGGGAGAGCACATTACCCATCTTTCTGTCCCTTATAGTTTATGCAATCTAGCTGCCCCAGGGTGGGTGTAGCACTCACACCATTAGCCCTGGCCAGAACTATGAGAAAGCAATCAATGGACTGATAGGGTAATCACACACCCTTGATCACAGCACCACACACTCTAGATCCAGCCACCTCTCAGCCTGCCCTGGCACTGCCTGCATGAGGCTTTGGCAGGAGATCTAGACACAGCCAGAACACTTGCTGTGTACCAATTGAGTCTTTTGGTCACTAACCCTGTTCCATGCAAATCCAACAAGGAACATAATTTTTCCTTCATGGTTTTTACCCAAATACTAAAGAATCTACCAGGTTTCCCGCCTCAGGTCTTTACATGTTTGGTCTCTCTCAAATTCTAGATAGATGACAGATAGATTAGCTTGCTAAACTTCAAGGAGAGATTTCCTGACCCAGTAACCAAGAGACTTTTGCTCATGCCCCATGTACACAGGTATTATTATTTTTATCATCACTTTACATTCATTTCCTTCATTTGTAATTTATAAATATATTTATCGATTTTATATGTCTCTTTCTAAAACATGTTTCTATTTTCAATGTTTAATGGTTTTGTGTCACATCCTCCTAATAATCATGGGGACAATCAATAATTGTTTAATTAATTAATCAATAGTGCCACTGTTCTCTTTTTTTTGTTTTTTTGTTTTTTTTTTTTTTTTTTTTTTTGGTTTTTCTCCAGTACCGGGAACCGAACTCACGACCTTGCGCTTGCCGGGCAGGCGCTTTTGCCGCTGAGCTAAATCCCCAGCCCCAATAGTGCCACTGTTCTGTTCTTGTCATTCTCGCACACCTAACAAATAAGATTTTGTCTTTTTCAGTGCCTGGTATAAAGAAGAACTTAATTTGATTGACAGATGTGTACCAAAGTGCAAGAAATAAAACAGGCTTTCTATAAATTAAGTTAGTTCAGTACCTCCTGCTTCAAACAGATTTGTCGTTCTTACTGAAATTAGCTGAAATTACCAGTTAAAAATCTTTCCTAAAAGCCTCATCATCACCTCATATTCATAATAATTGAAAGCAGACCTGCCAGATGGAACCTAATAGATTCCTCTGATCAAAGAACCTGTTTCTTTTACTCATTTGCTGTGTCTGAAGCTCTACTTCTGCATCCTCCATATTCCTTTTCCTATCAGCCCCTACAGCCCTAAACACTTTATCCACTCATTTGTCCCCAAACCTCTTGAGGAATAAGAATGTACAGACAAATAAATCAAACTTTATATCTGGCATGGGATACAACTCAGAGACACAAGCGCCTGCCTGGCAAAAGCAAGGTCTTGAGTTTGATTTCTGGTATCAAAAAAAAAAAAAACAAAAAAAAACGAAACTCTGAGCATGACAACATTGTAACATTTCTGAGGCTCAAATTTCTCATCTACATAAAAGGCCTGACATTGTCTTACTCAAATAGGTCTCTTAAGTGCCCAATGATGCAAAGTAGAGTTTGCCATTTAAAAGTCTCTGGTTAGAGTCCATCACCTTCTACTAAACTGTTTCCGTGTACAGTATTCCAACATAAAACCTCAAGTGGAAATGTCATCTACTCCATATGTTGTGGGATATATCTCATGTACCTAGAAGGAAATGCGGACTCCCAGGCACACAGCCAGCATTAAATAAATGATGACTAGAAGTGACTAGAAAAGAAAGCTGGACGTACTAATAAGAATATGACAAAATGGTTATATGCAGGACAGTGACTAAATTTCATAGAATGATACCAAAGAAGGGAGTAGCCAAGATTTCCGAGGGAGGGATTTATTACAGGTGGTCGAGTTGAACTGAATTTTGGAAGGGTTATGTGTTTTATTGACAGGCAAGATTGAAATGTATTTTGCGAAGTGGAAGCATATTACAGAATGTGCAACATCAAGTGGTATAAGTATCTTAGAATGAGTTCAAGTTGAAACTGAACTTGAGTGGATTGTGGAGGTAGAAATAGGGAGATGAAATAGTATTTAGACATTAATAGGAAACAACTATGAATACAGAATATGGTTTGAATTTTACTGAGATGGAAAACAATAGGAGAGTTTGAAATGGGAATCATCAAATCACTGAGAAAACTTTTAAGCAACCAACTAGTTCCCAAGCAGTGATCCCCCCAAAATTTCTAGTATGGGTCTTTGTCATTTCAGAGATTATCTTGGTAAGAAGTCCATAAACTCTAGTGACTTCTAAGAGTACAGTAGCTGGGATGAACTGCTCATTTGTATCATTCTTTAGAGTCCCAAGTGCCATGGGAAGAATCCAGAAGTGGCCCAAGTGAATGCTGCACAATGACCTGTGTTACAGCTGAGGAGTCCCTGAACTTCAGGAGAAAGTCCACATCTTGTGAAGCAACTGCCAGAAACCTTGTCCACCTTCCCATCCTTGGGCGGGGGGAGACACATTATCTTTATTACCCCAAAACATAAACCAGTTTTCTCTGCAGAGAGGAGATCTTAACCTTTGCAAAGGTGGAATATATTTGGAAAGGAGGCATTCTCTAAATTATCTAAGGAAATCTAATGCTGTAAATGTCAAAAAATGAAGAAATGTAAGAGATTCATTGAATTTTTCTCTCCCATCTGAAAAAACAAACATGAGATTTTAAGAAAGGTAAGAAAGCTAGCATCGATGATCTCAAGAAGCATTCCTACAAGTGGGGCAAGACACTTAAAATTCTTGAACTATAATAGATGACATAGTTGAAAGATAACGAGATTTCATGTTTGACAAAAGCAGAGTGAATAAAGTTTATCCTGGAAGAGAGTTAACTTTGAAAGTTACTCATGGGCTAAATATGTGGAATATATACCGTAGATTGAAATTTGAGTGTCATGCCATGTATGTTGAGAAGTTATGGAATAGGGATTTTCATTTAGGTTGTAGTAACTTCACCTTGTGTGGTATGGGGCTGTAAAACTGAAACAAGGGAGGATCTGTAGGTAATATGATGTGTTAGAAATTGAAGTGATTATTACTTGTAATCCTAAAGTAGATTTAGTGCTATGACATTACTCATGATATGTTAACTTGATTAGATAAAATAATTCTGCTGTGTGTGTCTCTGTGGGTCATAGAGGTGTGACCTTGGGTATCATATACTGTCTGTAGCCCTTTACTCCTTAGCACTATTCTGTTGCTCTGATTTGTGGCCACCACACAGTAAAAATTTGTGCCCTGTCACAACTTTCTACTATAAGGTTTTGGCCTCAAAGTTATCTAATCATGGTTTGAATCCCAAGAAACCTGGGCCGAATTGAATCTCTTCTTATTTAAGTTGTGGTTATTGAGCATTGCCACACAAAGACAGGAAATCTAATGAGCCCCAAAACTCAATAACAGACTGGGCTGTGGCTGTGACTATATATGACCCTCTGATTTAGAAGTCTTTGAAACTGGTTTGCAGAAGGTGTCTGGGAACCTTTAGAGAAGCAGATAGGAGAAGCTCTAGAATGCGATAAGCGGGTTACTTGGATTGAAGTTGGAGCTTAGAATGTTAGAACTGGAGTTGACAATTCCAGTTGGAGCTCCCAGTGACTGAGACTGATATGAATGCAGACAGTAAAAGCCAAGCTCAGGATGTTTCGGGTAGGAACAAGTACTTTATTGGCAATGAAACTAAAGGTCATGTATGTCATACTGTCACAAAAAAATTGTCTGCAATTTGTCTATATTGGTAGAATTTTCCAGAGACTGGGATTATGGTGGATTAATTGACTTGGTTGAGAAAATGTGAAGGAAGCCCAAGTTCATGATTACCATAGGCTTCTTCTAGCTATATTTATATTGAGAGTCAATGGAAAATTCAATTTTGTCCCAAAAACAACCACTTATAAAGTTAGGGTCTAAGGAGAAATGGTTGCTGAAGAGATTAGCACTGTTGAAAAGAAGTACTTTATAAGAAAAGAAAGAAGATGCCTTAACATTATCTTAGAAATTAGCATGGCTGTACCCATCACAGGCTCAAGGTTGAAAAAGTGTCAACCATGCAATTAAGAAGAAAACTCACTTAGGGAATTGTATCCCCATGATTCATTTTACTGTGCTCAGCCATCCAGGTACTCAGAGTGTGCTGAAACCATGGTCCAAGGGAGCCTGGCTTCTGCTCCCAATGCCAGCAGAGCTTGGCATCTTTCAGGTGCTACTGGTTTTACTGGTATGCAGAATGAAAGAGTGACGGAATCATGGAGACTTCATTCCTTCAAAGGAATGTCTAGGAGGCAAGAAGCCTGTGAGATGGCAGTTTGTGAAGCTATGGGAATGAAGCCAAGTGCCAGTAGAGGCTTCAGGAAATTGAGGATGCTAAACATGTGGAATGTCTGTCAAGAATGGGAATGCTTAAGCTGTGCTGTTATAAATTGGAATTATGTAACTCCTTCTTGATTTTTACAGATGCTTACAACTATGAAATTACCTGGAGTGTCAACACAGATTTTGTCTTGGACTTTTGAAGAATGATTTTGTGGCCCTGAAGAAGGGATTATTGCATTTTGGTTTCATGAGTGGTGGTTGCATCAAGTTACACAGAATCATTAACATGTGCTTTGGAGAAAAAATATGACTTAAGAGATGTTTAAGGGTCTCAGTGTCTTGGTTACTTTTCTCTCATTGCTGAGACAAAATATCTGATGCCCAAAATAAAGGAAGGAAATATTTATTTACCTTATAGTTTGTAGAGGTTTCAGTCCATTCTTGGCTGGCTCCAAGGCAGAGTGGCACATGGCAGACGGCAGCAGTTCATGGCAGGGGAACAGCAAAGTGACCAGAGCAAAAGGGAGGAGTGGCAGAGAAGAGCAAGCCTCTTTCCTACCCTTATACTGTAAGCAGGCTACCCCCACCCAGGGGGCATGTAGCACTCACATAATCTCCATGCCCTCCTTTTGCACAGACTCAAGATGAATACAAAGAAAACACCCTGAATCCCTGCTGAGCCACAGTTAAGCTTCTAAACTTCTCAAATTGACACAGAGAACAACATCCCAGAAGGGTAAGGGCATGTCCTTTTTACCCCAAGATGCAGAACTGCTGAGTCACTTAGCCAAACCTCTAGACTCTCCAAGTTGACACAATGTATCAACCATAACACTCAGATTCCCCAAGAGTGAAATGTAACTGCTACTAGTGATAAATCAACTTGGCTGGATTAAAGCAAATAGCATATTATTGAAGCACAGTTTTGCCATGCTTGAGTGGGTTATGATGTCTCGACCTAAGGTACGATATATAATTTCCAGCCACTTCCTATCTGACATTGTTTTCCTGTCTTCTTCCTAACTCCCAAGAAGTATGTATGTTTCACTGTCCTCCTCTTCTGCCACATTGTTTCTGGACTGATCATGGTCTCTTACTTACAATGAGGTTGTTGGATATTGTGTTTCACTTTGGAAAATATCCATACATGTGCATATTTTCAAATGAGAGATATTTTTGACAAAACAAGTATAAGAAAATAATAGTAGCTGGAAATAAAACATTATTTTACACTTAGTGTTTGGGTAAATTGATTTGCCAATATCATGGTTCAGTAGAACTATTTGTGTAGAATGTTCATGTTTATGATCTAAATCCAGATCTATCTCAAGTTGAATGGGAGATCATTTAATAATTATACTGACAGTAAATGTAGATGAAGGTTTATTTGGGTAAACTGAAAGTTTTTTACTCTAATCTTAAATATCTGGGAAATTCATTAAATATTCATTTGTAAAAATCCAGTTAGGAGTTGGTTGAGAGAGTCTATCCCTGTGGATCAGGGCTCAGATAGAGCTATATTTTGGAAGTCTTCCATGAATGCATGTTGTATAAAACCATGAGATCATTAATATCACTAGGATGCAGAAAGGAGGCCTCAGAAAGAATTCAGAATAAGTCCAATTCTTAGAGTTTGAGAAGAGGAAGATAAAGCGAAAGTGTAAAGGAGACCATACTAAGCAAAGAAAAATGGAAGACTGTTTCATAGAAATGGAGAAGTTTGACTGCTTGGTACACTTATATATATGATGTTTTCAAAAATATTTGGCACAGAGTAGCAATCAATATATATTTGCCACATTAAATATTCCACACAGAAAATATTAGCTTCAGAGGAATTATATAATTTATTTGCAAACTATCATGAAATGGATGAAACATCAATAAAAGCCCATTTTAGAGTTTGGCTGACACTATACTATTATCAAGGTTACTTAAATATGCATTAGTTACACTAGAAAGAAGACAGTAAATCATTAGTCAGTGTCATGACTCATGTTTGTACAAGACCAGCAAACCCAAAACAAATATGCCCATTTAATAGGCTGTTTCAGAACTCAGTCATAAAAGTAAAATACTACGGGATGATCTAATAGGTTTCTTTAAATTTTCTAGATGTAATTTATGTATGCTAAAATCCAGAGTTCTACTATTTTTATTTTGATGAGTTTTGAAATTGTGTATACTTATCTAAAATCAGATATGGGATGATTCCATCATCACAGAAATTTCCCTTATGTTTTATTCCAGTCAATTTCCAGTCTGTCTGCATACCTCTCCAGGTTTTTGAGTAAACCACATTCTGATTTATATTGGTGTAGTTTATTTTTCTTATGTTTGGGTTTCATATAAATAATAGAATATGAGTAAATATATTTTGAGTTTGATTTATTTTGTGGAGGCTAAAGCTTTTTATATGCTTGGTGAAATTTTTCACTTTTGAAAAAGAGTTCTTTGATCAAACTTGGTAGTAAATAGATGCTTAATACTAAATTACACAATTTGTATTACAAGTACATCTTTTATGTTATCGAGATTCCTTTAGGATCTACTAGTATAACACCTATTTTTCACTTTTATGTTGTTAATGCAGTTAAGTAAATTAATTTTCAGATGTAAAGTAGGGTCTGTTAATGAGATTACTCATTCAGTGATGTATTTTTCTTTTTATATATTACTGGAAACATGGTAAGAAGTTTTGCATCTATACTAATGAGATGCTACATTTTGGTTTTGTATTTTATATGATTTTTTTCACCCTATTTTTAGAGAAATAATGAAGTTTATTAGATAGAACATAAAGCACACACTCAAAGAAAATAGTGCTGGGTCTTCAAAGAGAGATGCATGATAGCCTGGAGCTGGGAATATTTATGTGTTTCTGTTGGTGGTTATCAAATTCTTTATGTAAATTTATAGAAATCTCATAGAAGGTGTTTGGAATTATTCCATTCACCTGAATTTATTTAAGTAGTTGTAAAGGTTGTTTTTTAAATGCTTAATGAAATTTACTAATGAAGCCTTTACATGGTATTCTTAGTTCTTAATTTTAATTATTTATTCAACCTTGATTCATATATAGCTCTTTATATTTCTTATTTTAATTTAAATAACTCATATTTAATTTCTTTTTCTAAAAATTTTGTTTTGGTCTATGTTTCAAATATATTAGCATAATATTACTTATTATTTTTCCTTATTTCCTTAACAGCTGTAATATCTGTACTGGTGTCACTTTTTGAATGTCTATTCAATTGTTTTTTCTCTTTATTCTTATTTAGGCTTGCAAGAACATTACTAGTGACATTTATCCTAAGAAACAAACAAACAAAAAAAATGTTTGTCCTGTCCCTGAAGTTAGTTTAAACATGCTGCAATAATGCTTAGTAGAATCATAAAGAGAAGCAATTAGGTGAAGATCTATAAGGACTATTTTAGCAGATATAGTTTATTCTTCCAGTTTAAAAGTCAGATTTTGTTGACATAGAATTATAGGTACTATCTCCCTCCATGGCAGATAGTGAAAAAATATTCTTGCAATCCCTCAATCACACATAAATTTGTAAGCTTAGGGTCCCTCAGCCACTGTTAAAAGTCACTGTTTTGCAGTATCAACCTGGATTATTCCACATGTACCCGAATGAGACTTAGGGAACAAAAGAACCTACTGGAAACATTAAGATCTTGCAAAAAATAAGAATCTGGAACATGACAGTTGACTGTTAGGATTATTGTCCTAAGCAAATAGTGACTTTAATTTCAGACACTCCACTTAACGGTACATCTGTGTTAGAGAGAGTTAACAGGATCTCAGATGTAATTATCAGTTCATAGATTTATCAAATTCATTTGATTGTACCTCTAGTACAGCAGAGAATCAGAATGAGCACCTTTGTACCTGAAAGCAATGAAAGTATAAAGTTACAATTTTTGTAAGGGCTATATTAATGTTTCTTCTACTTTTATAACATCAAAAGACATTTAGACGGTCTGGATATCCCAGAGACTGTCTCGAAATCTCCCATAATATCATATTACTTCATAATATCCCATAATTGAAGTACGACCTCACAAAAATAACATTGTACAGCTCCTGTCTGACAAACATGAAGCCCTGAATTTGATTCCCAGTACCAAAAAAAAAAAACAGAAAAGCAATGGGAAAGAAATGGTGAGTTCACTGAGAACTTGGTTTGACATGTGCTACAGAGGGTGGTAAACAAAGAGTCCTATTTCTGCTTATATCCTTAAAATGGTAAGTTGCCATTACTCTTGCCAGTTGGTTAAAAAGAAAACAGTATTTCATCTTGTATTTCTAAGATGATTTTTAAAGATATTCTTATGCATACTGCTTTCTAGTGGTTATTTTAGAAAAGAAAAAGTTTTGCTGATTCCTGAAGTGCTCTCAAGATATTTTTTCTCTTTATCTGATGCATACATAGTATTGGGCTTTTTAAATTCTAATCTTTCCAACAATTCACTTTCCATGGCCTCAACTTTATAGGCACGTCCTTTTTGGTCAAGTTTCACATCCTTTGGTTTTACTTTTCCCTTCTGATTCTTACTACAAATCTGGTTGAAAGATGCCAGAAGTACCCAAGCCAAATCCTGAACATATGGCTGTCTTGAAATTTCCCCCATAAAATTCAATAACCTGCTACTCTTAATCTCAGCTTCCTGCAAAGTCCTAGGGTACGCACAAAGTGTAAACAAATTTTTCTGCCAGAGCATCACACACATGCTTTTGAGTCCAGCTGGCAGTGCAGGCCTTCCTGCCAACTGAAACCTACTGCACCTGGCTTTTACTGTCTGCATTGTGCTCAGCATTATGGTCATCTGAATTCTGACCAGAATTTGCCATCAAGCTTGGCTTACAACATTCTGGAGCTCCTCTAGGCAGCATCTCTGAGAGTTTCCCAAGTTGTCTTTTGAACCACTTTGAAAGGCTTCTGAACCACATGGTAAGAAAATGATCCTACTTATGTGGTACCCAAATCTGTCTCAGTAACTTTCCTTGTTGCTGGGACACAGTACTAAACACCCAAAATGTAAAGAAAAGGTTTCTATTAGCTCAGAGGCTTTCAGAGATATTAGTCCATTATCAGCTGATTCTAAGGTAGGCAAATGCAAGGGTCTAGCAGAGAAATGCTGCTCATCTCATCACAAACAGGAAACAAAGAGAGAAGGGAAAAGATGGGGCATGAGATGTAACCTTCCAGGTCATGCTTCCAGTGTATTGATCCAGCCTTATGATCCAGTCACCTTCCAAACACATGAGGCTTTAAGAGGACAACCTGGTTCTAAATAATAACAGTACCTTAATCTTGTTTAGAAGATTGTCACAACAATGTACTTCTATCTACTACAATTTTTTCCTTAGCTCACAGATTCTTGCTTTTGAGCTTGATCCATTTTATTATTTTATTCTTAACACTCTGCATCAAATCTCAGCTGAGAGTTCAGTAAACAATTGTCATGCATAAGGGTGCGTGTTTTCTTTTGTCAGGCTGTTGTAGGACACCTGAATCAATGAACTTGATTTTTTATCTGGACTTGGACTGTGTTCCAAATTCATTTAAAAGCAGTTCAACCCTGGCTTCATTTTTTTCAAATTATGATTGGGATTTATTCTTCTGCAGGGCTTGAAACCTGAGTAGAAAGAAGTCCTAGATCTCGTTATGCTTTATACAAAAATAAAGCTTTCAGTTTCTTGAAATACATTATAGTTCTTCCTACTGCCACCTTTTAGATGCCTTCACATTCCTTCTTTCTCTCCAGAATCAATCTTCCCACACTTCACTTTTTCGCTGTCTGACTGTCTCTCTAGTCTGTCTTTTAGCACCCGATCTCTGGCCTGGAGTGTCTTAAATTTCTGTCAACTTTCCTGAGCAGTAGACTTTAATAAGTTGCTACCTTTTAGTTGCAATATCAAGCCCTGCATATTTTCCTCCATATTAACTTCTCTCCTGCTGTTTAAGCCTTGTGGAAGTCCCTCTGATTCCGTGAGCAAGTTCATCTGACATCTGGATGTGAGACATGTGACTAGATATGCATGGCTGACTAAAAATATAGGACCTAGGATCACTTCCCTGTGCTTATTCTTTCTCTTCTGCTTTTCTTTCTCTTCACTCTCTTCATCCCAAAGCTGATGCTATAAATTCCACAAGCACAGCAAACGAAATGCAGCAATGAATGGAGAGAGTTTGAATGAGGATTATTTCTTAGTTAAGCCTTTGAATGAATCTCAGAATGAGGGAAGCCTCCACTGAAGACTTACACAAGCAAGTCCTGATTCTATGGATAGTAATCGCATATTGTCTTAAGTCACCAAGGTGGAAGTAGTTTGTTACATAACAGAGGCATTTAGGGTGGTGGATTGTGTGTTATAGAGGATATCTTCCTTGTCTTTCTTGCCCTGATTCTATGTATCAACTCCAGGCACTTGATGAAGAGTTTTTACAAACAAACTAGAAAAGGGGGACATTTTCTGTGTCTTGGATTCCTCTTGATTTAAGATTTCAAGGAGTTATGTCAGCCAAAGTATGACTGATAAACAGTACACGTTTAACAACTTGGTTGACATTTCCTTCCTCTTCTCTGTGGCACATCCTAACTCCTTCCACTCATCCACTTTTATGCAGAGAGAGGTGCTGATGCCTCCCCAGCTCGGCTGGGAGGACTTCTCATATTTTGGAATTTAGTTTATTTAGCATCGATGCCCCATTTTGCACAGTACGAAGCAGCAGTACTTTGGAGACACAGTTCATAGCAGTCTAGAGTAATTTTTTAGAATTTGTAATAGATACCACTACCATCTCTGACTTCAGAATTATCCTTTAGGGTACGGTTATCTGATGAAGTGGGGATAGGTGTGTCCACCCTTCATAAAATAATTATGGTATAATTTTCATGGCACCACATGGTTCTTCCCACTAAAGTCTTAATGAAAGGCACAGGAACGGACAGAGAAATTTCTGAATGTAATAATAACATATAGCTTATACTTCTGAAAGAGGAGGAGGAAGGAGGCTTGATTAGGAAAATCAGTAGGAAATACCATTTCAGCAGATGAGTAGTCCCCAAGCAAAGACTTCTTAGTGAAGAGTCCCTCATTTGGCCATAATGGTGCGGGCATAGATGGGGAGAACGTCTTGGGATGCAGAGCCTCAGTGTGAACACTGGAGTAGATCCGGATGTGTGTAGCTGACGGCCACCATTCAAGTTCCCTCCTCACAAAGACTTTTGCTGGAGGAGATATCTGAGTGGCACGTGTCCATGGACATGATAGAAAAGATGAGTAGACAAGGGCGGTGATGGGTCAGGAGGGGAACAATTTATCCACAGGGAAAGACAGCACAGTTTTAGGATCTTACAAAGAAAAATGGATGTAAGCACAGTTTCAAAGACATGATTATTAAAACCTCAAACCAGATTGGACAGTGCACTTAAAAATCCTGAAAGAATCCACGATACAGGATTAATGGAAGTCTTTCCCCCCAAAATCACCAATATATCACTACCTAAAATGACAGAGGTCCTTAATCTTTTTAACTTTTGTCATTTATTTTCCAGGCTGATGTATAGGTAAGTTTGTGGAGCAACTGACAAGGCTAAAGACCACAGGAAGAGAAAGAAATTACATGATAAATATGATCAGATTTCCCTTAAACCTGTACTATGAGGCCCACTTAGTGGCAGGCAGGTTAGGAGCCTGAATGCCTGTTTCATTTTTAAATCACTGTAGCAGGTTAATGGAAGAGAGAAAGTGTTTTCAGCGACAAACTACGGCATCTAGTTGCTGTTACTTATAATATTTTACTGAAGGCAAAATCATTACTGAAAGTTATAATTTAATGACCGTATTACAATGAATGCATTTTATTGTACCGTTTTATTTTATAAGCTATAAGGTTGATATTAATTACTTGTAATGTTACAGTTTGGAAAGGGGCATTTTGTGGATACACCTGGGTTTGTGGGTGATGCCGGTAGGAACCGGAGAGAAATACAACAACACTTGGGAATTCTGTTAACGTAACTTTGCATTTAAATTTATATGTTAGAGTATAGGAATTCCGTAGTCATAAACTCTCCTTCATGAAAATTGAAACAGAAATTTACGGAAGACAAGAAAATATCCACAGTGTCTTCCTTCTATAGGATCCATGTTTTCTGATCAAGTTGCCATTTATTTAGAATAAAGAAGGTCCTACAATAATGATGGGTGGAACAGAATGCAAATAGTCACTTTAGAGCCAACATATACAGAAATAAATCAGAGCTTTAGAGCCAACATATACAGAAATAAACCATTCTTATGCTCAAGAATAACTTAGAATTATTCTTGAAGTTCTATACCGTGTGGTTTTACAAAAGCTAGGAATTAAAATGAATGTGTAAAACCTGCTTAATTATATGTTAAAACGGAAAAATTGAAAAAATATTTTATAATGGAAATAATTTTAATATGTCCTATGAAAGAAATACATTTTATTTCAATTGGATGAAATAATGAGGAATTAATATTCAGTGATTACCTTAAACTCACATCAAAATTGTAGTGGTTATTTTATTTATATATGTGTATAGATCTTAATTTGCATTTCAAACATGTTTCTGAAAAGTCTATACTGAGCTGTATATCTATATCTATATCTATCTATATCAATATTTGTCTTTTTGAGACAGGGTCTCACTATGCAACTCAGGCTGGCCTTGAACTCACTTTGTAGTCTAGGTTGGCCTCCAACTCACAGTAATCCTCCTGCCTCAACCTCCCAAGTGTTGGTATTACAGGCATAAGTCACCACACCCAGCCTATAAATGTATTTTAATAGATTTTTATTCAACACTTTTGATAAATAAATGATTCAAAGGATGGATTTAGATATGACATGTCCCTGAGTCACTCTTTAGTCTTTCTTGATCCACAGCAATAAAATCATAAAAAGCACTTATCGGAGTCAGTGAAAAAATAGGGATATATAAATCAGAAAATAATGCATCTGTGAACCTTTGGGTTGGAACTTATCAAAAATAATTTTGAACATAATGATGTGCATATGCTACTTTGTGAAGTGAGGAAGATTTCATTTTTATGCCAAAAAGATTTGAAAACAGTTTTCAATCT
>NW_004955417.1:20401558-20420362 GCF_000276665.1 Chinchilla lanigera
TGGTTTTTGGTTTTTCTCCGGTACTGGGAACTGAACTCACGACCTTGCGCTTGCCAGGCAGGCGCTTTGCCGCTGAGCTAAATCCCCAGCCCCGGTTGTGATATATTTTAGATTTTCCTTATTTTTAAGGACACACTTAAGTCTCAACTTTTTATCAACAATCCACAGAAAATGCATTTGATAGATCTCTAGTATTTGGGGATAGATTTACCTTCTGACATAGTGGCTTCATTGCTCACTTTAAACACTGGATTTTTAAAGGTAGCTTTCCTGTGAGCCTTATTCTTTTATATGATAACACTAACATTACAATTTCTACATTGAAATGGTCCTGAAAAACTTCAAACTTCAGTTCCATCATTTTTGATTAGAAAATCATACGGATTTATCATGTACACCATGCTATATGTATATCAGCATTGCTGATTTTCCCACATGCATAGACTGTTCTTCATGGAACTAGTCAGTAAATTAAAAGAAGAAGTTCTTCCTGTACTTCTATTAATTTCATTGTTTACACATAAATGAAAAAATTCTAGAAGGAAAGAAGAAGAAACGTATGATATACTTTGGATTGTGAAAATAAAGATAGTATGGAGACTAAATGAATTTTCATGACATATTCTACTTTAAAATATACTTAAAATCTAATAAGCTTTTTCTAGCTCTGTGGCTCCGTGTCTACTAAGATTTTAAGAAATTTTGCATTTTCAGATTATATTGTCTGGAAATATTTAATATCTTCTAATGCATGGCTGTTGAAGTTGTATAGTGGTGCTTTCTCTGCCATTATTTTGTATTTTTCTTTCTCTGAGTTATTCCTGGACATATTGTTTTTGTTAATATGGGTGATTCTTATCCTGCAGTCTGGCAATGTGTCTCAGGATATCTGGATAGGTATTTTAGTTCTGTCAGCTGGAACATTTCCAGGACATATTGCTTTAGATTTTCTCACTTTAAAAATGTTGACCTTAGCATTGTGTCTGTTTACATATTCACCAAATAGTGTTAAGATTATCACATGCTAAGTAAGTTTAAATTAAGCTTTAGAAAGTATCAAATATCTGCCCACTTTCATTGCAGATTTGTATACAGATTTATTTGATAGGAAGAAAGCAAAATGGCTGAAGTAAACTCCCAGGACATAAAGAGCAAAAACATGTACTATTAACTATTCAAAATCTATACAATTGCTTACACACATTCAGTCTATATGTACTCTGATGTAACACTCAGGCTATATGTTGCTTTTTGTATCATAGTCCATGTGACAATTATGGTTTTAAAGAAAATTATGAGGAAGATTAATAATGTTAATGTAGATTACCAATAATTAATAGATTATTTAACAATATTTTCCTTGTTCCTCTATGGCTTCCTATACATAAAATAATGTTTATTGGGAAATGAAAAAATATTTGACATATTGTAGAATTTTAATGTAGTATTCACTGATATATGTATATAAAGCTAAGAAATTCAACTAAATCAATGTACTTCAAACATTTTAATTTTTTAAAGTATATATGTTATATATGTTACAAATGTTTTTCTTCAGAGCAAAAGTTATTTTGGAAATATGCTACAAATTCAAAGAATACAGAAAACAAAAAAGAATAAACTCTGTAGAATAAAGTTTTACTAACTGAATAAAAAGAATAATACAATAAAAATAAGTATTCTATTCACAATATAGAAAAATAATCCATAATTAATGACAACATAAATATAATATCTATATCTATATCTATTTATTTTGATACCAGCAATCGAACTCAGGACCTTGTGCTTGCCAGGCAAGTGCTTGTGCCATAAGCTATATCCCTGGCCCAAAACATAATTTATAGTTTTATTAATTACTGACTACATACTGAAACAGAATTACGCTAAATATCTTTCCAACTGTTATGTACAGACCTTGAAATTGACAGTAGTTAGCTATTAAAAATATATATAAACTCAGAACCACTGTGAGGAAATCTAAGGAAAATTTATTTTAAGACAATCATAAAATACAGTGTCTTTCCACACTACCTTATATTAACTCCTTTAATCAGAAATGACTTTAAACCTATCAAAGCACACAATTTATTTAGTCACAGAATATGTATGTTAATCTAAAATAATTTTTCTCACAACACACATCTATGCATGCATCTTATAAACGTATCTGAAGCATAGCAAGTGATATAATAATTAATCAAATAGACAACTACAAACATTTGTAAAATAAGTCTTGTTAAGGAACAAATAAAGTTAAAATTTAAAATTGTACTCATGCACAAATGATGCAAGATTAAGGTATTGCAACAAGTATATTAGCTCTTCAATTTGACCACCAACCTCTAAAAGAAATAAAATATTTCAATAATATACATGAACATGCTGTTTCCTGCGAAGCATGACAGTATTGATGCTTTGCAATAAGCATCACAAAATAATACTTGCATACCACCCGTATTTCTTGCCTCTGTGCTCCTGTACTCAGCTTGTTAAGTGTCTTCTGCACATAACATTTTCCCTTCTGCATAACCCGGTCCATCTTATTCTATCAGGTGAAGCATTCATTCCCTTGGACTTTTTTTTTTTCACATTTGTGTTCTCCATTGAAAGCCATCCATAAAGAGTTCTTTTTCTCCCACTTGAGTTATCTTTGTCATCTTCCCAAGATTGTCCTTTTTTCCCTAATGAGCTTTAGTGTAGCTCCTTGGTTCTTTGATTCAATTTTAAGTCAAGATTAATAGATATTGAAATGATCCCCTTCATCTCCAGCACAGGACTTTGTTATCAGTCAAAGAGCCATTTTTATGACTTTCACTGTAGTGTAGACTTTTTGGTTCACAGCTACGTATTGTCTTTTAACTATCTAATGAATAAACGTATATGGTTAGATATTAAACTCTAATGATTTGAATTGTATGGAGAAGTGTTTTCTAAATTTCAGGACCCCAGTGAGAGAAATTTGAAGATTTTCCTGCTATAGGGATTCAAAAAATGGCAGAAATTTTCACCATGAGTATTGTAAAGAGACAAAATGTGATAAGTGTTTCATGTATTATACTATATATACTTTTCAGGGATGATATTTCATTAGACTCTTGATGCTTGTCCTATATCTTTAGGGAGTAAATATAACCATGTCATTAAGATACTTCTCTGCCAGCAATTCAGAACAATTAATTTTATATACTCAATGTAAATGAGTTTTAGTAATATGACCGCTAAAAAGAGGGCATTTTCTATTTAATGATCTGTTTTTGGTATAAAAGAATGAAAATTTCATGGATGTCTTCCAAAAAGAATACATTCAAAACACTCATGGCCCAATATGAATAAAAGGATTAAAGTAATTCAGATACAGAAGACACAAACTTTGGCATGTTTGATACAGAAAATAATGTCAAGATTTAGACAGAGTGAACACAGAATTCATAAACAAAGTGTGATTTGAACACAAGATGGAGTGTTATTATGCTTAAAAGAATCTCTAATGATGCTACAATACAAATGAGTCTGGAAGACATGATGCTAAGTTTAATAAGTCAATAACTAATAAAGAAATAACACATGAGGTGGGATAGATACAGTAATCATATTAATATAATAGAAATAGAATAGTTATAGTGAGGAGCTAAGGTAGTATGAATTTGAAATTAAATATTCTTGCATGCAGCCATTTGCATGTAAGAATATGTATTTTCTATTGTACAACCATGGTGATTTTGATGAACAGCCTAATTTTGAAAATACAGGAAAAGGGGCCTAAGCGAAAAAAAGAGAGAAAATTATTAAGCTGGCAAGCCATTTTGTTTACTTAAATGGTTCTATTTGAAGGTCTACTTTCAAACATCTTCAATAGCTTTTAATAACATCATAACTAATTGGTATACAGAGGAGCTTAGTTTCATGATAGGTGATGATTACATCCTGACCTGTAAGTCACTTCAACATGCTTGGGAACCAAAGAACAAGGGATTCAAAACCCTCATTAATAAAATTGAGGAAAGAATTTAAGAGCTTTGGATTTCAGAGGAAAGGACAATGGAAAAAATTCAGTTGTGTGCTCCCAGCTATCACCAAGCTGATAGATTGTGTCTATGTACCTTCCTTTTAGCAGATATGCACATTTCTAACACCTTACCGTATTTTTTAATGAGAGTCTAGAACCCATAAAGTAGTGCAGCT
The DNA here is from genome assembly GCF_000276665.1 of Chinchilla lanigera. Lineage (NCBI taxonomy): Eukaryota > Metazoa > Chordata > Mammalia > Rodentia > Chinchillidae > Chinchilla > Chinchilla lanigera. The sequence continues at coordinate 20,405,744 of NW_004955417.1, forward strand.
TCATTTTTCCTAACAAAATCCTGGCATAATATTATAAGAAAATAGAAATTTACTTGACGTGGCCACAACTTTGAGCAAGAACAAGCTGTGAAATTCCTCAAAGGTTAAACTTGCAACATTTGTGCAATGTATCTTTCCAAAATTGATGTTTTCCATAGGAAAGGAATGCCTGCAATGTAATGACAGTTCACCAGAAAGATTACAAACAAGATGTTCTTCAGAGTGGTGGGAAAGGACATAAAATACTTTATATATGAACTGATGTGAAAAACATACTTATTTTGTATTCAGTATGTTTTGGAAGGAGACAAAGTATCCCAAAATGCTCCCTGGAGATTGTCTGTTTGGGGGATGGTGATCAAAAAATCAGGTACCACTAAAGCTTACCAACTACCAAAAATTACAGATACTCAGTTCCAGGAAGGACAAGTGGTAGTACGTACACATTTTAGTCATGATTAGAGGACTGTACAGCAAAGTTGCAAGAGACCACTGGAGTCGGGGACTGTAGACGTTTGTTAAGAAAGGTTTCGAGTACCCAGGACAAGTTATACAGTCTTCAAACTGTCCATGTCTACAAGTTGATTAAATAAAAATTCCCTGACAAGGAGCACAAAGCAATCTTTCACACTTCAGCATGCCTGGGCCTTGTGAACAGCACTAGCATTTGCCATTTTAAATTGAGACTTGCATACTATATCTTAGGTTGAGATCTGTGTACCACTGACCCTCAGGCTTTCCCTTCCTCGCTCAAGAGTCTCATAGTTCCTAAACCTCTCTTAGGTTTAGATCCACATTGTTAATTTTTCTAAATTTCTCTTTACAGTTTAACTCGACTGCTGTCCTTGTAGGCCCTCAAATTATCTCCTGACACTGCAATGTTTGCCAACCCTGCAGTCTTGTGGATTTCAGAGGAAATCCAAAAAGTATCTTTATGTTCATGGGCATGGCCTATGCAAACAATAAGTGAAAATCACACACATATATTCACTCATATGGACTCCTGGATTCTCTCAATTCACAGAGAGAGAGAGAGAGAGAGAGAAGAGAGGGGAAAGAAAGAAGAGAAGAAGAGAAGAGAAGAGGAGAGGGGAAGGGAGAGGAGGGGAGGGGAGGAAGAAAGGGACAGAGATTGGTTCTTTAAAACTTACTGCTACCTAAACAGAGTATTATATCTGAAGTCGAGCCTTTGTTTTCTAGTTTTTATTGTTTTTTATACAATCTTCTGAAAGTATTCAATATGCTAGATTCTCTTTCCCCATAGAAATTACAATATTACCCCAATAAACATAACACACTATTTCAAGTCTTTTCAATAAATATAATGGAAAATTTTCCAAAAAATGTAAAGAATTTCACAAGTAGAAAAGCAAGTGCAGGTACATTTTAACTATTTATTGCAAGTCCTTGTGCTTCTATTTCACATCTCCACTCTACGAAGTGATTGATTCCTTGCATCTATTTTATTGACTCCCTAACTTGTGAAAATCAATAGAATCACAAAGAAGAAATGATTGAAATACTTTCTCACCACATGTTTTATTCCAGTATGGTTAATGTATTATTTAGATATGCTAAGTCTGGGATCTCTGTGTTGTTCTCAGGTTCAATTCTTTCCCTAAATAATGTGCATTCTCCCAATATCAACTCCTTCCCTCCTCTACAGGAACAATTTCTGTGCCACCAGGGATTGCAATGGGCTGTTTACACGCCAGAGCTTTAAGCCACTGATTTATAGCTGGATGCTGCAGGGAAACTCCAGCTTCCAATCTCTTGATCAGTAAAATAAGTACTCATGCGTCAATTTTGCCTTGCTTTCTTACTTAGTAACAGGCTAGACAAAAAAGCAAGATGGGCTGGGAAAACATAAATGATTGCCTAACACAGGTTACACAGCACTTTAGGATACAGAGACTGCAGCAGTGTGCAATTTGAAATTCACAGTAATAGACATCTCACTTTGTGAGACTTTGCTATTGTGGATAAGATACGCGGTAGCCGAGGATGGAGGAGGAGAGCTAAAAATAATTCATCGCATTGTGCTGGTATCCACGCAGCAGTTCTGCTGTTTAAAACTTCTGCCACTTTGTGTGTGGAAACCAATTAGGTAGAGGAAGCTTTTTGGATGATACACAGGACCTGGCTAGCCTCATTTCTTTTCAGGAGGCATGACAGGAGGAAAGGAGAGAAAAGACACCTGGAATTTTTGTGTGCGGGTGACAGGTAGCCCAGAGGCTAGGGAAAAAAAGATCCAATTTCAACCAATTATCCTTGTTGAAATGTAATGGGCATAAGTGTGCTGTTAACACATTTATTTCAGTACCTTTTGAATCTAAGAGCATGTTTGAAGGCAAAGGAGCCAAACCAACTGTATTATATAAAAACAATCATTAAAGTTCTTTTCACCTAAAACAACGCAAGGATAATGTATGAAAAAATATATATATATCCAAATGCCTGGTAGATAATTTTAAAATAATTGTTTCTAGGCACTTTAAATGTAAACAAGAGGTTGATAACATGGGTATAAAATCAGTACTAAGCTGATTTTTGCATAGTGTGTACTAAGCGGAGGTTATAAACATTTCAAACACATTATTATTACATCATAGACATTTAAGTATAGTGACTAATTTAATACCAAAACAACTCAGTGCCAGTCAATACTAGAACAGTTAAATCACCCCCCCACAGCATTCAACCCACCTGCTCTTTATAAAAATATTTGGACAGTATCTCAGAATTCTAGATTTGAGGACCTCAGAAAAATCTTAGCACAGCCAAGGGAACATGTGAGTACCTTATTTCTGAAAAGTTATTGGTTCACTGAGCTAGATTTTATCTTGTATTGGAAGTGTAGAGATTTTTGGGAAGACATCTTTAAGAAGCCTGAGAAAATTCCATTTGGCCCTGTGATCAAGTGCTTACATTTCATAATTTTCAAGTGAGCTTATTTCAGATGCAGTGATTTAATAAAAATGGAAAAGTGCTGATAAACATGCAATGTTCAATTCTCTATGCTTCAGTTAAAGGACAGGTCACTAAAGGACAGAAGAGAAACAAGATGGCCAATGAGGAGGAAAAAGCATTGTGGTGTGATAACAACAAGAGGACTTCATGAAAAAACAGCAGATGGGAATTCGAGTTATTAAACCATAAATTAACAATACAAGTCAAACTTTCTCCCTTCTTTGATCATAGCATTAGCAATTGAATCCACATGAGTTCGGAGCAATCATCACTAAATCCAGTTGGAAATATAATTATTCAATTCTGACAAATATTTATTTTGATCTTTCCTTTGTAAAAATGCTAGCTTAAAGTTCCTTTCTTTTAAAACCAATTAAGAAAGTTTTTCTTCTTCTTTTTTTTTTTTTTTTGGTTTTTTTCCGGTACTTGGAATCAAACTTATGATCTTGCGCTTACCAGGCTGTTTTTTGTTCTTGAAGTAAACTGTTAGGGCCTCAAAATTTGATTTTATCTGTTATTCTACAATTTCCTAGTTCCTTCCATATGAGATTTATATTATAAACTGAGATGAAAGATGAGCTCAGTATAATATTAAAAAGCAGTATATATTATAAATCAATGTACAATTAAAAAATAAAATATATGCAATTAAAGTTTTTATGTACCCTTAAGAATGATATAGGGACTGGGGATTTAGCTCAGTGGTGCAGCACCTGCCTGGCAAGCATGAGGCCTTAAGTTCAATTCCCAGGACTGAAAAAAAAAAAAAAAGAATGATATAAATGTTATTTTCTTATAAAATGTCCTGGAATCTTGGGATGTTTGAGTTTTGTTACATTTAGGGAGCTAGAACATTTGGTCCTATGATTGTTCTGGGCTGTATTCTTTGCTTCATCCATACTATTTCATGGTTAGTATTACAGGATTTTACTATTGGGTCAGTTGAATATATTTTGAGAATCCTATTTGTCTCAATTTATTTTTCATTGAGAGTACAATAGGTTTTCTAATAGGAATTTAATTTAATTTTATTTTTCATGTCTGAATATTGGATTTGGTCAGTTTGTGGAGTAGATCTACCCTCATAATTCTGCTTTCCTTAACACTGCCTCAGAATCCCCACATCTGCCTTTCACAGATGGAATTACTGGAGCAAGGCAAAAGGTGAAGTTCTCCCTTTCATTGGGTTTTATGTGGTTCTTTTAGGGGAAGCCACTTTCTGTGAGGGGATTTTTTATTGCTTAGTCAATATTTGTTTTCTGGATGTGCTATAAATCTCTCTCCATAGATATATATATATATATATATATATATATATATATATATATATAGGTAAAAGACATAATTGTTACATATTATACTATCATATGTGTGTAATCAAATAAAGTTTGAAGAAAAATAAACCATCTGAAAACTAAAGAGAGACTTATAAACACAGTGTCATAGAGCATATTTTTATCTTTCCGGAGCACTAGTTACTGAGTAACAAGTCTGTCAGTCTGCTCTTCCAGACAGTGTCTGCCTTTGGCAAAATGGATTGAAGTACCGGAGCCTGGGAGGTGCTTTCTTGCCACGCTGGACATGGGCCCACAGATCTAAATGTAGTAAAATGAGAATATATAACTCATCACCGAAAACCAAGGGAAGTGTTACATTGTTGATGGCAGAGGCTTCACGATTTACTCCATTGGTATGCAAATAAAAATTTCCAACAGTAGATGGATAATTTTGGTGCTCACAAGTCTGCCAACTTGGCATTGTCTATTGAGAGTTACATTAATTTTGTGGCAAGAGGTGAATATGAAAATGAAATAAAATCATAGGTGAGGGAACAATATATAGTATGGATTTTCTTGCTGAATTTAAAAGTGGACACTTTACAGCTACATACCTAATAAAAATAAGAGGATAAGCTAACATTTCTTGAATACATTTGTAAAAAGTGATACTACTATAATATTTTTGTTTTTCCATAGATATAGTGAAATTAATCAATATTTTCATAATGCTTTTGGAATAGTTTATTATATAATAAATTAAAAATAGATATGATCAGAAAATAATAGGAGAACTTGGGTGTTTTCTTACCCATACTTATGATAAGAAAAGTCTAGGGGCTGAGGATTTAGCTCAGTGGCACAGTGCCTGTCTGGCAAGCATGAGGTCATGAGTTTGATTACCTGTACCAGAAAAAGAAAAAAAAAGAAAGAAAAGAATAGTCTAGACAAGGTAAAAATGCGTAGCTTTTCTCTGGCCCATCAGATAACAAAGACTGCAAAGCATGCAGCCAACCCAAACTGCAAACAAAGCATCCAGAGGATCACAGCTGAGATCTAATTATAATACTAATGGTGTACACCTGGCCCCTAAACCAGTCAGAGTTCTCATATGTGCTGATATTGATGGACTTCTGAAGGCTGTGTGCAAATTAGGAGACTGAGAATCACCTTGGGCCAAGGTGCTTTAGGGGAGTTTAGGGGAGCTCCTAAGGTGTCCTAGAACTACCTCCAGGAACATGATTGCATTCTAATTCAGAGGTTTGTGAAAGGCCTCAGAGCTCCTTAAAGGGGAGGGGAAGGTCCTTGTGGATCAGCCCAGAAATCCACTCTGAGAGGACTGACTGGCTGTCCTAGATAGGAAACAGACATTTTCCCCAATCCAACTTTTTCTGGCCTCTTTGTCTCCCTCAGGTTTACAGAAGTCCACAGTCAATAGGAGTTCCTTCAACAAAAACAAAGGGAATGCAACAGTTAGGAAAGTGAATAGGACACAGAGGACAAACCAACAGTATACCACCAGAGACACCCTTGTGAGACCCTTGTGAGGCCTTTGTGAGTATCACACCTCAGTGATGTGAGAGAAAGAGAGAGAGAGAAAGAGAGAGAGAGAGAGAGAGAGAGAGAGAGAGAGAGAGAGAGAGAACATAGAAGTGAGGGAAGCACTTCTCAATAACCAAAGGTTTAGTGACACAGTTTCAAGGTAAGTTTTTACAAATATGACCAAAATGAAAATAAAAATATAACTTTACATAATTTATGAGAAAGAGTAAAACTCGTGCTTTGAGAGAAATTTATAGAATTAAATGTCTACATTAAAAAGAAGCAAAATTTAAATAAATAACATAAATTTCTGAAAAGTAGAATAAGAAGAATAATTGAAACCTAAAGAAAATAATATAAAAGCATAAAATTAAATAAAGTTCAATTGAGAAAAATAGAAGACATCAACTAAATAAAAACCTTTCTTTGTTTTGTTTTGTTTTGTTTTGTCTTTTTGAGACAAGGTCTCTCTATGCAGTTCAAGCTGGCCTTGAGCTCACTTTGTAGCCCAAGTTGGTCTCAAACTCGCAACGATTTTCCTGCCTCAGGCTTCTGAGTGCTGGGATTACAGGCGTGCATCAACACATCTCATATAGAAAACTGTTTTTAAAGACTAATAAAATTGAAAGTCTATGGGAAGACTAAGAGAACATATATGACATAAAACACCAATATAAAAAAATCTAAGCGAGTTTATTCATATTGACTGTATGAACCACAACAACAAAAACAATTATGAAGTACCCACTACTTGATAAGTCAAATGAAATGGGAAAAGATGTGTTATACAGATACCAACTCTCTAGGATGAATATAATTATTATGTACTACATACAACATATACTAATAAAGCAACAAATTATCAAAACACGGTAAAATAACAATCAAAATTTAAAACTACAATTTAAAATACTACCTCCAAATAGATCCTAATAAGAGGATAAATAAATATTCTACCAAACTAGTTGAATCAAGACATTAAACTTCCACTACTGTTTAACAAATAGTTCATGGTTATTGTTTTAAAACCACACACACACACACACACACACACACACATACAGACAGATAGTTGTGTAGGTTGCAAGTCCATGTGGATCTCACAGAAATGACTCTTAAACTACTTAAACTCGTTACAGCTGGTCAAACTAAGTGCAATAGAAGTACTTAGTTCAAAGTAAACTTATGACCGCAAGATTTTAAAATTCAAGTCAGTGAGGGAAAGATATTGCAGTTAATTGATACTCATTTATTAATAGTGACTGTAAGAATTTGGTATAGCAATTTAAAAAAATTGTAAGTAATGACATTTTCTTTTAATATATTATGAAATTGTTTTGCTCATTTTATTTTGGCCTACAGAAAATGACTGAAGTAAAATACAATTAAGTGTATGGTCGATTGTATTATACTATTTTGAATTCTCATTTCTTTTGTTATTGTTGTCATAATCTGAAGGTTATTTACTTCATTCAAAAAGCATATATGTAGCACAGCCTCCCCATCCTCACACATGACACACCCACATTAATTGCACACAACAAACATACAGTTTACTACCAAATGACAATATGTGAAAAAAATAATATGAATTAATTTGCATAAACATTTCAAATATTACTACAAGAAAAGAACGTACTTCCCTCAACTTTGGAGGTGTGGATGAAATCACACAACATTAAAAACAGCAGCTATAAATTTATTAAGGGAAATGCTGTTTTGTTTTGTTTTGTACCAGGAACTGAACTCAGGGTCTTGCACTTGGCGGGCGGGAACTGTGCTGCTGAGCTATTTCTCTAGCTATGAAAGGAAATAGAAGAGCAAATCTTCTCATATAAATTGAATAGCAGATTTAATTTTTGTAATTTTTATGCTCAACAGGAAAAACTAGGGTAAATGGCTAGCTTCAGTTAATACTTTCAAAGCAGTTGCATGTATTTTCTCCGCCAATAGATATCTACTTAAAATTTTATTACTCCAGGACAAAACATAAATTATGTGGCTTTTAGAAAGTAGATTTCTGTCATGCTCATATTTCTGTATATTGTAATACTGACTTTTCCGTTATTTCTCATTTATTCCATATATACATATTGCCATGTGTGTAATTTAGTCTACACTGGCTTCATGTTCTACGATGCATTTCAGTTCCCTTCCTTCTCATATCTCTCTGTAGAGTATGTTAAGCCAGGGGATAACACTGGTCTACTTTGAATTTCTTTTTATTAATTCTTTACAGAAAGTAATCATAAGGATGTGACTGCTAAGAAGATTCATTTAAACAGAGATGTACACAAAATAAATGCTCAAGTTTGGAGATATTTAATCTATAGTATGCATCATAAAGATTTCATTTCAAGATTGATTCCTTGATGTAATGTTCCTGGCTCCTAGGGAACAGGTGTTCATTTTTCTTTGTGGACTTCTTCCTTGAGAGAGGTGTATCTACTTGCTTGATCCCCCCACCTGGGTGCTACTCAGATGTTCTGAATGTAACAGTTATGTAGCCCAGAAGATGTTTTGCATCCCCTTTATGTTTTTCTTCCTGAGTAGACACGAACACCACTTTCCCAGCCTACCATGAAATTAGGTTTGGGGCTATGAACGAAGTTGTAAGCAGTGGAATATGGATGAAAGTGTGTTCCAGGCCAGTTTCTGCAAATAACCTCTGGACCCTCTAGTCTTGAACAGCAAAATTGAAAGCTCTGTATAGCAAATATCACAAACACAAAATGGCCAATGAGCCGCTGTCGGGAGACAAGCAAGCTATTCAACATTTCTTATGACTTGAGTGAGAAATACATTTATATTTTGATGAAACAAATAGATTATAATGTTGGTTGGTTACAACATCAGGACCTTCCTCCAGTTCAGGTAAGGATTTCATCTCCCATTCAACAAGCCATTTTCTATTCTTTAAGCATGGATGGTTCTTCCATCCACTGAGGAAATTTAGTATGTAAGTTCCTTTTCCTAAGTGCTAATCTCAAATACTGTGATATTTCCCATACATAGTATTCCTATTATAGGATTCAAATACATATTTCAATTTATATGAATAGAGCTGTTGCCTTGTCTTTTTCATTAGACATAATTTCATGATAGCAAGAACACATGTGTCTTTCTCACTAAAGTAATTTCAAACATCAGAGTAAGTGCATACTATTATTAGTTCTATAAAAAAATGTTGGGGCTGGGGATTTAGCTCAGCGGCAAAGCGCCTGCCTGGCAAGCGCAAGGTCTTGAGTTCGGTTCCTGGGACGGGAGAAAAACCAAAAAGAAAAAAAATGTTCATGGAGTGAATTCATAGATATGTTTAAAAAACCTTTAATCAATGCTATAATTCGTATGGTTTAATATGTTTATATTTTCATTGTGCCTCATCAGAAAAAGCAGCCATCCATCATAAGCAAGCATGAGGAGAGAGAGGAAGAGATGGGTAGAGCTTTGAGAATGTCTTTGACTCACACACACACACACACACACACACACACACTCATGAAAAATTGCTTCACCTCGTCCCAAACAGCAATCTCAAATCCAGGTGTAATGTTGGTGTGAATTAAGCCTGTGTTATGTAGAGTGCGAAAGCTTTTTGGTTCTTTGTTCTCAAAGGACTCTCAGCAAAGACACAAAGGAGAAGCGGCAGTTCACTGAACATAACCACTGTTAACCACACAGCTACTGACTCACAACAAAGGAGCTCATGGAGAGAAGCGACAATAAATTGAGATTTCCAACTCTGTGGCATAAGCACATGCAGCAGGAATATTCCACTTTTATTAGCCTTGCATGCTTTGGGGAATTCAATGGATGCTTGCAATGTGGTTACTGCCAAGGAGGGGAAGTTAGGTCGGCTTTTTCGCTACTATCACCAATTCAGAATCTAAGTAACCGTGACAGCACTCATTCATCCTCAAAGCTTTTAAGAGGATTTGAGCTTAGGGCTAAGGAGAAAACCCAAATATTCTTCTAGAAGTTCCAGTTCCACAAGGAAGTAAAAAAGATTTATTTGTAACAGAGATTATGTTTTTTGCTGAAATGCAGCCAATTCTATATTCATAAGAATTAATAATGTTGGACAGTTTTCAACAAACTTGATTATAATTAATACTTTAGAGGTTGCCTGGCAATCAGTGTTTGTTGACTGTGAGGAATAAGTGCTGAAATATTAGCACTTGCCCGGAGTGCATCAGAGTTGCGGAGGAAAACATCAGCGTAATTAATAATAACCAAACGCTTCACCGTGTTCAAAAGAGTGGGAGATGCTGCAAGGTTTTCTCATCGCCTGTGTGCACAAGGAAAATCACAAAGGACTCGACTCACATCAGATAATAACTTGAGGCATCAAGATCCAACAGTCTACTTTGCTAGGTGCGCTTCATATTTTAGTATTTACATTCACCTACCCAAAAATGATACATGAGCCAAGATTAATTAGAAATCTTTGCTATTACTCCCATTCTGTGAAATATATAGCACTTTAGAAGAGCTCCATCAATATTTAGTATGTGTATTAAAGAATAACGTAAATTAATTCTCATTTGCTTACCTCCCAAACGACTGACTTTCTTGTATTTCTAATTCTATATCAAGGCATGGTGGAAAATATTTTGCAACAGCACCTATAGCTGTCATGATATTTTCTAGCTACCAGGAAACACTGAAATCAACTGTATCATGTATGTTTCTCCCACCAGTAATTATTCAGCCCTGGTTCTAAGGTAAAAGATTTTAAAATAAAGATAAGTGCAATGAATGTAAAACTGATATTCTCTATTGTGTGGGGCATGATCAAAAACTGTGGTGAACATCTAATTTCAAAAAATTATTATATAGCAATACACATCGCCATTAATCCTCTTCAACAGACTCCCTCTTACTTCAAAAACCCTGCTCCAATTCTTCTTGCCACTTTCTGGAGCAGTTCTATAAGTTCTCATTTGTGAGTGTCTTTAGTGGTGCTGTCCTGCCTGCCTTGAGCTCCTGAATCCTTTCAAGACATGTACCTTTTACACTCCTTTTTACTGTGGGAAAGAGAGAGAATCTGCACAGTGTCAGATCTAGTGAATGAAGTGGGTGAGGACACCCCACAATATCTTCATGTGACAGGAATAACCATTTAATCAACTTGGAGTAATCAAAAACTATGGTGAATATTTAAACTTTAAAATGTAGTGCAATAAAAGACATATCCCCATCCATTGTTTTCAAAATACTCTCTCCACTTGGAGCACACATGGATCTTGGAAATGTGCCTATTACTGTAATAAGTTTTAAAAAACTTAAGCATTTTACTGTATTTTTATTATTCTTTATAAATAAATTACACATTAATCATTGCATTAAGAACTTACTATACGAAGTTCTGCTCTGTAAGAAAGTAAATATTGAGAAATGTGAGCTGCAGATGTAGCTCAGCGGCAAGTGCAAGGTCCTGAGTTTGATTCCTGGAGCAAAAGAACTAGTGAAAAATGGAGCAGTTTATTATGATGATTGATAAAAAAAATTAAATTCTTCCATTTTTGTCATAATTCAGAAACATGCATATAACAAGACAAAATCATAAGAATTTCAATAGAATGCATTGATGATATTTAATTAAACCAAGAGAAATAATATTTTTGAACATGATTATTGTTTGAAAATATTTTATTGATTAATTTCAGAGGCAAAGTACCATTTCTGGCTTATTATGTGCTTGGCTTTGTGACTTGCTTTGGCTTATAAAATGCTGGCAGATATGGCTAAGGACTACATCTTACATTGATGATAGAACCACGAGAAGATTATGTCCACTCTAAACTTCTGTCAAAGGCACAAGATAGCAACCTTTAGGGCAAAGTTGATTGCTCTCATTACTCAAATAAGATCAGTTTTGTATAAATGATAGTGAGCATTAACACAACAACTTTGGAGAATTTTTTATAGACTTCTTATGATGATAGCTAACTGATTACCCTAAACTCAAGATATACTGAACTATTTAACATTTCCACAATAGTCTTGACAAGTAAGTTTTTCTTAGCCTGAGATTAGCCTGTCTTTCATGGTTCTCATCACATACCACATCTCCCTGAAAGAGACTGCCTCTGAGAATTTATTTACAATTAATATCTATCTTTTACAGCACAGATTTTGTTTTGTTTTGCAACAGTGTTATAATGTGCATTCATGTTGTGTTCTTCTGTGTATTTTTATAAATCAGCCACTGCAGTATACCTGTGAAATATAGCTTGTCTTACCTTCACCTCATTATTTTCAGTTTGAAAAACTTGAATATTTGCTATTATGTACATTCAATACGTGGAATTTGGAATGAAGGAACAAATTAAATGCATACCTTGGTGTTTTAATCAAAAACAAGAATCTGCTGTTTTATCAGAGATAGTGAATATATACCAATTATTAATAGTGAAATAATTAGAATAACACTCATCTTGTAACCAGTCGTGGAATCATTGGTTTTCAGGGGTGAGGTTTGGTTAGTTTCTTTTACTTTTCTTTTCCCCCTTTGTGGTTTTGGGGATTTTACCAGGACAGACAAACATTCTACCACTGAGCTGTGTCCTCAGCCCTGCTTAAGCATTTCCCATCACCATCAATCATTTCCTTTCCCGTAGTATGCTTAGAAAAGCTCACATTTAATTGCACTCTTCCTTCGATATTGCCCAATTCTTTTAAAGTCAATAGAAAATGTTTGCTTAAATCACTGATGTTCTTATCCAAATAAATAAAACGGAATATTCTTGAGTTGTAATATTAAAATGACTTTAAGCATTTTTCCTGCTTCAGTGCCAGAATCCACAATGAACCTGAGCGCATTGTGTTGGAGAAAAGATTTTAGGAAACAAGCTCTGGGATGTTGATGGTTGTTCACAGTACTACAGGGGTAGCCTTGCTCCCAGGAACTCTCCATGTACAGAAGTAGGGAATGTGCATGTGTATCATACACAAAGATATAATCTGCATCTTTAGCTCAAACAATAAGAGTTTATGTGTGTGTATGTATGTATATATATATATATATATATTCACAATATGTACATGTACCTCATAATTTATACTAGTACTATTCATTTGAATCCTAATATACCACAACATTTGCTTTAGTTTTTTCTCCTTTATTTTTTTTCTTGTTAATTATAATACATTTATTTGTCTAGTTGTAGTATGCATTTAAGGTAATTTCAAAATTGATATCCATAACCCTGTGAGAAGCAAATCTACTTCATTTATACAATTTTTAATTTTAATCCTGAGAGTATTTCATCAAGATATTGTTTCCCAAAGCTACTAGAACAGTTGTTTTCTTCCCTGAGCTCTATTTAGAGTGTTTAAGAGATAATTTTTCATTCCTCATATTCTATTTTTTTATTTTCTCTTCATCATGGTTCATTTTACTCATTTTTTAGAGGAGGGTACATGAAGGATGTGGAAATCTTACTCTAGTTCCAAGAATCTAAACTCTATAATTTGTATTCTTCTTTAAATGACACTCCTGGCTCTGTCATATCATTACCAATATCCACTTCTTTCCACTGATTTTCAAATCAACCCGATAGAAAACTAAACTCTTTAGTTTCTGATTTGTCCTTTCTCTACTACTAAAATAACTATAATTTCAAAATAAGATGCACTTGTATGGAAAAGCACAAGAAGGCGAGGTAAGGTAGGACACTAGTAAAACTATGGCTGTGTGTTTACCATAGAGAGAAATAATCAATGTACCGTATTTAAAATTGAGTGGGTCAATATTATTTTAATAATACCTATGCACATCCTGACCCTATTATATTGTTTAATGAGGAAAAACTCAACATCAGCTCTATGACAGTCTTGATAAAAATACGATTCTAGTTCAGTCACAAAAAAGTATGAGACACACCTAAAGTGACTGACAGTAGACAAAATGCGCCACCAGTGCTCTTTGACAGGGTCAAAGTCATGACAGAAAACAGAAGCCTATGGAACTGTTCACAAACTAGAGGAGGCTTAGGGGGAAAACTAAGTGTAAGATGGAATCCTGAGTTCTACCTTGGAGCAAAAAGAGACAGTGAAAAATTGGTAAAATTTGAAAAAGAATCAAGGTGACATTGACCATTGTGCTATGGTTATATATAATGGTAATGGTAGAGGCAGCTATGTGAAAGCTACATACTCTTTAGAGAACTTTGTGTCTATTCTCTAAATCTCAATTGTTTTTCAAAAAAGAAACTTTAAAATTACTTCTGTCTGTCTTTGGACTCAACTACTTTATGAAACTTATAAAGACTATGGATAAAAGCTTTTTCTGCATCTATTGAGATGATTATGTGCTTTTTCTCTTTGGCTCAGTTGATATGGTGTATTACATTGATTGATTTGCATATATTAAACCATTCCTGCCTCCCTGGGATGAACCCTACTTGGCTATGGTGTATTATCTTTTTGATAATTTGATGAATTCTGTTTGTTAGTATTTTATTGAGTATCTTTGCATGTACATTCATTAGGGAGATTGGTCTATACTTCTCTTTTTTTGGTTGGGTCTTTCTCTGGTTTTGAAATCAGTATACCTAGAGACCATATTTATAAGTGAAATAAATCAGACCTGCATGTGTAAACACCATATTATTTCACTGGTGTAAGAACCTGAAAGAGTGAACAAAATCTAGGAGGCACAGTAGACATAGTGAAAGGGAAGGAAACTTCTGAAAAAGAAAGAACAAATGGGATGAAGGAAGGAGAAAAAAAGAAGGGGGAAAATATGTATATATATATATATATATACACAGGATAGTAACATAGTGGTACTACTGATTGTTCTTGCTCTATTGAAAGAAACTGT
>NW_004955417.1:20421347-20425201 GCF_000276665.1 Chinchilla lanigera
AAAAAAAAAAAAAAAAATAGTATCAATAGACAACACAATTTAAATATCAATATACAAATACATATTTCCCTTTATCTCCAACATCAGCATTGTCATTCTGTAAATTCATAATTCAATTAATCTTCCTAATGCTAAATTATTAGTCTTTTAGAAATAACTACTTAGTATGGATGTGATTTTTTGATTTGATTGCATTCTTCAGCAAAATGACCCAAGTGCCTCTTAAAATATACACAAAATTAAGCTCACAGTTACCCGGTCAATTTTATAGAAGACTGTACATTACCATTGCTGTTAGTATTAAGCTATTGTAGTTTCACAATCATTAATGAACATATTACTTTGCTATTAGTGTACAGGGATAAGTCATTGCAACATAAGTGGAAGCACTATGATTTTGAGAATTGTTGGTAGCATACAGATTAAATTACCATTCTAGGTCCTATTAGACATCCATTACACGCTTCCATGTTTTCTATTCTCACAAAATTTATTTATTTCTAAAATTCCAAACTCATTTCCCTCCATCTTGCACTGTAGCAGTTTTACTATTCAAATATTTGATTTTGAACAAGCTTCATCCTCATTTTGGTTCATTAATTGGTAAGAGTGTAATTGTCATTTTGACTTAGAACTTAAAGTGCATTTACTGCTAGAAAGATCATGGATGAAAACACATAGAGACAAATCCCTTTCAAAAGCATGTTGCTTTGAGGGTCCCACAGAGCCTGGCTTGATAGGAGCTGTTGGTAATGCAAACCCTGGGGACATCCTTATTAGTCCACCACTGAGTGACTCTGTGTGTGTTGTGAACTCCGTGGGCTACCTATAGCTAATAATTTAAAGCTGACAGAAGAGTCACTTCAGACATTTAAAATGCAATCAGGCTGCCCTTTGCTGGCATTTCAAATAAAATGTACCAGGGTAAAATTTGTGAAGTTAACCTGAGCCTCTCCAAAAAGTCCAGACCGTTGTCATGTGGTTTTGTATTCTTGTTTAAATTGAATGTGAACCTTTATGGCATCAGGACATTTCCTCCTTTTGAGGTAAAAGGGAGGAGGATCTACTATTTCATCAAGCATTGGTTAGGTATCTGTAGTTCCATACAGCTAGATGCAGAAAGTAAAGAAGGCATTCATTTCAAAAGATGATATCATTGCTACATGGTGGTGATGATGAAAAAATATTTCAAATTTGAATATACAAAGACACACAGGCAACAGAAGGCATTAATTCACGTAGGGGTATGGTTAAGAGTTCAGAATAGGTGTCTTCCAAAAACTCCTGCCCTCATTTGTGCTCCAAATTTCTCTTTATTCCCTCTTCCTCTGAGTTAGGACCTGTTAATAGTGTTTTAATGAAGTCACTCCCACTAACTTACATTGAATAAAGAGAGACGAAGGCCAACCTCACTTCTTAGCAATTTATTCCTATTTGAAATGTGGATAGCAGTTTCTTTAAAAAAAAAATGAACTAAAAAAATAGCATGAAACTTATATTTATCCAGATTTAGGTACTCACCCTAAATTCACTTACTTTTTAATCTCTAAGTAATTTCATTAGGAAATGTAAGGAAAACTAAGCTTTTCATGTTACTTATTACTTGAAAGTCTGGACATTAAAGTTATCTATCTTCCACCATTTGTAGTCAATTGATTCTCACAAGATGAAAGTCACGTATGATCTGCTAGTTCAACTCTCATAAAATCTATATCTCTTCATTGAAAACAATTAAGAAAAACCTCACAACAGCAGCACTGGAGGAGACATAAGGCAGAAGCTCATTGAAAGCCCAGCTTCATTTCTAACAGAGAAGCTCAGAGACGTCTGGACTCACACAAGGCTTTTGTCCCATGTTGGTATCGTTTTACATATTGCACAGTGAGTGATTCAAGATTGGTCACTGGTATTAATAGGACAAAAGAGATCCCACTTTCCTGTTTTTAACTCCTTAATAAGAAAAGTCACTTAAAATTCACTTAAGCTGTAGTTCATCCCAATCGCCTTGGTTGGTTAGCAACTCAGAGCAGAGTCATAAATTGGAAACACAACAAACAGGACAAACTGGGAAGCGGGCTCAAAGTTAAGCTGCAGTGGTCATTTGGAATTCGGCTGTCTGACCTTCTGGGAGAAGTAGATTTTGTGATAATTGTGCGATATTCTTGTAAAATTCCCCCAAATGAAGTAATGGTTACTATAGAAACCTAAAATGTACTTAAACTAAAGGTGAGAAACAGATTGGGCTGAACATCTTCTCTCGCTGCTGGTTAGAGACTGTCCATCAGCTGCCTCCAATAAAGCTTCATTTGTTCATGCCTTTTTGGCTCTCTGAAGGCCTTTCTTGATGGACTCTCTTGCTGTATCAGTGTGATATATTTTTCTTTAACATCCCAAGAAAAAAATTCATCTTATTATTTTTAAGCTTTAGCAGATTTAAAATTGAGGGAAAAAAGCATAACCAAACATTGGTTTTGCTTTTATTTGATGCTGTAAGAATTATTATACATTTTATGTCTATTTGTTGTGTTCATCCTTTGATTGTGACACATAATATACTTTGCATAAATATACTCCTGAGAACTATGTATCAGGAGCTGGGATAAGTACTTTATTATTGAATTATGTCCTCTCACTAGCTCTTTTGGGTTCGGAGTAATGAAACACAAACTGAAGATGTAATGCCACACCCCAGTACAGGCAGGAGATTTAACCCTGATCTGAGATCATTAACCCTCTGTCTTTAAATACTTTGTTAGAGTTTTCAAAATTAGGAGAAATTGGATAAACAATTTGATTGACCTTGATGAGCCTAATTCTTGGTTCTTAAAGCCTCAAAGGAAATGTTTATACATGAGATGTGTGTTTTTTCCTCTTCTTTCATGAAAAAAACACAACATTTTACTTGAAATACTGCCCACTGGACCTTTTATTTGCAGGCTTGTGTTGACCAGCAGGGAGACAATTTAAGTGCTTTTGCTTTACAAGAAAATTGTAGTTTCTAAGACAAGCATTTCCATAGTTTCACAAAAATCCCGGGGTAGTGATTATAATGCGTATTGCCCAGAAAACTTGAGAAATTCATGTGTAGCTAAAAGAAAAGTTTGCCCTAACTTCTAGTTGGATCTGAGATAAAACTATGAAAGAAACCTTGAATTTGAAATGACTATGGCTTTAAATTATTAGCCTATAAAAAGCCTTTCTTCTTTTCAATCCGCTTGGCAAATAGATGCTTCTTTGATCAGCTACTTTTTTCTTCCCAGTGCTGGAGAGAAAACCCAGACTACAAAATATGCTGAACTCTTTTAAACATGCGCTTCACATCATTTTATTATGATTTGTCACTATTGTAACCCCAGTCCTAAAATAATACTTGAGGGACTGCATCAACTCCTACTTTGCCAAAATGTCTCTCTACCTTCTTTAATGATTTTGAAATATCAATTAAAGACTAAATTGTTTGATTTCTCTCATACAAACAATTCTGCTAAGGTTAAAA
Organism: Chinchilla lanigera; assembly: GCF_000276665.1. Classification (NCBI taxonomy): domain Eukaryota; kingdom Metazoa; phylum Chordata; class Mammalia; order Rodentia; family Chinchillidae; genus Chinchilla; species Chinchilla lanigera. The sequence continues at coordinate 20,424,844 of NW_004955417.1, forward strand.
TATAATAAAATTTTCTGTAAGCTTAACATTCTTTAATGAGAAACACTTTAAGCATTGACAAGATACTTTTACGACATTTTGGTTAATGTACATTGCAGGGAAGGGGTCTGAAAACTGATTGCTTAACAAGTATATTTTATGCTAGGATGCTCTCAAGAAATATTCCGATCTTTACTGTAGGATCCAGTCAAGGAAGAAGAACATCAGTTTAAATGGCTAGCACGCTGAAGGAAGAAATTCAAGCACACTTATACTGTGACGTCAATAATATGTATATTCTGATTTCTTCTTCTTCTTCTTCTTCTTCTTCTTCTTCTTCTTCTTCTTCTTCTTCTTCTTCTTCTTCTTCTTCCTCCTC
>NW_004955417.1:20425565-20427397 GCF_000276665.1 Chinchilla lanigera
CTTCTTCTTCTTCTTCTCCTTCTTCTTCTCCTTCTCCTCATCCTCCTCCTCCTCTTCCTCCTCCTTCTCTTTCTTCCCCTCCTCCTTCTCTTCCTCTTCCTCCTCCTTCAACTCCTTCTCCTTCTTCTTTACAAAGGATCTTACTGTACTTCAAGCTGTCCTGAACTAAATACATACCCCAGGCTGGCCTGAAATACTAGATCATACACCTGCCTCAGTCTCTTGAGTGCCAACGTTGTAGTAGTATAACACCACTCCCAGCTCTGAATCATTCTTTGAAGCATGTAAAGAACTGGCATTGTTACTTTAACAGTGGCTATTAAGGTTTTTATACAGATGTCCCTCTAAAGAGTCATATAGTCATAGATGGGGGTTTGGGGAACTGGTTGGAACATGTGGGCATGGTAATGTCAGAGGATGAGTCCACTGATGAGTCTCTAGGTAATGTGATGCTGGGTGGGAATCCTGGTGGGAGGAGGTGGATTACTGGGTTTGTGGCCTGCAAGGGTCTGTCTCCTGCCTTCTGATTTTAATACTCTCTGCTTACTGTCTGCCATGTCCTTGTTCATGCCACCCTGCCTTAGAGCCAGCTGATAATGGACTAAAACCTCTACAAACTGTAAGCCAAACTAAAATGATTCTTCTTTACCTTGTGGGTGTTGAGTATTTTGTCCCAACAATGAGAAAATAACTAAGACAGCAGCCTACATCACAACTTAAAATGACAGTATTTCAGTATCCAATCATCAGGAAAAACATACCTTAGAGAAATCCATATCAACTTAGTCAAGAAATAAATGTGGGTAAGTGATTTAGCACAGAAAATCTTCCCAGAGGATCACAGAACCCCAGAGACAGGATCCAATGAGTGAAGTTTATTCTTCTGCCTGTTTTGATTTGGAAGGGACACACTATCAGTCTTTTCTGAACTGAAGTGAATACACTGCTTGTCTCTTACAAAACTAACTCTCTGCTCAAATGTCATCAGTCATCATTTTCCTAGTCTACTTTTCCACTTAGCATCTCCTTTTAGAACAAGAATCTCATTTTTCTTTTGAGGAATTACCAATCCTTTTTAGAAAATGTTGTTTTTCTTTGTTTTGTTTTGTTTTCTATCAATCATGATGTCCTTTTGTTGATTTTATATCCAATGTGAAGTTTCAGAGATCAGAAAATATGGCAAATAGGATATGACTTTAAGTTACTTTCAGTCTGGTTTACTCCTTGATCACCAAAAGTGCAGGACAACAATTAAAAGATCAAAGGGTAATTGAGTGGACTATATTCTGTTTCTTACTGCTTCACTAAAATTTTATGGACCTGTTGAGTGTGAGGTGAACATTTTGTTCCACTTGTTCAAAATAAACGTACAGTGTCTAGGTAGATGTCTTCACAGATGTATTTGTTTTCAGGTGAAGCAGTGGATAAGTTAGAGGTTAAATTTGTTTTAAATATGCCTATGATTTTAAAAATACATCTTGGTTTGTGTATAATTTCCATTTATAGAGCCAAGAGCTCCTACTTTTGTGCTACTATAGTTTACTCACCGTGTAGTTTTTATGCTTCCATACTTTGGTTGTCTTTATTAATAATTTCTGAGTTCTTGAAGAAAGGGATTATGAAAGATTAACTTTTAATTTTAGTTTTTAAATGGAATAATACAGGAAATGGGCAATCAATATACATATTTAGAGATTAAATCAGTTAACAATGATAAATCTTGCTTCATAATCCTGTCATATCTCAAATCTTTAGTGGAATAATACTATCTAAAACCTATCCTATATCTGTATTTGTTTTTGCTTTTTTGTTTTTCTTCCAGTACCAGGAAT
>NW_004955417.1:20427612-20472517 GCF_000276665.1 Chinchilla lanigera
TATAAAAATGATACAGTACTTCAAAGCAAGATGATAGGAAGTCAACAATGGTTGTTGTATTACTTACTGTTATCTTCAAAGTAGTTGCTCAGATTACCAGATATAGGCATGCAAGACTGGTCAAATAATTAAACATTAACTGCTCCTTTCAATGAACCAGTAGAAATTAATAGTACAATTAGCTATTTTGTGTATATATACATATATATATATATATATTTATTTCCCCTTTCCTTCTTTCTTTCTTTTCTCCTTAAATTAGGATTAGAGGTCTCAGTCTCATTTAACCCAGCTATTCCCCTTGTAGATATTTTCCCAGAAGAATTAAAAACATCATACCACAGCGGTATATGTGCACCCATGTTTCCAGCAGCACGATTTGTCATAGCAGAATCTTGGAAACAACCCCTAATGCCCACTAACTGAGGAGTGGATGAAAAAGTTTCAGTATTTTTATTCAATGGCATATCTCAGCTATAAAGATAGATAAACCCGAGGCTTTCATAAGTGAATGGATGCATATGCTTACTTATTAAAGCACATTATATTTATTGGCTCTTCTTCAACTTCTTCCTCACTCTTCTCTCTGTCTTCTTAATATTCATCCCATAAGTTTGGCATTATTTCCTAAACCAGTGCACTGAATAGATTGCTTTCACTTTACTTGTTTTTAAAATCTTCTTTGAAGAGAAATATCACATTTGTCCCAGAAGAGCTCTCTTGTTTAAACTTTTCACACCTTTCTAAGTTTATTACTTGACTCCAACTCAGTTTCTTAGCCATATAATTTTTATGCTGATTCCAGAGATCTGTTTTGTACACTAGGGAGTCTGTAGCTGAAGCTCTTGGTATTAACATACAGGTTTAGTTAATATTCAGACATTACAAGGGCAACATACCGAGAAACGTCTGTTGTTGAAAAGCTCTATGTTTATATGCACAGATCCACAGAAAGGGCATGGCACTGTGCCACAGCTAACCACGGGGGCGGGGTCGGCGGGGATCGCCTGGTCCCGTGAGAGGCAAGGTTTTTTGTCTCTCTTTTTCAGTACCGGGAGGCGAACTCAGGATCTTAAGCTTGCCAGGCAGGCGCTTGTACTGCTGAGCTATATCCCCGACCCTAAGGCAAGGGAAATACCTAAGGAAGAGTTTCTTTTCTTTTGTTGTTTTTCTTTTTTTGTTTTGTTTTGTTTTGTTTTGTTTTGTTTCCAGTACCAGGAATCTAACTCACGACCTCAAGTTTGCCAGGCAGGCGCTGTGCCGCTGAGCTAAATCCCCAGCCCCTTAACGGAGAGTTTCTTCTGTGGTTTCCTCTGGAAGGAATTTGCAAGCATATTTTGGCCTTTCTGTTTGAAAAATTGAGTGGGCTTTGAGGAATAGAGGCTGTTCTCTGCTGTCTGATACCTAATCTTAACATTATGGAGGTAGGAAGATAGTAGCCTTCTATGTGAAATACAGAGAGAGGGTGTTTGGTGGGGTAGGCCCAGGCTCAGGATTGGCAGCTTTGGATGTAAAAGTCACATTTGTAGACAAGTCGTTTACTGTTTTTTAGAAATGGCTAAACGTGGAAGGGGAAGCTCTCCCAGGGCCTCCAAGGCCACAGATATGGAAGTATTGATAATATAGATAATAAGCGCGACTTGCCTGTAATCCTAGCACTCCAGAATGCTGAGGCAGGAGAGTGCCAGTTTGAGCCCAGCCTAGGCAACTGAGGGACTTAGCAAAATCCTGTCTCAAAATAAAAGAAAATACATTAAATAAAAATACAAAAGGGCTGAGGATGTAGCTCAGTGTGAAGTCCCTGGTTCAATCCTCAATAAAGCAACAACATTTATATTTATACTTATACTTTTATACTTATACTATTTATTAATATTTATTTATTTATCCACATGGAGGGGTATAAGAACTTTTTAATGCATATTTTCAATATTTTTAAAGAATGATACAAATCTTTAATTGATTTCGATCCGTTGCATCATTATATATCAATTGAAGTAACAAGACCTGTGAAGCCCAGTAACTTTCGGAAATCTTGCTGAATTTTTCCTATTACACTGGTTCATACTTTTGTTGATTCCAACAGGCTGCCAATTACAGACTTCCACAGCTGTTTGTAGATCCTTGAGTGTTTTCTAGACCCTATACATTGAACTGCATCATGCAGTGAAAAAAATCATCTAATTACAAGTTAGAGGCAGAAAATTGTATATTTTGGATGATGAAAGGTTTTTTCCTCTGTGTATTATAAACAGTGTATCCACCTTATTTCTTATTGCCAACTTTTACTTGACAGGCAAAAATATGTATATATTTATGGTGTGCAACATAATCTTTCGAAAGATATATCCTGTTTGGAATGGTAAATCCAGCTAATTAACCAATGCATTACCTCACATAGTTATTAATGATGATGACACAAAATCTCTTCTCTTCGTGAATTTCAAGTGTGTAACACGTTGTTAACTATACTCACAACGCTCTACAATAAATCACAGAAGTCGTTCCTTCTGACTGACATATTTCTATGCTTTGCCTGACGTTTATTCCTCCTTCTGTCTATCTCTGTTTCCCCTTTGCCCATGGTAGCCACAGTTTGATTTTCTCTATCTATAAGTGCAGCTTCTTTAGGTTGTGCCCATTACCGATATTGTCTCGCATTTTTCTTTGTTGATTGAGCCTATTTCACTTAACATAATATCCTCAAGATTCAGCCTTGTTGTGGCAAGTAACACCATTTCTGTCTCTCAAGGCTAGATAGTGCTGTGTGTGAGTGTGTGAGTGTGTGTGTTTGTGTGTGTGTGTGTGTGTGTGTGTGTGTGGCATTTTGTTGATCCATTCATCAGGTGGTGAATGCCTGTGCTATTTTCATTACCTGACTTCAAATACTAATGCTGCAAGGAACACAAAAATTCAAGAACTTCCACTGATGGCTCGTACTTCCTTTCCTTGTACACTCACAAGGAAGATCACGATTCTATGGTAGCTCTTGTTTGAATTCTTGAGGAACTGCTGTCCTCTTTTGCATATCGGCTATTCTGTATAAAGGAGTCCACGCAACAAATCCTTGCTAAAATGTGTCTGTCATAATCTCTTCCCAAATGTCAAAGTGCACACATTTCTCTGAAGCAGAGACTACAGCAAGTTTTTCTCTCTTTAAAAAAGGAAAGTTATTAAAACACCTACATTATCAAGATTCTAGTCCTTATAAATATTTAATATTAAAATGTGGTATTCTTAAATTTTTAATAGACAAATATTTTAAAAGAAGCAGTCAGTTGATTAGTGCCCAGCTGAGAAGGGCAGCAGCTCCCCACCTCTCACAGACATCCCCTTGCATTCCTGGCTATCTTGTCCCTCCCTGCTAAGAATAGACACAGACTGCATAAGAGGTGTTTTTTCATGGTGGTTTTCATTTGCGTTTTCCCCTTGATAAGTAAAATTGGAAATTTTTACATACACCTATTGGCAATTTGTAGGATTGCTTCTGAAAAATATTTGAGTCAATTGTCCACTTTAGTAGGTTATTTTGTTTTCTTGTTAATAAATATTTTGGGTATCTTTTAGATGTGAATCTCTCTGTAAATGCACGAACTTCAAATAATTTTTCCCGTTCTGTAGGCTGTCTTTTTGTTGACTGTTTCTTTTGCAGTAGAGAAAGTTTTAAGTCTGATATAATCCAATTTGTCTGTTTTTGTTTCTGTTGTCTGTGCTTCTGGGATCATATCCAGAAAATCATTACTCAGATCAATGTGATAAAACTTTTCCACTATTTTTAATTTTAGTACTGCTGCAATTTCAGTGAGATATGTAAGTTTTTCATCCATGTTTCGCACATGATCTTAGAAAAAGGTCTAATTTCACTGTTCTGCATATTTAAAGGGATATTTAAATTCATTGTTTTGGGTATTGTACAATTTAAATTATGTCTGCGTTTCAGCATCTTTCCTAGTACACATGAAAATGATTAACCCAGATTGTAGTTTAAGATATGAATCCAGCTATTTTCTCTCATTTATTTTTCTTTGGTAATGATATTTTATAAAATAAACCAAAATAAACATAAATTAGGTAATAATTTTTATAAAAATTATCCAATGTCTTTATCAGAACATTATATTTTTCCTATTTAGGGCAACTTTTGAAAGAATTTCATAATTCAACATTATAAAATTATTTAACCTGGTTTTCTGCTTATTCTTGGTTCTTTCTCATAATTTCAATGTGTATCTTTAGTTGATCTATAGTTTGACTGGTTTTGAGGAACCTTTCACCTATATTGTGAATTCTAATGTGTATTTGAGCTACAGTTTTAATCATAGAGGAAGTTTTCTTATTTATTTGACAACATTTACTAACCTCTTTCTCTTTTCCAACAATATTTTGTGATCAATTTTAATACACACTATAGTAATGGACAGTTCTTTCGTTTCTTTTTTATTCTGAATATTTCTTGATCATTCTTACATAATTCATTTCTGATAAAATAGTATAATTTTTCCATTCCCAGCAAAAAAAAACATTATTGGAATTGGTAATTTTAGAAGATTCTTAACTGTTTAGTGTTTTAATCCAAAAATGGTAATTAAATATTATTTGTTAAATTCTACTGGGAATGATAAAATGTCCTTCTTCATAACATCTATATTCTGTTCTTGCAATCTATTCCCTTTTAACCTAGTTCTCTTCTAACTAATAGCACGTCATAGGTTATTGAATTGCACATTCATGGTGGTGGACCATAAGATTGCAACTTCTATCTAGTAGATACAATGTCTTTTATTTACTTTATCATATTAAGCCATTTGTATGACACATATCTGCCTCACAGCCAAAGGAAACCAAAAACATTAATCTAATGCCCTCAAGGAACTCAATTCTGCCAGTACAAAGTGATCTTCAAACAACACCCTTCTCCAACCAGACATTAAAATATGACTGTGAACCAGGTCAATGAATTTGTGGAAATCTTGTCTAATATAGGATCTATGTCATCTTGGAACTCTAGATCCATGGAAACTGTGATATAATAAATGTGTACTGTTTTGATAATTAAATCTATGGTAATTTGTTTTGTAATAGCTGGTCACAAATAAGCAAATTACACTTGTTTCTTCTTATATATAGAAATGTCATATGTTGTTTCTTCATTTAAAAGTAATGTCTTTTTGGAGATGGGATGGAACCTCAGTATTGTATTCATGTATTTGTTAGCCTTTTGTACTTCTTTTGAGAAGTGTCTGTTTATTTCAGTGGCTTATTTTTTTATTGGGTTTTTATTTTGGAGGTCTAAATTTTTGAGACTTTTATGTATTCTAGACATTAATATTTGAGAAACAGTTAGGAAAAAAACTCCCATTCTGTTGGTTATCTCTTTACTTTGTTGATTGTTTCTTTTGTTAAGCAAGAGTTTTTGAATTTGATATAATTTCACTGTTTGATTCTTGATATCAGTATCAAAGACACAAATAATAACCAGTGCTGGCAAGGCTGAGGGTGAAGAAACATTTTAAGTTGTTGAAAGAAATGGAAACTTAGCCACTGTGGAAATCAGCATGGCAAATCCTCAGAAAATACTACTACAAATTCCATTCAATTCAGCTATTTCTATTTAAGGATCTTCCTGAAAGATTCAAAGGCATCGTATTATTGTGATACATGCTTATCCGTTTTTACAACAGCACGATTTATAATAGTTAAATTTTGGAAGTGGCCTGTGTGTCCATCAACAGATGCGTGGATAAAGACACTATCGTACTGACACACAACAGAGTCCTAATCTTCCATACTGACAGATAAACTTAAGTACCACCTGGTTTCTGTTATATGAGCAATGCAAAATATAAATAAAGAGAAAGTGGAGAATTGGAGCTGGGCGATAGATTTCAGAACTGGGAAAGTGGTCAAGACATGGAGTAGAGAGGAAAGGAGTGAAGAGGAATGAGACAAAAGAAAAGAATTAATATAAATTACGTCCATTGACCAACTCCCCAAGAGGAAGGTAATCATTGTGTCTTGCAAACATATCATAATAAAAATAAATAAATAATTTGCTATCCTATTTTAAATGGAACATTTATTCCCTTTATATTTTCTTTTTTGTCCCATTTTTATTGACATATACTATGAGTCAATATTGTACCACCCTTACTCATAGAAAAGTGATCTATAATTATCCTATAATACTAAGACAAGCCAAATGGTGACATACAGTAAATATCTACTAAATGTAGTAACTGCACTTACACTAAAGTGAAAGTAGAACAGTTTTCAACAGTAGGAGCACAGCAGAATAATATTTAACAGTAGGTGCAGAGCATTAACTAAATATTCGTAAGGCTTAATGTTTATACTAATAAAGATAAAAAACATGGGAAACTGAATAATGAAAAAGCTAGCATTTAAAGAATTAATCAATCATTCAATCAGAAGATGAGAAAGTAGAAAGAAAAATGTAATAAAGGATTTTCTGAAAGAACAAAAGGAAATTAAGAGCATTATATAAAAGTAATACAAAAAATGTGACTAGAAAGGAAAAAGAAAAATAAGAGAGTAAAATAAAAGAAAAAAAAATGAATATAGAAAGAAAAAAACCTGAAGGGGAAAAAGAAAAGAACAGAGAGAAGACAGAAAAAGAAAATAGGGTTAAAAAAACCCAGCCCTCCAAAAAACAATGATGGAAATAATAGAGAAAAAAATGAGCCAGAATTTTTGTTTTTCTTTCTTATTTGGAATGTGTGGTTTCTTTCTAGGATTTGCAGCATTTTTATTCAGCAAGCCTTGCTTTTCCTCACCTAGCTTTATGGTCTGTGGATTTGTGAGGTGCCCCACTTCTGCTGCAGGGATCCCTGCGTCTCTACATTGCAGACTATGGCAAAGGTCCATACCCGCTTACGTCCTCTGCTTGTGTTTGTACATGAGAAAAGCAACTAAACCACCAGTCTCTCTAGATGTGGACAGCAGGCAGGTAGTTCAAGGAGACTGCTGACCTTGATGAGAGCACTTTCAGATCCGGTCATCTCTGAATGCCTCACGCACAGTGTCTATTTCCTCACCAGAAGCCAGGGCCCGTGTCCTTCTTGGCCAGAGCTTAAAATTCTCAGGGGTCTGTGTCCCGTCACCGCCGTCCCTGAGCCTGTGTCCTCTGGCTGTCTCTCAACCAGTCACTGTAGGAAAGTGACACTGGAAACCCTGAAATGGAGTTGTTCTGTGATGCAGTGTTGAAAATCCCTTTCTCCAAATGAAGCCTGATTAATACTCTCTGGTAATATGGGGGACACTGCACCGAATTTCTCCTTCAACTCTAGCCTGCTGTGAAGCAGTCACTTTCTAAGTGAAACCCCAGGCTATTCTTAGAGTTTGCAATAGCTGAGGGCTTTTCTTGGGGCTGGCGCTTCTGGCCAGGTCTTTTATTTCTCCGTAGAGTTGCTAACTCTCCGGGACTTAGCTTCTCTCCCAGGAAGTTGCCTAGTCCACAGTTGGGTGGTTGCTTGGTAGCGCTACTGCCAAGTACTGAGGAGAAACAAAACACAGAGTGGGCTTGGGGTGGACAGGTGGCCGTAGCCGGGTCTGCAGCCCACAGGTGCAGAGTTGTCCTGGGGCGGTCTTCGCCCTCTTGTTTTCTTTCTTTAAAAGAATTTAATATATATATTTGTGATATATATTAATTGCATTTATTTTAGGGAATTGTTACATAGACAGAGCTCATCTTAATAATCTTACATTTTTAAACACCTACTTTCGTATAGAAATATTACTGGGTTTTTTCTTTACATTAACTGCACTAACATTCTAACTTGGACTTATTACTGTTTCTAACATGTTTTGAGTTTATTCGTTGGATTTTCATTAAAATGCTCCTGCCCTTTTTGTAAATTGTAATAACTTTTACCTTTATTTATTTATTTATTCATTTTATTTATTTATCCTCCCCACTCTCCTGTGGTACTAAGGATTGAACTCAGGATCTTTGTAGTGAGCTACATTCCTAGCTGTATTTAACTAATTAACGAATTTTGAAGAGGATGCAAGTTGCTGAATTGTCCAGATAGGGGTCAATCTTTCAGCCTTCTTGTTTCAGCCTCCCAGGGTGCTGAGATGATAAGCACACACCCCACTCGTGGCTTCTTTTAGTTTTGATCTTATATTTCTGCTTTGTGCACTCATGTTGCCTAGTTCTAGAATGATGATACATAGAAGGCATTTTGCCTTCCCAATTTCAAAAGAGCTTCCTCCAGATTTTCACCAGAATCAGACTGCTAGAAATCTGAACGTATAGTTTTCTATTGCAAGACAATATCTCTGTAATTTTCCTGAGTTAAAAAAAATGGTATGATTAGGGCCTGGGGATTTAGCTCAGCAGCACAGCGCCTGCCTGGCAAGTGCAAGGTCGTGAGTTCGATTCCCGGTACCGGAAAAAACAAAACAAAACAAAACAAAACAAAACAAAACAAAACAAAAACCATGGTAGCACTGAATTTTTTTTTTTTATTGGAGTCTATTCACATTAATTTTAATAGGGACCAGGGACATAGCTCAGTGGCACAAGCGCTTGCCTAGCAATTTCAAGGTCCTGAGTTTGATTCTTGGTGCAAAAAAAAAAAAAAAAAAACCCTGGACCAAATTACTTTTAAGAATATAAGTTTTCATATTTTTAGCTATTTATATGATAAATGTATTAATCCCTTTAACTTTGAAACACCACAGAAAGAAAATGTTTTATCATAAAAAGAAAATTTGCTTACATGAAACATACAGATATTTAGTATACTAATGCATGTCATAAAAGAATACATATATTTTTTCTATGGATTTTTGAAGTTAATCTGTAGTTTTCCCTATTTAGTATCAGTGGAGATTATCCAATTATAAAGATAAATGGCAGATTATCTTTTTTGGCAATTGGAAGTTAACATTACAATACATTATTTCCTTCATTCTACTTGAGATTATGGAAATTTTTCATAAAAACATCAGAAACTCTTACAAGAATTATAAAAAAATCTATTCACTTAGATTTTAGCACTCAGTAATTATTAGTTTATTTAATCAGTGTTACTACTCTGATAGACTTACATATTTGTTTCACAGCATTTAACTGACGAGGTATTCTATGAACATAAAAACATTAAAATGTGTTCCTTATATTTAATCTAATGTTTCACATGAGTTTCTCTTGTTTATAGGTCATGCTGTGTGTGGCTTCTCCCTGTTCTAATTATTTAGGGGGATGTATTCATTTATATAAAGTAATTTCTTAAGTACATATTTTTTCCACTTATTCCCTGTGTCTTAATTTCAGCTTTCTGTTTATGTATATTTTACATTTATATTAGAGCTGATAGCCTAAAATAGACTATTAATTCAAATTTATTCTGTCATTTATTATTGCATCTAGTGCAAATAAATTGATTTAAAAGCAGAAAAACTTGATTTTTTTTAAGAAAAATTTTGGAACAATAAAATTTTAGATATATAAAATTTTATTAATATATATTTCTAGATACTTAAATTTTTTTGTTTTGGTTTCCATTTGACATCAGTATTATTATTAGTAGTAGTAGTATAATTTTGTCTTTTTGAGAAAGGTTCTCACTATGCAGTTCAGGCTGGCCTTGAGCTCATTTTGTATCCCAAGTTGGTCTTAAATTTGCATCAATCCTCCTGCCTCAGCCTCCCGAGTGCTGGGATTACAGGTGTGAGCCACCACTCCCGGCAGTATTATTTTTAATTTTTACACTTTTTTAGTTGTTTTCTTCTCTTTTGTCATTATTTTTACTGTTTGTATTGGTTTTAGTCTAAGAATGTGGCCTGAACTTTTCTTTTCACTTTTCAAATTTTTATTGATATCCCCTCTGTGGAGTAATATACGGTAACATTTAAAAATGTTCCTTGAGAGTTTGATAATGGGCTTAAAACTTAAGAGGATTTTACAAGAAACCTAGAATTTGTATATTTAAACCTGTATTTTTAGTTAAATGTTTAATTTCAAATCCTTTCATACTCTGTGGTGTAGTCATTAAGATGAATGGATATAAGCAAATAAAAATGATCTATTCCTATTATGTTATCACTATTTTTATATTTCTTGTATTTTGTGATGATATTCAAAAGTAAAGATTTATAGCATTTCAATCTTAACTTTGGATTTTATTACTTATCTTTTTATAATACCTTCTCTTTGTTTCATTGCATGAATTTACTATGCGTGAAAACGTGCCTGATGTTGATCTCTTAAACTGAGTTTCTGGCTAATGTTTTATCAAACTTTTTTATTTCTCTCGAATTAAGCTTCCTGTATTTTCAAGCATGAGTCAGAATGCACAGTAGTGATATCGGTGCTGAGAATTTTAGTGATGAAGGTCCTTCACCCTTTATCTACGGAGAGCAAAACGTTCTGAGATTGTCCTCAAAATGTTCCAAGAATGGTAGTTCTTATACAGACTGCATTAAAGAGATGAAGGATTATGGGTATAATTCTATCAGAATGCGTGCCTGTGTAGTATTGCAGTCACAATTACTTCAAACATTAAAATGCACTTCACTGAGCTTATATAACCCAAATAAGAGCAATCAAAGAACACTTTCGGACTTTAAATTAGAAAATATTATCAGTGCCTCTGGTTACATAATTTATCTGCATAAAAAGCAACAGAAACTTATCACGAAAAAGATTATCTCATAAAATGAAAGGTAGTCAATGGCTAACATCACCATATTCAGGGAAATGCAAATCAAAACCACAAAGAGAGATCACCCATCCTGGTAAGAATGGCTAGTATTAGAAAGACAAAGAATAAACATTGCTGAGAATATGGACCCTTCCACAGAGCTGGTGGGCACGTAAATGAGTACAGCCATTATGGAAAACAGTATGGACATCATTCAAACAAATAACATTAGAACTACCCTATATCTATTAATCTCACTGCTTGGCATGTGGCCAAAAAAAAAAAAAAAAAAAATCGGTAGGATAAGAAATATCAGCCTTCCCACATTATTTTGCAGGAATATTCACAATAGTCAAGAGATAGAAGCGAATTGGTGTTTATCAACTGGATGAATGGGCAGAGGACATGTCTAAAGGCATGCGATGGAATATCATTCAGTCATTAAAAGGAGTAAGTTCTGTCGATTATGACATCGTGGATGGAACTGCAGATTATTATGTTAAGTGCATAAAAGTAGGCGACAAGTGACGAGTATCACATGACCTCACTGGGGCCCTCAGTGGATTCTAAAATAGTTGATCCCATGGAAGCTGAGGGGAGAATGTGGTTTACCAGAGACAGGGGCATGCTGGAGTGAGAGAAGGGTGAGCAGAGAGGATGAATCGGAACTAAATTATAAATAGAGATGAACAAGTAGTTCAAGCGCTCTCTTCTACAGCAGACTGACTCCACAGACAGCCATACTGTACTGCAAACTTCCAAAGCTTAAAGAAGAAATTTTAAAGGTTTTCCCTATAAACAACAGATACCTGTTTAAAGAGAAATATAAATTTAACCTGATTTAAACATTACACAGGGCCGGGGATTTAGCTCAGCGGCAAAAGCGCCTGCATGGCAAGCGCAAGGTCGTGAGTTCGGTTCCCGGTACCGGAGAAAAACCAAATAAATAAATAAATAAATAAATGAACATTGCACAGTGTATAAATTCATCAGAACGTCACATCACACCATCAATGTGCCTGATTTTATTATATCCTTTAAAATAAATTTCTATTTCAGAAAGATAGGATTGTTTTATTAAAATATAAAATATTACACATCAACTTTTATTTGCTCACTCTGGCCTTTATTCAAAATGTATAGAAGAAGAAATGTAAGGTTGCTTAGGCAATTGATGAACCTGAGATAAAAGCCACTTATGTGATCAAGAGTCCATAATAGGCTGGAGACACAGAACTCAAATAAGCATAAGTGTGAGTGTCCAATCTAAAACTGGCTGGCTAAGCCTGGGCTGGTGCTCCTGTGGACTTAATGTTCATGGGTCATGTGCCCAAGAAGTTTTATTTCTACTCTCTTGGGTCGTTTGTGGAAACTCATTTCTTCATAGATATTTTCTGCTTGGACACATTTCTGAGAGATAGAGAAAGTGACAAATGCAAATTATATCTTTCTTGTGTGTGTGTGTGTTCAGTAATTGACCTAATGTTCCAGTTGTGGAGTTCCCCGGAACTTATTCATGGCATGGTCCACTGATTTTCCCTAACGGGTTTAGCAAACTCTCAAGACAAAGCCAGATCATGACCCAGAATCGCAATGTGTGCAGTCTTTCACAAATCCTTCTTCACTGCTAGAGATTATTCTTGTGAAACTTATCCCCATTTTGTATAAACATAACCTTTTCTTTATTCACATTTAAACGGTTAGTTGTCGCTCATGTTTTAAAAATGTATTTAGTCTGTTTTATTTTCTTTTGTATGTATTTTTATAGTGTATGCATGCAGTAGCACCTAATGTTTGTATTCCTTGTGTGGAGCTGCTAATGTACTCACTACGCATAACTGTGTATTTCCTTCCCCTTCCCTCTCTTTCTCCTCCCTCCCTCTCTTGATCCACTTTTTATTTGAGATATCTGCCTCCCTTCTTCCTGTTATCTATTTTGCTTTTTATTTATATTTTGAGTTTCTCATATAAGATAAACCATATCATGTTTAAGCTTCTGTGTCTGATTTATTGCACATAACATTATAGTCTCAAAGAACACCCATTTTCCTACAAATGCCTCGTTTATTATTCTTTAGGGCAGAATAATAAACAGTCCTGGTGCATACAGTACTTTAATGTTTATTTGTACTATAACTTAGATACTTCTTTGTTGGATGAAGTGTTAGATTGTCTACATTTTGGTTATGAAAAACTATTTCAATTAACACTTTTCCCTGTGAAGAGGTAAAATAATTTCTCTGTGGTGGTTTACTTAGTCAGGAATTACTGGACTCTGGTGCTTGTGGAAATGTAAGATTGACAAAGAGACACTATGACACCAGGTCATGGAACGCAGCACTCCCTGATATGAGGCTTCTTTATATTTGGGCCTTTTGGCCTAAATCAACCTCAAATTGAATGTTAACTTAGAATGAATGATAGCTGTTATTCTGATAAACATTGGTAAGATTGAGTAATTCTACTTTAAGAATAACAGCTAAATTGTCATTTTATAACTCAGTGTTCTCCTTAGTTATGTTCCCAGTTATCCTTTTAATAACTTTTTTTTCTTTTTTCTTTCTTTCTTTTTTTTTTTTTACACATCAGGATCTTGCTCTGCAGTTCAGATGGATCTTGAACCCACTTATGGAGCCCAGGATCTCCTTGAAGTCATGCCAGTCCTACTGCCTCACTCTCTGGAGTGCTGGAATTACAGGAGTGTGGCTCGATACCTGGCTTTTAAAGCTTTTAAAATGACTCCTAATCTTGAATCTGAACGGATTGTCAATTGTTTTACACACATACACTATCTCTAGTAAATTTTGAGAATTTGGATAGGGTCAATATTCCTATATAAATAGGAGAAGGAAATGACATTCAAATATAAGAAAACCTGAAATTTGGTTTGATGTAATTTAATTTATTCTAAAGCTCTTTGCTTATATTTAAGGTCTTGTGCAAAATGTGCATAAAAGACATAAATAGTTAAGGTAGCATATCTCTATGACAAACTAAATGTGACAAACTAGCAAGGTAAAAGGGCCATAATGACAACTGAAATTATAACATGTTTGTATTAAGAGAGTGCTTCAGGAATATAGCACTTCTGGAAATGGAGGGTTTTTTTGTATTTTTGTTTTCTGTTGTTATATAGATTTACATGGTATCATGGAATTGCAGGAATCTGAGTTAGATCCTAAGAAATGGACTTTTTAAAATATAAAACAGATGAGGGTAATAATCTGCTAAAGTGAAAACTAAATATAAACACCCAGATTATTCGGCACTTACTGAGAATTGAGTGTCATCTCTGTCTTAGAGGAGCAAGGAAAGCCAAGAGGAGCAGTGATAGCTAATCAAGATTGGGGACATCACTTTGGCCTGAAGTTGGCTTATGTGTGGAAGAAATTGACATATTTTTAGTATTAATCTTGATAGAATATTTACTGTGAAAAGATATTCCATTTGAAAATAGTCTTTCAAGAAATGGTTTGACATAATTCTAGGGATATGGCCCAGCAGCACAAGGTCCTGCCTGGAAACTGCAAGTTCCTGAGTTCGGTTCCCAGTACTCCCCTAAAAAGAAATGGTTTTACAATGTTTATATGATAGAATGTTAATATAGCTCTTAAACTTCTAAACATTTTAAGATTTAAGTACTTAAAAATTATAATGATATTAAAGTGGTCAGGTTTACTTTTCCCATAATGTGAATCTCGATTTTAACTGGTTTTATTTATAACGTATGGATATGTTAGGACAGTTAGAAGACAGAAAAAAGAAATTAAGAACAAAGTAGCATAGCCAATTCCTTCCCACAAATCAAGTCTAACCACTATTAACAGTTTGCCTTATTTGATTTCAAACTTTTGTGTACAGTGGCATATACTTGTAATCTCAACATTTGGGGAAGCTAAGGCAGGGGGATTGTTATTTTAATCCCAGACTAGGACATTTAGTGCTTTAAGGAGACCCTGTCTCAAGATTAAAATAAATAAATGAATGAATGAATAAATAAATAAATAAATGCCAAGGATATCCATCCTTACAAAGACCGTGGGTTCAAATTCCATAATAAAAAATAAACAAATACATACATACACACATAAATATTGATGTATATGAATGTGTATGTTTTATATATTTCTTTTTTAGTTTATTTCATTTTATTTCGTTTTTTTTTTTGAGACAGGATGCTACTATGTAGTGCAGACTAGACTTGAACTCACTGTGTAGCCCAGGCTGGCCTCGAACTCATGGCAACCCTCTTGCCTCAGCCTCCCGAGTGCTGGGATTTCAGGGGTATGCCACTGCACTTAGCTGGTTATATATTTCTCCTTTATTTAAAATCTTTTCTGTATTTATCCAAATTAGAGGCTGCTCTGAATGTGTGCTTTTTCATGATGCTTTATTTGGATAGATTTTTGTGCCAAATAAAATACGCTACCTGCATTTTCAGGGGTATTAAAATTTTTTATTATCTAGACTGGCTATAATTTTACTATATAGACTGGCTATAATTCAACTCAGTTCAACTATTATTCTAATATTAGCCAGGAATTTATTTTATTGTTATGGGTTCTGGGTTGTCTAGTGTCTTTCCTGAGGAGGCATTGGCAGTGCAGACCAGGGCTTTACCCATGCTAAGCACGCACTTCAGGACTGTGCTGTGTCCTAGCCACATGAATACTGTCATGAACATCATTATTGTAAAATGTACGACATCGTTTGTATGCATTTACGATCATGTCTTTAAAATAAGTTACCAAATGAGGAAGACAGCTACATGGCCAAGAAAATTTAAACCTATGTTACAGATATACATAGTTATTCACATGTACTTATGGTGCCGTGTCCACTGATAAAGACAAAAACAGCAAAGAACTTTTCACTTTACTCCTAACCCACAGTATTTTCAGATGTTCATGCATTTGAATACTCTTGCAGCTAAACTTTCTCAAGAAGCCACATTACGTGAAAATACATATGACAACAAAAAATTGCATAATTCTGATAATACACAGTATTTGGGAGTAACTCTCCTCCAGAAAATAAGCACAATTCTGAAACATTAAAACAAAACTCATGTAAGCAGGAAATATTAACAGGGCTGTGTGGAATTAATAAATCAAAAGATGGCAAGAATCTACATAGTGCTTCTGACATCAGGGCTCCTTTTTACCCTGTTGTGTTTGAGTATCATTCAAAACAGAAGGCTGAAACCCTAAAAGAGGAATATTATATAAAATATAATTAAGGAATAGATCTGACTAATCTTAGAAATGTACTAGGTTTGCATGCATAACGGTAAAAAGTGCTTGCTTTTGTGAGGCTTGCAGTAAAAATAATACTATAGAAACATATGAAATAATTCATACTAAGAAAGACAATGTCCTAAATTTTGAGTAAAAGTTGAAGAAAACTACATATATGTATATATACTTAGTTTCTTTTTATATGCTTTATATATATGTTTTAAATATATGTTATATATGCATATATGTGTGTGTATGTGCATGTGTGTTTGTAAGCCATATTGAGTGCATTTAATCCTCCAGAAATTCTAAGGTGTGAATAGTATCAACTGAAATATAATGAATTGGCTCTCCAAATGTTTTAATTTTGTGTAGTATTTCACAGATGCATGCATAAGGTATACTAGTATATCTGTCACACACAATTGTAAAGTATTGTTCAAGAATAAAACCAACTTATAGTAGAATATTATTCTTGTGAGAGACTGAATACCTTCTTACTGCTCATGTACTAATCTGTTTTACATTATGTTTGAAATTGAGTGATTCACAATGTGTACTAATATAGGCAGTTCTAACACAGTTATAAAAACAATGAACTAAAAGTGCCTTTTTTATTGGCAGGGAATTAAAAAAAATCCAAGTTCCAATGAAACTCTGAATTGTGAGACCCTAATAAAAATATTTTACTTATTTTTTAAATTAGTAGAATTATTTGAGTGGTGTGGGATATGACAGACTATCAAACATATACATGGGTCTAAATCAGTTATATCCTTAGCAGTGCATCAGTTTTTGAGTAACTATCTCTGCATCCATTGCTAAATGTTATATAGAAATGTCTATACCTGTAGTATCCTAACAGATTCACATCCTTGTCTAGCTCTTTTTCTACTCAAAGAACAAACTGAGGATGTAGCACAGGCCTTTCATTTCACTGATGACTACAACAAGGAAAATAACAAAACTTACAAATACTGTATCAGTCCAAACACTTCACTAGTAAGAATTCACCTTATCTGCATAAAGAACATGTGAATAAATGCTGTTATAAAACAGGGATCCAATTTCAGTGTCTGAATTAAGCTTTTGGTCTTAAACACAATATTAGATAATTTTCTACTAACAATTTTTGTCAGTCAAAAATTGAATCTTCCAAAAGTCGTATAAAAATTAGAGTTTTAAAAGAAATAAATGAATGAATTTATCCAGATATATACAGAAAAAGTGAACAAACTGTGTTTTTGTGTCGGTGAGCAATAGGTAGCATATTTCAAAGACTAGTTCTTACTCTGGCAGTAATATTTTTAAATTTCTTTGATTCAGAGCAGCCCTTAGTGGACTTGAAGAACTGCAGTAATATTATTTAAGCATAAAATTTTTTTTTACATTCCTTATACATTAAAAAGTTAGAAAAACAGTTTTATCTGCATAATGACTACATTTTTATGGCAATCAGCTGTTCCTTACCTCTTAAAAATGACACACATTTTCTGGAATATCTTCTATGCTGATAATTCCTTTTAGAAAATGGCAAGTTAGAGAATTTAAAACTGCCTGTATGAGCACATAAATCAGAAGTATTGTTTTATAATATTACATTAAATTTTTAAACGCATTGAATTAATGTAGCATGATATTCTTTTCTGGGTTTTTTCATTTTCTCTGTAAAATTGTTCAACACAGTTTTGAGAATTCTGATATACCATGCTTCTCTAAAGAGTACTATATTTTACATAATCATTATTCTATCTGTACATTTTGTTCCATGTGTCATTTCTTTTCTCTTATTTCCCCTTCTTTCCAAGGAAGATTTTTACTAGTGTGTGTGATAACACATACCCTATATATAATGAATTTAGTTATTCTTATGGAGATGTGCGTCTGGAATTTCGATGTGACAGAGTGACTATTTAGGATTTTACCTAAACTCTTGAGACCCAGAAAGAATGCTATAAATGATAAGTAAATATCATGTAAAAAATAAATGGTGAGACTGAAAGTTCCAAGTGCCAGGAGCAGCTTTCATAAGGTAGCAAAGCAAATATGGTGAACTTGGCTGTCTCCCAAAGAATGCCTAGTACTGAGAGCTATCAGATATTCATCTCCACTAATTTCATGGTTATTTAAATGACTCCATATCAATTGTGACTATTTAGTTTTAAAATTTTCAGGGTTAGGTAAACTTTTATTTTTTCCTGAAACCCCAAATACTCATTTTTGTTTCTGTTTATTTCTTTACTCTTTTCAAAAATGTCCTCATATATTAAAATCTTAGAAAATAATTTATGTAATGACTCCATGATCTTGGTGTAAAATTGAACCTGTGGCCACATTTCCCAGTCCAATCAGCACAGCCCCATTTTATGCTTGCTTTCTTTGTGGGTTATTTTTTTCAACAAAATGGAATGACTGGGAAATATGTTCACCATAAAATTGGGTTTTCCAGTTTATTCAAGGTCACCTATGGCAGAGGAAAGAAAAGGCATTGACAGTTGTCTTATATTCCTAATAAAGAGATTTTACTTGGTTTAATGTCATACCTTTTCCTGGTATCTAATGAGAACTATTTACAAAGAAAAAGCAAGTTTGGCCTCTAAAGACATACTGACCTCATTACCAGCATATTTATTAATTCATCCAACCTGTCAGTGTCGTCATATAGTTAATAAATATTTACTAAATATACACTGGTTTAGTACTCTTACACTAGTATTTAGGAATTCACCACTGATCTAGCTAGAATGTGATTTAAATGAACTAGTTAGTCTAATGGAATTAGACTCAGTGTTCCATAAGTAATCTCTCTAATAATATGGATCAGTGTCTGATGCTGAACCTGATGGCCCACAGTACATGGGTTTGTAAAGGAAACGTGTGGAAAGAGGGAGAGATGATGATAAATCTGCAACACACAAGCACAGGCTGGAGCCAACAAGAACACCTTGAAAGCACATCAGTTTGGGCCACTCTGATATGCAGCTAAACACACAATGGGCCCAGGACTTAATGAACCTGAAAGAACCAGGATCACCTATTCTACATACAGGGCAGCTCCTCCCTCAGACCAGTGATATGAGTCAGCAGGTCTGCAAAGATGCGCCTGAACTGTATAGCGGCTACCCCTCCCTTCCTCCCTCCAAGTCTCCAAAGAGTCTCCCTTGTGGTCCAGCCTGAGTAGCAACATGTAGGAACGGAAATTTTAAAAACTGTGCTTCACGGTAGCCAAGGGAAGCATTATAAAACTGCCACAGTTTGTATTATAAATGGAGAGATATACCTTGACTTTAAACATTATCTATTGACTTTTAACCTATTCATAAAAAATGAATTACTTAGTTTAAAACCCACACTCTTCCCACTCCTACTTCTTTTCTGAATTTGGTCTCTATTGTTTATCTTTAAATCTTTGCATAATCAGTTTAAGTCTAGTCCAACATTTCATAAATTATAGCAAAGATATCTTGCATACTAAATAAAATTACAGCAATTATACTCTCTTCTCTGCCTACCTAGTTTATCTTCCTTCATCAGTCACCTGTATTTTACCATGAACAATTTACATGACAATTGTCTTGGTTTTCAGATATAAACCCTCAGCTTAATTGGCTTTGCATAAGTACTAAATAATTTTGATATAGTGAATATGTAAGTATTCATTATGAAACAGCCAAAAATGTGTTATAGCTTTTCTTTCTTGAATATCTTTCTCCACAGTATTTTCAATTCCCAGTATTATTTTGTTTCTTGATTTCTCTGCATTGATCATATCCTTAAATCCATCTACCTTCTGGTTTCTATAATGAGCTTTTTTCCAAGTTCGCTCTTTGCTGGACCACCACCAGCTTGTTTCATTCAGGATAAGTTGCTTTTAGGCAGGCTACATCCAACTCATGGGACGGATGTGGTGTCCCTTATTTTTGTCTTCCCCTTTGCCTCTTCCTAAATAGAAAAGAGAAACATAGGATCCTCACAAAAGGAATTACAGGTTGTTAAAATTGTGAGATTTTAAATTGCAGACATACACACATGCACAAAAACAAATATGGACATATTTATGATTTGTTAGCATTTGCCTGATAATTTGATTGTGTAGCATCTAGATTCAATATTATTATCTGTAGGAACTTTTAAATTTCTGCACCGTTGAATTCCTTTATCAGATGCCACTTAATCAGGGTTCTGATTTGTTTGTTTGTTCTCGCCTTTAGCATCTCTTACCCACTTTCTCTTTATTCTTACTGTGTGAATGTATCACACCGTTGCGGTCAGGGGTGCCGTTCAGCACTCCCTCAAGCGAATGAGTTCCAAGGTTAAGTCCACACCACCTCAAATTTCTGGAGGGTTTTGGTTGTTTGTTGATCCCATAAGCACCTTGTTCTTCACCTATAAAGAATTACTGTTCTGTTTATTCCTCTTCAATTTCTTTCCATTGCAATTATGTTTATTTTTTTTCTTTAAAAACTATTAGATGAATTATGTTACACTGGTTTTATGTTACTGTCTCCTATTTTATCTCAGAAAAAAGAATTTACATATTTAGCATTTAACTTTAGCCCTTGAGAAATCTTTATTTCTGTCCATTCTAAGTTTGTTTTTCACTGGCTACTGTTGTCGATTTTATTGCTGACATTCTGCATATGTGTGGATCTTAGATTTTCATTTGAAAGCAAGCACTGAGCTCCTGAAATCTCTGTGAGCAGGGCTGTGTTCATTGCTACCAAGCCTGTTATTAGATCAATGGACGGAAAAGTGGCCACTCTTTGAGGGTGATCTATAAATTCATGGTGAGCAAGAATTTCTGTGGGTTTTAAATCTTTCCAGTCTTCATTGTATTCCATTTGTTCAAATCTCATGAGTCAACATTGAAACAGACTTCCGCATTCTATGTTTTAGTTTAATTTCTGTATTTTCTGGGGAGTACAGACCTGATAGCTGACCTATTTAAACATTGGCTTCTGAGGATAGGAGAAAGATGTCTATCACCATTATATGCATATTTTTTATAATCGTATAATTTTTTATAATTGCTCACTCTTTTTTCATGCATATTTTGAGTCTTTTCATGTTTTTTTTTCATGAGTTATAGTTTCACCATAAATGCTGGGTGTTCTGCTTTGCCTCACTGACTGACCTACAATTTCCATATGACAAGAATAATGGTTAATTTTATGTATCAAATGAAAATGTGGTTTTGAGGGAAATCAGGGATTACATTGGTGAGTTACGGGTAAGACAGTCTGCCCTCCATAATGTACACAGGTGTTAGCAACACATAGAGAGCAAAAAGACCAGCTTCCTCGATTACAAGCAGAATTTCCCATACACTCTGATTTAGAACTAATTATTGTTGAATCTGATTTTCATTTGTATTTTTCTAGGGATTAGCTTTTGTTTTTTTCTTTTGTGTTTTTTTTTTTTTTTTTCCAGTACTGGGAATTGAACTCATGACCTTGAGGTTGCCAGGCAGGTGCTGTGCCACTGAGCTAAATCCCCAGACCAGGATTAGTCTTATTTATCAATTTTTTTTTAAATTTTGAATGCTTAGAAAGGCTTTCACTCAATTGACTCCTATGATTACTACCACTTAAGACTTCTTTTTTTAACCAAATTGTGTCTAATTTGGAGATAACACTTGGCCCTATGTAATTAGGCTATAATCTTATCCTGGTCTTTCTTCATCCTATATGAAATGTGAATTTAAGTAATAAAACCTGTGAAGAAGAGAATCCCAAATAGATCTGTTTCTGTAAGTTCTCCTCCGTGCTCATAATCATTTTTTAGGCTTGGTCTTATACTTATCATCCTAATTCTGTTCAATTACTTGTTTCAAATGCTATCACTTAAATCCCAACAACTAAGCTCAAACTAAAAATACCTATCAAGCTATTCCACCCATTGTCAAATATCATTAAAAATAAGCAGAATATCAATAATTTCAGGTACTGTAAAGCAATTTACATTTGAAACTCAAAATACTACTAGGCAAGAAGCAAGTTTAACATGGCTTAGCATATGAGAAAACATCAACATGGTGAAAATAAATTGCTTTGCCAGTGCTACCTAATTTAGTTATTATTGGAAAATAGGTCATACTCCTATTACCAGTGTCTACATTGGGAAGTATACTTTAAGTTTACATTGAGTTATCTATCCCTAAATATCATCATATTAAAAACACATAGGCTTTGCTTCTTTGTTCTGTGATGTGTTCTATACATTTCTTCAAAAAGTTCTCATTCACAAAATCATTCAGATACCCAAGCTGACAGAGCATCTGCCTTCTTAACCTGGAACTACAAAATTTACACATGAAGGGAAAGAGCCAGTGTGGATAGCTGGTATTTGCTACTCTGTATTGTCTATCAAATATCCTAAGGGCAGAAATAGCAGGAGTTTTCATGCATGGAAGTAAGAATAGATATTGAGAACTAATGTTTAACCTCATAGATCCCAGGGACGTCTGACACTTAAACATTAAGGTCTAAGCAGAGGCCTATCCTTTCTTCTCCTAGGTCTAAAAATGAATTTGATTAAAAAGTGTAGTAATTTAAAATAATGTAAAAAGAAATAAAATTAATCACTTTATATATCCATTCTATTAACACATGGAAGTACTTGTTTTCCATAGAATTTTTTTTTTTTTGTCTTTTTTTGGTTTTTTTCTCCGGTACCGGGAACCGAACTCACGACCTTGCGCTTTCCAGGCAGGCGCTTTGCCGCTGAGCTAAATCCCCAGCCCCTCCATATACTTTCAATATGTAAAATTTTAATAAATAGTTGAGAACATTTAAAATTTTTAAACTCTATTTTTAAACTACTGATATTTTAACAATGCTAGAGACATTTTACTAAACTAACCTGCTATGTTGGATAATTTGTTTCAATGGTATTGTATCATTTACTTTTATAACACTAAACAATTTAGATTAATATACATTGATCAGTATAGAAATGCTCAATTTTGTGATTTATTATAATCTCATATTTTTAATGATTTCACTTAATATCCTGCAAAAGCACTGATTTTATTGTTTGAAATCCATCAGAGAGTTCTTAAAGTTTAAAGCAACGAAGTACTATTGAAAGAAGAGACTTACAGGAACTCCTTGTAGCTGCCTAAAATTAAATTTTAGGTAATAGAGCCTTCACTAAAAACTTTTCAGGGAATATTTTTCTTCTCCTAATTCAAAGCAAACTGTTTTCCACACATTATCTACTTTAAAGGCCACTTTCCCTATTAGCAGAACTCTGTTTGGTGTATCTTTCTGCACTTCCCCTCCTCTTGCGGTTTTTCTGGTGCTTCTGAGAAAGAAGAACATATTTCCCACAACTATTTTCGTAGAAAATTATAACCTCCAGAATAGCTCTGAGCTACATAAATGGGCTTTATGTGTGACAGAACCAGAAAATTCACAAAACTTTCCAAATCACAAATCAAATGAGCTTCTCTATTTCAACAGTTCAGGAGTTCCAATATTACATAACTCAATCTCAAAAATTCTATGGATACACCTTTTAGGATATGGTTATTTACACAACAGGAGATGGTTAGTGCCAGCAGGAGTTTATAAATCTTTTTTCAGTGACAATCATGTAAAGTTATACCAATGTAATTTGAACTATATTATTAGTATTGAAGTGATTACACTCATCTGAGCATTCATTTTTAAATATTGGATTTAACACATTCATTTTTGTACTGGTTTTGTACTATATTTTGCCTAAGAAGTAATTTTCAACTATAAGATTTATCAAACTGGCCTATGGTTTTCTACTATATTTCTCTACACATGACCATATGTATTTATTTTCTCCTTTTAATGTTCTTTATTTTATTTTATTTTATTTTTTTTTTTTTTGCTTTTTCTCCAGTACCGGGAACCGAACTCACAACCTTGCGCTTGCCAGGCAGGCGCTTTTGCCACTGAGCTAAATCCCCAGCCCCTTAATGTTCTTTAAATATTTAAATGAATGCTATCCTCTTGCATCTGTAACCTTTCACTTATCAGGTTATAATTACATGAACACTGTAGTCTGTGGATGTTGTAGTTAGGAGGCAAAACTTTACTTCTCTTGAAGGTATTGAGATATAGAATAGACATATAGACAGCTAACACTTATACAGGAAAGGAAATGTCAGTCTTCCCTCCAAATTAGTAAGTTGTTTTGATAACTTCTTAAATATGAAGTTATTTTATAACTGGAATTGAGAGATGTGGTTGAGGATGATGGATATATTATGTTTTATATGCTGCTCTGAAAATAAATTACATTTTTATGAACTTAAAAGTTCAGCTTTCAAAGATGTGCAGAACTCATTTTTAAGCACAGCCCATGCTACAGTTAAAACAAGTATTTAAAAGGATGTGAAAATATTTTCTTTTGGTAATAGTATAATATGTTCAACTTAATGCCAGGTGTTTGTGGCATAAGAATAGATGTGAAAAAGGATAATGCAAAACTTAGTTCTTAACATACTAATAACAAAATAGATATGGGATGAAAATGACAACTTCATAATCCTGTTTTAATTTTTAAAATTGTGTCACTACCTTTATATAACCACTGCACAAGTTTTACATGAGAGAAAAATCCAACCAAATTTGCAGCAAAATGTCTTATTTAGGTTTTATAGGTCCCTGCCTAATGCTTTATAATTGTCCATTATTTATCCAACAACTTGACCTGATTAGACTTTGGTTCAGTTTTTCTCTTCATAATACCTAATAAACTTTGGCTTGCCCTGAAATTTAAATCCACACTCATGTGTACAATACTTCCCCTCAGAAACACTCATCCTGTAAATTTTAGACCACAGAGAGAAACATTTCCTACTCGGACACCTCGCTGTTGTCTTCTGCTCACCTCACTGCTGTTCTCCCCAGGAATAGTTATGGTATCGCCACTTATCCCCCACAAACGTGACCTTTTCTAATTTTGAGATGATTACAGATCTCACGGTCAGAACATAATTTTGAAATACAATCATTCTTTAGCTAAGTCCAGGTTGCTATTCCTTTGCATATCCAATACAGTTATCATCAGTATCCTCATTTTTTACCAGAGAAAACTGGGTATAAAAGAAAGTTAGCAAAGACTGAACACCTAATAATGTGAACACTAGAATTTTAAGAGTCCTACATCACATTTGCACTCTCTTATTACATAGTCTCATATGGCAGTGCCTCAAGTGTGTTAATGCTCATAAAAAAAGAGGTATACATTTTAAAACAATGGGAAGAGTTTTATAGGAGGCTTTTAATACATTGATCACCCTTCTTTAATTGTGGAAATGGATCTTCTGAAGCCACCCTTGAGTAGAAGTGTTAGCTGTGTGTGTTTTTGACATGTGAGCGCATGTTTCACCCCATGATGAAACTACTCAAATGGTGTGTTCCTGATCTTCAGGGTACAGATGTCCTGGGCATCCGAGGGACTCCTTTGTAAGACACTACCTTCAGCAGGTGCGGTGACTTGAATCTAGCTCTTCCTCTGGGCTCTGTTGCTCTCAGAACTCTAAACGGTGCACTAAAATCATATTCCACGAGTTGATTGAAACTACATAGGGGAATGGAAAGGACACAATACTTAAACTGCCATTAAAGAACCTGCATCTCACTGGATGAAACTTTAGGAATTTGAATGATTGGAGTTTCTAAGAAAATGGGGATTCTTAATGATTTCTGTTCAGTGACAACTACAGAGGAATTTTGAAAGGTCAGATTATTTATTGTCTTTGCTAAAACATCTGTGTAAATCTTACTAACTTTTACTTTAATTGCAGATTGACTGAACTAGTGCTTCTTAACTTTTCAATGGTAAATAAAAACCAACAGAGATTAATTCCCCAGTTTCTCACTTCTGCAATTTTAGGGTCAGGTACGTTTATTATTCTAATCATTGTTCAAAGAATTTGCTTACAAATGGAGTTAGAATAAGTCATAAAACTTTTACAGAACAGCTGAGAGTGTGCTAGTTGATGAAATTGTTTATCAGGCCATACCATATGGCTCTCTGTGAGCATCACTTTCATGATGTAACCAGTGTAATTTGTGGACTGAGCTTTCTTTAGAATAATTAGAAGCTGTGGGCACCAAATGAGGGAGATGAGCCCTGACAACACATGAAAAATAATTCTGGCATTCTAAGGTTAAGGTGTCAATTATGATCATGGTGCCTTTCCATAAATAAGAAAAGTGAAAATCTTCTACCCTGGGACAAAGAGTCAACCATTAATGCATAGCTATACACAAAATTTAGCAATGGGAAATTACATGTTCAGGCTATGCAGAAAAAAATCAAGGCTAAATTGATATTCAAGCTGAAACTCCAAAGTTGAATCATATGCTCAGGTGTAGCCGTTGTCTTATGTTCCATTTCTTTTAAAATATTTTATTAGTACCCTTGAGAAGCTGTGTGTGGTTAATATACCATGGCTGCAAAGTGTCTTGATTAAGAATCATACTAAAAGTAATATTAACAGGTGAAGTCTAAACTGTCCAAGTTAAATGAAGAGAAATACAAAAAGAAAAGAGGATAATGAAGTACTCAGTATTGGGATTCCAGTGAATCAATAGATTTTTTGACTGATGTATTCCATTTAAACATAAATCTAGTTTTGCTAACTTTTAGAGGAAGTTAGGGTTAAAAATGTGATCTTTTTATATTTATGCCAGATGTGGTGGCACATGCCCATAATCCTAGCACCGGGGAGGCTGAGGCAAGAGGATCATTGCTAGTTTGAGCCCAGTCTGGGTTAAAACTGAGCTCAAGACCAGCCTGAACTGCATAGAGAGACCCTACTACATGTATATTTTGCCTGAAAGAAAGGATATATATAACATTATATAAACATGTATAACATATATAAGCATATATAACTTTCTATATACATATATCACATATTACATATAACATATATAACATATTATATACATACATAAAACATTATATATAATATATATATGCGTTGGTATCTAAATATCTCCATATGTAGATGTGGAAACATATTAAATTCTAGTTAATAGTATTGTAAAACATTAATTTAAATTTGTAAAATGGCTACTATGTAATGAATATTGAATATACATATACACATATGACTTTCTAACTTTATTTTAAATTTGTTTTCCTTATTTTCAGTAATTTCTTACAGAATTTCCTCTCACACCTATCAAATCTGGGAATCATTATTTCACCAGAATTCTAGACTTAGGTAATATTCATGAAGTCACTAACTCCTACTCTTAAATTGGAACTTTAATAAGACTTTTTTTTTTTTTTTTTAGTCTTTTTGAAACAGGTCACACTATGCAATTTAGCTTGGTCTTGAGCTCACTTTGTAGCCCAGGTTTGTCTTGAACTCGAGATGATCCTCCTGCCTCAGCCTCCCAAGTTCTGGGATTACAGGGGTGCACCACCACCCTCTGCACTAAGATTTTTTTTTCACAGTAGCTATCTATAGTTTTATTTTTAAATTTTCTGCTGAGTTTTCCTTTTAAGTAACACTCATTTTAAACACTTTGGAACTAAAGTTTGAGGCAATATCTGGAGAGTTAATTGTTTGTGATCAAATACTTTATAATACTTCAAATGTCACGGATGATCTGGGGATTTAGCTCAGTGGCACAGCACCTGCCTGACAAGCATAAGGTCCTAAGTCGATTCCAGGTATCAAAAAAAAAAAAAAGAAAGAAAAAATCATGGAAAAAGTACAGGGAAAAATCTCTGTATTTATGAAAGATAAGGTTTTGGGTTATGTGATTATCTTTTTAACTGATTATTCTTTTTCTTTCCCATCCTTCTCAGATAGGTATCACAGAAAAATCTTATATCAATAACTAAAGTAGGAAGTAAAGTAATATATGTAACATATGGGGTGCAGGACAGAGACCACCAGGTAACATGACCTAGAATTTATTGTGCTTGGGTGCAGGCAGAGAGCATGATAAGACCCTTTACATCAAACAAAGAGATGTGTGTCCCTTTTCTTAGAGAAGGAGAGAGAACAGGGGATATTAGACAGGAAGATCCCAATAAACATCTATGGTCAAAGTTCTCCAGCAGTCTCACATCTCAGCAGACAGAGCCCTTGGAGTGTCCTTGTAAATTCTCAGGTGTCTCCACATATCCCCAGAGGTCCTGGAACCTGCAAAATTCCTTGTCCCATCTCATCTCCTTTCCTATGTTTGCCAAGGACAGCTTCAGTACTGAGCTAAGTTCCCTGAAGAGAGTAGAGCTTCTGTTGGCAAGCAGGCTGGGGTTTGGGAGAGTTAGGTCTGGTTGGAGCCTTACAGTATAGATGAAAGGATGGCAGACACATACAATGACTTTGATTTTGACTGATTAGATATGAGGCTAATACACACTTAAGTAGATTTGGCCAGAAAACCACTGAAACAATTGTGTTACAGATAAAGGACATAAAGTTCTCCATGGTATGTAAGATTTGGGATTTGCATATTTGTTGAATAAGGTTTTACTGAATGTTTATCACCATTACATATCCTAGAGAGAAAGGTACACTGAGGCCATGAGTCTAGTGAATTGAAATTGATAAATATACAAGTGAGTACATGAATCCAGGATTATATCTCAATTAATTAATATTCTTTGATTAAATTAAGTAATTTCTTAAAGATTGGAGAGGGTGGGAGCCTGGGTAAGGGAGAATTCAGTTGCAGTGGTCAACAAAGTCTTTCTGAGATGACTTTTAAACACAGACTCAGTGGGGTGAATAACCAGGGGAAAATCATGAGATAAAAACAGTTTCACAGGGATAGCAAACATGACCCTCAAGAAACATGGCCCTCTCCTCTTATGTAAAGGCCCTGTATAGTCTTGGGAATATGAATACATGGATTTTACTGTTTCGATCAGGTACATTACATTGACACATTGGATTTAATAAGGTAGATTATGCACGGAGGCTTGGCCAAATCACATGAACTTTTCAATCAAAGTCAAATTTAAAGGAATTGAGAGATTGAAGCAAGGACAGGACTTCAGATACCATATTGAATTGAAGATGGATGAAGTCATGTGATCAGGAATATGAAAGATTTCAGAGTGGCCCAGGATATCAGACAGCAGGGAAGTTGGGTCTCAGACCTACTTCTTGCTTGTAAATTTCTGAGCTTACTCTTGGGTGCTGTAACCTGCTGTGTATGTGGAAATGTGCATCACGCGGACACCATTACACACAGCTACTGGAAAGCCCTGGGGCAGAACCTGATGCCAGCAGATTCTATGGATGGACCAGTAGGGGTGAAGGCTGGGGAAATTCAACAGAAAAAGAAATGAGATTTATAAAGGCAAAGGTGCTAAATAAAGACCTGCTAATAAGTATAATTCCCTGGGCATTTTATATATAGAGAAAAGAGAACAAAAGAACAAGAAGCAGAGACCATTTGCTCTTAGAGACAAATAAAAGGGAAAAATGAATGAAGATGTTTGAGAAATTTCAGTAAACTTATATGGTAAGAAATCTCCTAAAGTATCTTAAAGCCATGGAATCCAAGGAGAAAGAGAACGTGTCAGCAACAGTGAAACAACAAGGAAGATGTTATTAATGCCAGTCATTTGGAAGCTATTAATCATGAGTTTGTGGATGCTTTCTGTTTATCTATTTGTCCATTATTAACCCACTCATAGAAGCCATAAGTAGGATAGAACTTTAAAACTTTAAGAGTATGTTTACAATGCACAGAATATACTACCTTTTATTTTATTATGAGATGTAAATATAGGTCTTTGGGAGTGGTTGCCTATGTATTTTAGTGAGTTAGGCCATCCATCTGCAAATGAGAGAAAAGAACTGGCCATATTCAGAATGCACAAATATAAATTTTAAACACGAAAACTCTGGCTTCAGAGCACACTGGGCTGGGGATATAGCTCAGTGGCTCAAGCACCTTCCCAGAAAGCTCAGGGTCCCAAGTTTGATTCCTGGTACCCAAACAAATAAACAAACAAAAACAAACAGGAAACACCAACTGAAAATTACCTGGGAAGGTACTAGTAGTTTTAGCAATTTGTTTTTAAATAATTGCATTCTATGTATCAGGATCATTTATAACAGATGTATTCATTATACTCAGTATATGCTTAAAATGGACAAATAAAATTAATGAACAGCTTATAATCTCTGTGTAGAGCCTAAGCGCTTTGTGCTTACAAGACTGACCAATGACCACAAGGTAGAGCTTGTTGCCAAGACAGTGCATATACAAACAGTCTACCTTGTGTGGCTGTACACACTTACTGTCCTAGCACTCTAGGGGTCTGCAACAGGGGTATCACAAGTCTGTACTCAGCCAGAGCAATTTAACTACTTAGAGAGAACTTGCTTTGAAATAAAAAAATGCAATAACAGAGGGTATGGGAAGGAGATACAGTTCAGAAACAAGGCCTTGTGTTTAATTTCCAATAACACACACACACACACACACACACACACACACACACACACATAGAAGAAGCGATATCACAGTTGGTGCTGTGGATTGAATGTGTGTATCTTCCTTAATTTCACATGTACAAATCCAGTCCATAATATGGTGGTCTTTGGTGGTTGAACCTATGAGTCTAATTCCATCATGAGCACGGAGCCCTCACAAACTGGCTGTGTACATTTACACAAAGAAACATGAGAAAGCTCTCCCCTCTCAGTTCTTCTCTTATTGATGACGCAACAAGGAGATGGACATCAGCAAACCCAAAAGTGGCTTCACCAATCACTGGATGTTCTAGAACCTTGGTCATGAACTTGGCTTCAGTACTGTGGCTATTCAGCCACTCTCTCAACAGTATTTTATTATAGAAGCTGTAATTGACTAAAACAGCTCTTTTTATATGGAGAATAAATAACATTTTCTCTTGAGCTTAGTGTATCACTGTATATCACCTACTGGCCTATGTCCTTGGCCAAGCTGTTTAATTTTTCTCCATTTCAATGTCCTAATATTTGTGAAATGAAGATACCAATATTTAGATCTAACTAAGATTAAATGAACTGATATTACTAAAAGATATGATTCCAAGTTACCTAGTGACCCAGTACACAGTGGTTTCTCAGTAATTCTATTATTAATAGTATCCATAATTGTACATTTTATTTACATTTTAAATATCATTAGC
Source organism: Chinchilla lanigera (assembly GCF_000276665.1). Classification (NCBI taxonomy): domain Eukaryota; kingdom Metazoa; phylum Chordata; class Mammalia; order Rodentia; family Chinchillidae; genus Chinchilla; species Chinchilla lanigera. The sequence goes on from NW_004955417.1 coordinate 20,458,661, forward strand.
CATAAAACCCTGTCTTGATGGGAAGTACATCAAAGTGTGATAAGTAAAATACAGATATTCTCCTTAAATGGTGTTGGTTGGGGTGGCATCCTGGCATGACGTTAACATCTTGTTTCTTCTTAAGGTGACCAGCCACACTCCACGCAATACAAATAACAAACTATTGTCCTGTTAGCAAGCTATTTTTTTAACTGCAAGGCAGCATTCTATTAAGCATACACCCATATCAGGGACTAAAATCTGTCTGTATCATCCAGATCATTATTGCTGATTTATTATTCTATTTAATCTTGTTCCTCCATTGCATAAAGACCCTGGCACTCCACTAATTCCAAAAATCACACGTAAGAGTTAAGCAAGCCTATCAAAATGACTTTCAGCTTTTAAAGTAGCAAATTGTAGTATCTTCAAACACTGATGCACGGTATAGCTCTGAGTATCTGAATGTTTGCTTAGAGCTCTTTAAATTTGCCTCAGGTATTTCCTTTGGGGTGTAAGGTTTGACTTAGATATATACCTTAATGGTATAGCCTAGAGCTTGTGCAGACCGTGTTTTCTATTACCTGCACCGTATTGAATGATAAAGTGTCTTAGGTGAATTCTTATTAGATTTTAACTTTGGTGGTCTTTTCTTCTAAAGAGAAGGAAAGAGATACCAGAATACTGTTTCTTCATAAGCTTTGTCCCACTCCATAGTATTTCTGGTCCAATGAGAGACTAGTTGCCTACCCAAGTGATTAAGTTACTAATTTGGCAAGTCATATGCCTTTTTTTTCCTGTGCTTTTTTTCTCCGTTGCATTCCCTAGGCCTTTCTTAGGAATGGCTTCATTAACGTTGAATTGGTTTTCTTTATGGAGGCTGGAGCTCCCAGCAGCTTTTTAAAAATATTTTACAAGCTGTGCAGTCCTCTGCTAATTGATGCTTTGCCCTTTTCCTAAGCAGGTTTCAATATGTGCACCAAGCAAAAGCAGAAATATCTTGAATCTAATCTTGAGTAATTAATTATATAGGAGTAACAATCTAACCCTTTTTTACTATGTGCAGTGTCCGAAACTTAATATAGAAACTATAATTTATGAAATACAAAGTGCAGTTCTTGTAAAGCACATTTACAGCAAGCTATTATTTCTTTAAATGCTTTCAGTAATTAATTAATTAATGTTTATTAAACAATTTAATATTTATTCTGAAATGTTCTGGATGTATGTTGGTTAAGATTATAACAGGCCTTAGGGTTGGGGATAGAGCTCCATGGCACAGCGCCTGCCTGACAAGCATGAGACCCTGAATGCAATACCTGGAACCAAAAAAAGAAAGAAAGAAAGAAAAAAAGATTATAGACTTCAAGAATCTCAGATTCCTACTGTGGAGATTAAATTAATACTTATTAACTTACAATAATTGAGATGATCTGAAATATATATTAAATTTTATTTTCCTATGGTATAATCCCCAAAATACTTAAATTTCTACATACTGGAAATACACATATTTTGTCAAGGTATATTCCTGGGGTTAGGAGAAGGTGAAAGTTGGTTAGACAAAATGTGCAAGTCGAAGTTAAGAATGTAACTTTCAAGGGAAATCCTGGACTGAGAAGGGTGAAGCAGACAGGGAGAAAGCAGAGACTGTGCCTGCAGTTCTACCACTTTAGGATTCTTAGACTCCTTCTCTGAGCCACTGGATTTTGTTCTGTTGCACAGAAAAAGATAACCCTGATAAATGACTTAATTATAAAACTCACTGGATAATTTTAAACTCAAGGGACAAAAGGCTCACGGCAAGACCCTTTGTAGGCTAGTGGACCCTCACATGGGGCCGAGAGGAGGTGCTATATGATGGGGGGAAATTAAATAGTTTGCTATTTTGTGCTTTTAAATTATTATTTATAATTTATTTTTGAAAAATATTTCCTATTTTCTTATTTTATTTTGTAAACTTCAAAATTTTCTACCATGACACAGGAACGAAGGATAGAAGTGGCTCAGCATCTTCACACAAACACTTGGAGCCATTTCCATTCACGAATTTTCTAAAAGCATCTACAGTTTCATAATCTCACCCACTTTCAACCACTGGCACAGACTTAACTGACCAAATTAAACAGTAATTGCCAGCATGGAAAACGTCTTTATCTTTTTGATTAGATAAGACTTCTACATCATACTGAGTTGAATGGCTAATCCAGAGATATTTCAACATTGAGCCTGGTGCTTGGAATTAGAGGACAGCAAATATGCATCTATGCATAAGGAATACTCTATGGGGTGTAGTAGCTTTTTAATTTAAGCCAAAGGTATACTCTACTTATCCAAATTGTAACATATTTAGTTTACACTTTGTAAACAACCACGAACATACAAAGCTACATGTTCTGTAGTACTGCCTAATTTAGTTTCTTATGGTATACATCTATTATTACCACATATAGTGGTAGGCCTATGAAAGCATTTCATGAGGGGCCATGATAGTCCATTCGGGCTGCTACAACAAAATATCATAGATTAGGTAGTTTTTTTTGTTTGTTTGTTTGTTTGTTTTTTTGAGACAGGGTCTTTTCATGTAGTTCAGGCTGGCCTTGAACTCACTATGTAGCCCAAGCTAGCCTGGAACTCACAGCAATCCTCCTGCTTCAGCCTCCAGAGTTCAGGGATTACAGACATGGGCATCCATACCCTGTCCAACTGGGTAATTTATAAATAATAGAAGTTTATTTCTTAAAGTTCTGCAGATGAGCAATCGGAGATGAACTCAAAGGCAGATGTGGTGTTAATTCATTGCATCCAACAAGTTACTATTTTAGGCCAGTCAGATTCTGTCTCAAAATTTTAAAAAGTAAATGAATAAAAGGGCCAAGGATACAGATCAGTGCTGAGGCCCTGGGTTCAATCTTTAGTACCACACACACAAACACAGAAGATGTACATTTTTTGCTGCATTCTCAGGGTGAAACTGAGGGATAGAGGCTCCAGGCAGCCTCTTTCAACTTATTTTTCAGGGCACTAATTCTATTCATGAGAACATAGCCTCCACAACATAACAGTCTCCTAAAGGGTCCACCGCTTAGTACTACTTCACGCCGGCGCCGGCGGGGCAAGGTTTCCGTTCATGAATTGTGGGAAGGCATGGGGATGCTGGCCACAGCAGTGGCCCCGAGCACACATTCGAAACAGTAAAAGTGCAATTTCAGGCCACTGGAAACAGACTTGCTAGGAAATACATAATAGCAATCCCCTAACATGGAAAATGTATATAGCTACTTATAATGACATTATTACTAATGGATTTCTTTATCATTTTGAGTAGTTATTTTTTTAAGGAATATCTATTTTTCAAAACCTAAAGTACAGTATATAATATCACATTAAATTTGGATACAAGATTGTTTTTGTAGTGGAATAAAAATGATATGTACAAGACACATATTTTTATCTTATGATGAGCAAAATGAATAAACTGTGAATATTTGATAGACCACATAAAAGCATAAAATATTTATAAATGTAATGTACTATTTAGATTACCAATCTGTGAGTGGTAGCTTTGGGACTTCCATACATATTTTACTAATTTAAGTTTACAAAATAATTTAAATGAACACATATTTTCCTGAGGCCTTAAAAAAGGTTGGTAGTGAACCTATGGCAGACAAACCTTATTATTTCTGAGAATCTGAAACCTTCTAACTCAATACATTTCATAACATTCATATGTATTGCTACTATTTATAAACTTTCAAAAAAGAATAACTACACAAAGAAACTTCAGTTGAATCATTAGCTCTATCCTTAGCCAAAATGAAACAATTGTGTTTCATATTTAAAAGCCCTTTATATGCAATATTTTAAAATACAAAATTTAGTAACAAATCAGAGTTCCATGTATTTTTTGTCTTAATGAAGAGAAGTAAGGCTAAAATGTGTGTCATTCTATACTTAGAAAACTATTTGACCTATTAATTTTCTCTTAAAATAACATTCAAAGCATCGATCTTTTTATACAGACTCCCGGGGTTTTAGACCTTAATCTCTACTGTAAAATTATAGCTCATCCATCCTAAATAGAATGGAAGTCAGGTATTCTCTGAAGCCATTTCATATCCTCTTGTTTCACCCCTTGTATTTTACACAAATAAATTTGCCAGATTTTATAACTGCGCGTCATTGCCATGCCATTGCCAAATATCATCAGGAGTAGGTGCAGTATCTGTAAGGATAACTCATTTGGAACGCCAGCATTCATCTCTGCTTTTCCCTAAGATCACCCAATGTACTACCCAATCTGCAATTAAGCTCTAGAGCACTCATTACCTATAACTGTACTGTTGAAAAGTGTTGTCAAAAGCCTTATCTTCTAACCTCCACTGTCCAAATTCTAGGGCATTTCCCCTCAATGTCGAACAGTGTGTGTCAGACAGGGTTCCCTAAAGGATCACCAATATGTGTGTAATTATGCTAAGGGATTTATGAGGGGGGATACAGGATCAGAAGCAGAAGAGTCCGGAATGGTCATCTGCTTCCTAGGGTGCTTTAGAGTCCAGCAGCAGTAGAAGGTTGAAGGCATGGAAGCCCAATCCAGTCACAGGTGCAGGTTGGTGTCTGAAAGCCAAAGTGCCCGCATCAGAAGCTAAAGACCCTCCGCTAGAGAGGCTGATGCCACTGGAGATCAATATTCAGAACCAATGGTGAAGACCAAAGCACCTCCAAAAAGGGAAGCACTTCATTCTTCTTTCCTTTTTTATTTCATCCACGTTACAAGCCTATTGACTGGTGCGACCTAGATCCAGGGTGAGACTTCCACACTCAGTTCATAGGTCTACATGTCGTTCACCTATAGACAAACTCAGAACTTTACTAAAATGCTAAGAGTCTTAATCAAATGAAATTGACCTATCACCATTGTCAATCACACAGTCTGATAAAACCTTAAAACCCGAGGGCAGCTAGTTAAACTGTCATCTGTTTTTATTGTACATTAAAACTCTCCTTCCTTCATCTACAGCTCATAACCCTTGATTATATCCACATATATAACAACCCCCACAAATTTATTTCCCTCCCATACTTTTCTTTACTGAATTTACTCCAAGTGTACACTTAGTAAAATGGAATCTGCCTGCTTGTTTGTAGATTAAAAAAACAACTATGCCAGAACATAAAAGAAGACGGATAAGAATAGGAGTCTGAGATGGGTGCAAAAATGTGGGCAAATGCTTAAACTATGAAAATGATTCTAATAAGCATTAGGAATTTTTACAGTTTAACAAGTCCATGTAAAGTCCTATGTGTCTGGGAGGTGACTAGATCGCGTGATGTGACTACAAATAAATTCAATAGCTGAATGCATTGTTAGCAATTACAGTCTGGTTAGGTTTGGAAGGGAATATTTTTTCTTCTGGCTCCACCCTTCCGCTTTCTGGCTGCCCTGAGGAGCAATTTTCATCAGCCATGCCTTTCCAGTGTGCATTTAGACCTCTGCCCTCAGAGCCAGCCACCTTTGTTCTTAGCCCACTGGAAACTGAGTGCCAAATACACCTCCCTTCTTTTAAATTATGGGTGTTGGGCTCTGTGTACCAGAACAGGAAAGTGCCTAAGGCAGAGACATCTATTTTTCTGTGAATTTTAAAAAAAGTTATCACAAAGTGCAAAAGTTTCTTCCTGTTAATACATAAGTTTAGAGAAATCAAATACAATAAAACCTGGAACTTTTTTTGTTTCTTATCACTTATAACATTACCAGTATTGCAAACTGTTTCTTTCTTTGCAAAATCTTATGAAGGATATTTTGGAACAAAGCTCGACTTCACGTTATAGAATTTACAGTGTAATACATCCCTTCCCTAGCCTGCTGAATTGTCATACTAGTTTCTAAGTTTAGATCAGCTATCAGATTTCATCCTTAGAGCTTTAAGTGCTATGAAATGTCTTCAAAAGTTTCTTCAGTGTGAAAATTTTGCTGCCTTAACAATCTATGAGATATCTTCATCCATTTGTCACTACTGCCTTCCTCCTTTAGTTTGCTGAGCTCAGCTTCACTAAATTCCTCTAGTGAAGATTAGATTCTTAGAGTGTTGGTAGCGTCAGAATGTCCCACCAGCCATTATTTCCATTATAACATTTATGTTCTACTCACTTTTCTTCTTATCAAGTAATATTTTTTACTTTTAATGAACTTTTCTAATTGTTGAACTGATATATGTTTGCCTGTACATTGTTATATTATGTTCTGTGGATTTATCACTGGAACACAAGGGGTAATATGGCCTGAGTTTTGCTACCATTACATGAACTGAATAATCAATGCAGATGATGCAGTCATCTCCAGACTTTAAAAGAAGTGAAATATCCCGGTACCGGAGAAAAACCAAAAAAAAAAAAAAAAAAAAAAAAAAAAAAAAAAAGAAGTGAAATAATTGTTCACTGCCCATGATAGACACCCATTATATGCATATTGATTTGTAGACAGAAGATCTCAGAGCAAAATTTATCTTTGTGCAATTATTTACAATTATTATAGCTCAGGAGCTGAAATTTAAAATGTTAATAGGGAAGAGTTGTTATTTAAGCTGCAATAACAGTGCTAAGGCAAGATTGCATTATTCTATTATATCTTAGAGCATGTTTTATTATAGAGGCAATATTGAGTATGTTACTTTATGATACACCTGAGGCATATTGTACTCTCCAAAAATCTCAAACAGTTGTAACAGGCAATATCACTTTTATAGCTAAAGCATCTTAATTTCTCATTGGATTGAAAGGACATGTTTCCTACTGTGGTAAACCTGTCTCTCCTGTTTGTAAAGTAAAATATGGTGTGCAGTCCACATGCTTTTTTGCAACCTTTATATCCATGGCTTTGCAAAAATTAATAAATAGCCAATAGGGTGATTGAGACTTAAAACTAGCAAATAAATTTTTTAAACACTTAACCATTTACTCAGAGCATCACTGGGCAGCAGGTTAGCTCACACTGACTATCCCGAGCATCGCTTGGGCAGGTGTCCTTTCCACCAGCTGGTTCTTGTATTAAATAAATTTGTAAAATTATTAATTTTATATTTCCTTTAATATTATCATATATAAATTAACAAAATATGCAACTTTTGATAGTCCTGTTTTTAAATAATTAAACAGGTAAATAGTTAAAAGAGAGTATAAACTTTAGGTCTATAATGAATAATAATAGTTAAAACAATACAGTTTACTCTTATAAAGTTGTGTTGTTCTAAATGAGCAACTAATAGATATCTGTGAGTTTCTTAGTACACACAGAGATCTCTGACACTGTTGTCTTAAAAGAAATATTGGTGTGATCATTTATATGTCCAAAATGTGCAGGAGACATTCAGATTATACACAACTGTCAATATAAATAATTGGAATATTGAGTTATTCATATTCTTTAGTAAATAAGTTTTCTTATTATTATTGTTATTTCATAATCCGTTATTGGATGTCCTTGAGTATTGTTTTTCCTCTTTCTATTTAGCATGAGAGTTTACGCAGTTACTGTTTAGGAATGGGGTAACAATGGTTGCAATAACTAATAATTGTCTTAATTTGTGTAAAATTATGGTCTATATCTATACAACATTTTATATTTAATGTCATATAACACAGATGTATTCTCTTTTCATTCTGAAGTTTAGTATACATTGATCAGAACTTTTAAATAAACCATTTACTTAATTATCAGTATCATTTTGTAATTTTTCTATCATATATTTTATATCTAAACTTCAAAAATGCTTTTTTATTTTTGTAACTATGGTTTCTTGCACAAATATATAGTTTTTGAAAAAGTAATTGTATATTTGAATGCATATACTAGATAGCTGATTTTGAATGTTCAGGTTGCCTTTCCTTGGAAAGATACGGAGAAATAGGAAAGGAAGTGATCAGACAAAATAAAAAAGGAGAACAAAAAAAGAAGATTTTAGCATGGTCCATCTCAAATTAGAAATAGTAAAACCAAACTAAACCAGACAATGAAAAGTACTTAGGTTCCTTCATTTTCTGTCCACTGAATTCTAGACTGGAAATTTTGGCTGTTATAATGTAATCCGTAAGATATTTGAGAAGGATCTAATAGATAATGAACCATAATTGGAACTCAGAAAACAACTATTCTTGATTTATGACTAGTGTTTCACTGTGAAATAAAAGAATAAAAAGGGAGTCTTTCTAAAACATGGTGCTGGTTAAATTCTCTATGTCATAGGGAAAGTCAAATGAAGTTTGATCCCTTTTTCACAAAATCCCCAAGTATTTCATGGTAGATTTTAAGTGTGAAGTACTTAACATTGCATACTTCCAGACAAAATATAGGGAAAAACCCTCTAGGGTATGGATTTATTTTTTATGCAGGACACATAAAAGTATAACTTAAAAATAGAAAAGTTTGTCTATCTGAAGATAATTACTTAATAAACTGTCATGTAATAGAGTGGGACACGATATCATTAACAAATAAACAAGAACTTATCCAGTCTATGAAGGTATTGCCTACATTAATGAATGATTGAATATTTAAAGTTAGGAAGAGTTATGAACAGAAGACTTTTCACAAATGATCAGTAATCACATGAAACATTAGTCAGTCTCATGGGTCACAAAGGTAGTATGGACTCCAATCTGCAATAAGATGTGTGTCTTAGTCACTTCCATCTTTGCTAGGACAAAGTACCCAATACACAGACTAAAAGAAGGGGAGGTTTATTTTGGCTAATATTTCAGTACATTGTCAACCAGCTCCAGAGATGGAATAATATGGCAAAGGGCATGGTGGAAGAAAAGTTGCTCATCTAATGGTAGCTAGGAAGCAGAGAAACCTATGGGAGGAACTGCAAAGGAACCTATACCCTTCAAGGTTGTTTACCCAATGACCTCCCTCTTCCAACCAGACCCCAGTGAATATCAAGTCAGCTGTATCATCCCTATAAATTCAGTGACCTTCTAAACATGGGAGAGTGCAGGTGCCATTTTAGACTTCAGCATAACATTCTGCCCTTGACCTCCCAAAGTCTCATGAACCTCTCTTTACGAAGAATGTATTTAGTGCATCTCTCACAGTTGCCAAGGATTTAAACAGGTCCAGTATTGCTGAAGTCCAAGTCCCAAGTCTTCTCGGAGACTCAGAGCAGACTCTTACCCAAGAGCTAGTGTAAAAATCAAAGGAAAAGTATATACATACAATGTACAGTGTTACAGGATAAATATTCCCATTCCAAAAGGGAGGAATAAAGTAATATAAAACAAATGGGACCAAAGCAAGACTGTCTTGGTTACTTTTCTGTCATTATGGAGACAAAATACTTGACACCCAGAGTTAAAGGGGAAAAAGGTTTGTGTTATTGTTTGTATCTGGATGTCCCAAAAAAAAGCCTCATGCAGTCATGGAGTGGGCTTCTACAGTTTATGATTGATTCATGGCCCAATGTGGGAATTATGGGTGTGAGTGCTGCACCTGCCCTGGGGCAGATAGTTTACATAAAATGTAAAGGAGGGAAAGAGGCTGATTGCCACTGCTCCTCCCATTTTGGTCTTACTGCTTTTGCTATCTTCCTCATCCATGAACTCTTGCCCTCTGCCATGTGTCACTCTGCCTTGGAGCCAGCTCAGTACGGACAGAAACCTCCACAAACCGTGAACTAAATAAACCTTGCCACCCTGTGCATGCAGAATGCAAGACTTCTGAGGTTAAGAAGGCTTCCTCCTTGATTTCAGAAAGCCTGGGAGGCCAAGCAGTGTGCCCCTGAGAGGGCAGTCTGTGAAATTGTGAGTGAGAAGCCTAAAGTTCAGTGGAGACCTCAGAAGTTTGGAAAAGCCCGGAACGTGGATTGTCTGAGGGAAGCTGTAAGGAGGGAGCAAAGCAGCCCAGGAGAGAAGCCATGGGAGCTACAACCACCAGAAGTGCTATAGGGTGGAGCCATTAAAAGTCTTTGGAGCTCAAAATGTGCCACAGATTGCTTCAGATGTTTGACATGGAACCACAAGACTTAATGTTTGCCTTGCTGGATGTTGGACTTGCTTTGGTCCCAATTTTCTGTATCCCCATTTGCACCTTTTGGAATGGTAATGTTTATCTTGTGCTATTGAATTTTGGAAGAGTTTAACTCTTCATTGTTAGAAGGGCTTACAGCTAAGAATTTGCCTTAGATCTCAGAGGAGACTAGGGACTTGGACACTTCAGCAGTTCTGAAATTGTTAGGACTTTGGCAACTCTTAGAGGTGAACTAAAATGTCTTTTGCATAAAGGGATGTACAGGAGTCTTTGGGGTCAGGGGTGGAATCTTATGATTTGTGTCTGGATGTCTCCACAAAGCCTCATACAGTCCATAGGGTGGGCTTCTAGAGTTTGTAATTGATCCATGGTCCAATGCTGGGATTATGGGTTGAGTGCTACACCAGTCATGGGGAGGGGAGTTTGCATACACTGTAAGAGAGGGAGAGAGGCTGCTCTTTCTGCTGCTGCTTCTTCCTTTTGCTCCTGTTGCTTTTGATTTTTTCTGCCACCATGAACTGTTGCCCTCTGCCATGTGCCACTCTGCCTTGGAACCAGCCAAGTATACACTGAAACCGCCACAAACTGTGAGCTAAATAAACCTTTCCTTCCTTAATTTTAGATGTCAGGCATTTTGCCTCAGCAACAAGAGAAAAGTAACCAAGACAATTTGTTTAGCACATACTTTGTGGAAATTTCAGTTCACACTGGGCTGGTTCCAAGGAAGAGTGGCACGTGGCAAAGGGCAACAGTTCATGGTGGTGGAAGACAGCAAAAGCAACAAGAGCAAAAGGGAGGGAGTGGCAGAGAGCAAGCTTCTTTCCTTCCCTTACATTGTATGCAAACTACCTGCAACAGGGCAGGCATAGCACTCCAACCCATAATCCCAGCACTGGACCATGAATCAACCATAAACTCTAAAAACCCACCCCATGACTACATGAGGCTTTGGGGGACATCCAGACACAAACCATAACAAAGAGCAAAATCCAGTACAGAAAAATTAAATCATGTAGCTCTACATGAGCATGCAGGCCAAATTGTTATGAGACGCAACTCCAAATGCCATGCCTAGCCCTGTGCCTACACTACTGTCCATGGGTGCAGCCTTCATGGCTTCTGTCTTGGACTGGTTTGCTTACTTCTTGAAGCTTTCCTCAGTCTGTCCATATTTCTGACTTTTCCAGTTTCCTGGGGTCTCTTATACATACTCAGCTCCATTCTCATAGCTTCACACTGTACCACTTTAGGGGCACCGTGCCTCACCTCCCAGCTCTTCTTCTGAAATCTGGGCAGAATCCTTGATGACCACACAACTCTTAAATTCTGCAAGCCTACGAAACCTGAACCACATGGATCATGCCAAAGCCTATTGCCAGCTCAAGCAATTGTTGAGCTTCTTTGCATCTTGGCTGCAGAGGTCTTTGGGTACATGGGTAGATGACTACTTAGAAGGAAATCCCAAGGGAACAAATTTACTAGGAAGCCATTCAACAAAATTGCAGTGGGACTTCTTTCTCAAAGAAAATTTTTTCACTTCTGCAATTTGGAGTCTGTAAGGGTGGTGTTTTTCAGATTCCTCACGTGCCCACAAGGCAGCTTTTCTATTATCCTGTTGTAAACTATGTGGCTTCTTCAAATATTTTCAGCAACCAAGTTCTCCCCTGTTCCAACTTTCTTGATGCCTCCTTTCTGGGGAAAATGAAAACTTTTCAAATATGATTTTTGCTCCTGATTATCAGTGTAAACTTGGTTAAAAGCAGCATGTGGTATCAAAGCTACAACTTGAAAATTAGGCTGCTTTGAAATTTTCAGTGCCAGACTGATTAATTTACTGCCTTCAACCTCAGTCTCCTGCAAAGCCTCAAGGCATGAGCCAAATGTACACCAATTTTTGGACAGCACATAAAACACATGTCCTGGAATCCATCTGGCAGTGGAATCCTTCCTCCCAAAGGAAATCTTCTGAGTATGGATTTTACCATCTGTCTCTCTCTTTCTTTCTTTTTTTTTCTTTTTTTGCTTTGATCATTATTCTGGTCTACTGAGCATCAACCAAATTTTTCCATCAATTTCTCTTCATAGGATTCTAAGGCCTCATCTCCAACAAGGATCTCCAAAACTTTCCAAATTCTTTCCCTGGACCAGTTCCAAATTCATCTAAACCACATAGCCAAGTACAGTAAGAGCAATTCCAGTACTGGAATCTATTCTAGTCACTTTCTTATCACTATGACAAAATACCAAAAACACAAAACTGAAAAGAGCAAGGATTTATTCTGGCTCACATTTCAGTCCATGGTCAGCTGGTTTGAAAGAATAAATTATACAGCAGGGTTTATGGTAGAGGAGAAGCTGCTTACTTCATGGTAACTGAGAATTAGAGAAAAAGAAGGGAGGAGCTTGGAACATGCAGTGTGCCCTCTGTGATCCACCTCTTCCAACGGACTCTATCCAATCAGCTATTGCACCCCCATAATTCAACCACCTTCCAAGCACAAGAAACACTGGGCACCATTTTAGTTATAAGCAATACCAAGATGCCACTATACACCTACTGGAACAGTTAGAGAGACTGACATTTCCAACAGCTAGGCCTAATGTATAGCACCTGAGTTTCTACAATTAGTAAGCTATGGTAGCAGAGGAAAAAAAAAAGATCAATATTATTAGTCAGTAGAGAAGAAATCATCAAAACTAGGATGATAGTTTAAGTCATTATTAATTAAAATGTTTGATACACACAAGTGTAGGTGAGGAATTAAATGAATGAAACTCTCAGGTGTGGGTGGGTGGAATGCAAAACAATAGATTCACATTTGAAAAGTATGTGACAGCTTCTTTAAAATTAAATATACACTACTAGACAACCCAGTAGATTTAAATTTCAATATTGACCTAAGAGAAAAGAATGTCTATGTACTGTGAAGACTTAAGTTAATGTTTATAATAGATTTATTCGTAATGGCTTTAAGCTAGAAATAACCCAAATATTCACCAATTGGAAGTTGCAAAATATCCTAATATAGGTATATATCAAAACACAAAATTATCTCATAGCATAAATAGATCCTTGGTCCTATTTTTAAACCACACTAATTTAAAGAAGCTTAGAGTTATTATATACTCTATGACTGATTTTTATTTTTATGATCTATTATGAGCAAACTATCATGACAAAAAGACATAACAAACATACAGCATACATGTTATAATTGCTTCTCCTCAAATCCCTATGGTGATTGTTAATAAGCATATTGATCTTCAAATTAAAAGAAAAAATCATTCTGGCAATTAGGCAAAATGATTAAGTTATTACTTGCAAACTCACAGCAGAATGGGTAATAATCATTCTATGTTAATGCTCAGTACATGAGTGCACTGGTGAAATTTTTAGGATAAGATTTTCAGTTTGAGAAACAGTTTGCTAAATATGTAGTATCTAACTAAGTTGTTCTTCATATCAAATAACTACAAAAATACAACAAAGATGAGAAATATTGTTTACCTTCAGATTCTTTTAGGTAACAACTAGAAGGTACCATTCCACAACAAACGGGACACCAAGTGTTATGGTTTGTGTCTGTCTGTCCCCCCAAAGCCTCATCAGGTCATGGGGCAGGATTTTAGAGTTTGATTGATTATGGGTATGAGAGCTGCACCTGCCCTAGGGTGGATAGTTTGCATATGTAAGGGAGAGCAAGAGGCTGCTTGCGGCCATTTCCTGGCTTTTGTGCTTGTTACTCTGCTGTGTTCTGCCACCATGAGCTGTAGCCCTCTGTCATGTGCCACTCTGCCTTGTAACCTGCCAAGTATGGACTGAAACCTACACAAACTGTAAGTGAAATAAA